>NC_073723.1:92480130-92795350 GCF_023634155.1 Falco peregrinus
CTCCGCTTCCTCCTCTGCCCCCCACCTGGGGACCATCCCGCTGCCTAATCCGGCAAGGGGAGGAAGCGCAAGAGCCCCCCCCTCCAATCTCTTCCGCACTGTTATTCTTCTATATATACTTTCTTCCTTGCGTAAAAGGCACAGCGCGACTGCCTATCAGTTCCTTCAATCTTGCTCTCCTTTTTTTTCCCCCTCCCTTTACCCCGCAGACCCCCCTGAATTCGGCCGAAAAATCAGCAGAGAGAGGGAGAGGGGCGGGGGGGAGAGACCACCCCCTTTCCAGCTGGCCTCTGTCCACCCGTCATCTGGGCAGGAGGCGCTGCTGCTGCTGCCGCTGCCGCTGCTGCTGCCGCTGCTGCTGCCGCGGCACCGTCCCCGGCTCGCTCCCGCCGCCAGCCCCGCAGCGCGCAGCGACACCATTTACCGCCTCCCCGGGGCTCCCTCGGCACCGATCCGCCCGCTGCTCCCCGGCACGGCCCCGGGCCAGGGAAGCGGCTGCCAGCCAGGAGCTCCACCAGCGCGCCCCGGGACACATGGACACTGATGCTGCCGGGTGCGGGCGTGGTGCGTGTGAGGGGGTCGCCCGCCCCGCGGACCCCCAGGCAGCAATGTCTTCTGCTCCTCAAACCTGCTAGACCTCCGGTTTTAAAGACTTCTCGCTGCCCTTTGCCACCCCCCACCCCCATATAAAATGAGTTGCAGCAGGGATATACCCCGAGGACCAGGGATGCGCCCTCTCTCCGTTCCCCGGAGACGTCTCCTCGGTGCAAGCGGCGGGTCACGCGTGCTGGCAAACGCCGTTTGCCGGAGGAAACGGGGCGCCGGAGGGGGCAGGGAGGAGAGGGGCCGGCGGGGGCACAGGCCTGCTCCCAGATGATGGAGGAGGCTCCAGGATCAAACTGGAGAGGCGAGGAGGACGGGCGGCAGGGCGAGAGGCAGACAGGGATGCTGAACCAAAGGCACGGGGGTGGGAAGGATCGGGCAGAGCAGGACGCCGTGTCAGCGCGTGTGTGTGTGTGTGTGTGTGTGTCCCCGCCTGTCTCCAGCGCAGCTCCGTGCTGAGAGCTCGCTGGTGGGTACGGGCAGGGAGGGGGTGGGGCTGGTCCCAGACAGTGACCTGCAGTTGAGTGGAAGCAGGCTTTTTCCATCAAACTCTGCCTGGATACCACACACAGAGCCCAAGTGTCAGTTTACTGCCCTGAGCCCGGCTCCTTTTCCCTAAGCTCCACAGTAATTAGACAAAGAAAACCTAAATTAACTGAACAGGCGTCGACAGCTTCCTCCAGATCACCACTGCTACATACATGGGAATGTGTCCGAAAATGGCTTGATTGTATCTGAGGATCAGCTAACAAAAACACTACCAAGCCCGGCAATGTTTACTACACATTTTAATAGAAAAAATAATCGTCTGGTGGATAGACAGGGTTTACCTTTCCTGAGACATCGATTTAAATTGTTCCCATCGTAAAAACGAATAATCTATATCTATCCATCTTTTTTTTTCTTTTTTTCTTTTTCTTTTTTCCCTGGAGGGGCGGGGAGGCCGACATGAGATTCCTGATCCCGTTGTAACGACCTATTCGGAATATTTGAAAAAAAATATCTGTGGTTTTATATATAAACACCCTTCCCTGCTCTAGATCGACGAACGAGGGTGCTTTTTCGCCTTCCGCCTGTCTTAATGTCACCTTTGGATGACAAGTCCAAGTAATTTCTGACATCTTTAGGAGGCTAAACGCATTAAATACAAGGGGTGGGACGGGACGTTGCCTAAAAATCATTCTAACCTGCCCCCGTTTCAGACAGTTCGTTTTGATCATTGATATTACTCGAGCGGGAAGAGGCTTTTATTCCCAACAGAGATGTCACGATATAGGAAGGTGTCGTTGCTTTCTCCGCGGTGCGAGACAGGACAGACAATGAAGCAAAGCCGGGCAGGGCAGCCCTGTGGCAGAGAGCCGCATGGTGCTTCAGTCGCGACTTGACACAGCTCCGACAGGAGAACCGGGGGACATTCAGTCAGCCGTCTTCTACCTGTTAGTCATGTCTTCTTCTTCGCAACAGACGCTTGTTTGAAACAGAGCATGAAGAAGTCTCCAAGACACGCTCCTGAGACTTTAAAAGATGGTTTGAAGCGCCTATGATTAAACAGAAGTGCATTTGCTGTTTGGTGGAGATGTTTATTTTGGTTGGTGTATCCATTTCTGAGCTGATCCCAGCTTTGGAGCGCAACTGGTTTGTTTTACCAAAGTATACGGAAATTAAACTTTTTGGCAGATTTGGTTACTCAGATGTTGTTCTATAATCATCATTTTTATTCTAGGAAATCTCTTCATTATTGCGGTTTCAGTTTCATGTTCATAACACAGTCCCCTCTGCTTCGTGGGCTAAGTGAAATAAGTTAGACTAAACCAGTTAAGAAAATGGGAGACAAATATGAAAGATAAATGTTTACGGTTATCTTGGAGTCCTTTAATTCTTTCTTCCCCCCCCCCCCTTTTTTTTTTGTTCTTTTTCTGTTCTTTTCCTCCCTTTTTTAACTGCCTGCTTCAGGCTCTTTCCTCTGAGGTCCTGCAGTTGAGAAGCGTTTTTTCAATTAAAGCCGAGACTGAAACTTAAACAAATCCCTCCAGTATTGTAAAAGTGCGTTTCCTTAAGCCCTGGAGGATTTTCCTCCAACTGTCAGTTTCAGGGTGCCTGGATTTAGATCTAGATCTACACCGGCTGACAGAGATCCCTTTCCGCATGAGGGGCATGCGGGCATTTTAACGAGCCGGAGTTGCGGAGAGCCCGGCCCCCGCGGCCCGGGGGGCAACCCGGGGGTGGGGGTGGGGGGGCAGCCCCGCAGCGGCGGAGGGGGCCGAAAGGCCGGGATGGGAAGGGACTCACAGCACTCTTGCTCCGTCCTTTGTGCTGCTCCCGGGACCTCTTGACTTCTCAAAACCTCTGGCAGTAGCCGTGCGATCCTGATGTTTGTTTAGAGAGGTTTTTCCGCTTTCTTTTTTTCGCCCCCCTCTCCCCCCCCCCCCCCCCTTTTTCTTTTTTCTTCTTCTTGGAGTAGGCCGCGAGCAGGCGTGATTTTTTTTATAGACTTCTCCCTGAAGGCTGCCATCAGGACCCTTCTTCCCGGCTTCTGTTGAAGAGTCGGTCTCTCTTTCCCGAGGCAGAGGAAAAGGAGAGATGATCACAGCATCCGAGGGGTTGAGACACCTCCCATCTCAAGGGCAGACAAGGACATTCAGTGCAAACGCAGGGGCCTACCTCTCCTTGCGGGAAAAAAACCCAGCCCGACCCCAAAAGCATCATCAGACGCTCCCTGAACAGGACGGGCACCTCTCCCGTAGCACTTTACAGGGGGTTACCTGGGGTATTGCCACATGGGTTTGGCTGGCTTCCCGTGAAGATACCTTGGGAAAATTTTCAGCAGTGCCTAGATGTGGGGGGAGTTAAGCCTGGGTCAGGACACCTCCATGAAAGTAGTGACTGTGAATTAGTAGGGCCGCATCTTTCCCTTTCCTCCCTGCTACCAACTCTCCACAGCAGCTTTGTTCAGGGCCTGAGGACGGAGAGAAAGACCAGGTGAGAAACAAAGTTTAGGTGAGAAACAAAGTTTGGGCAAGAAGCCAGCCGAGGAGAGGAATCTATTCGCCTTTAGGGAAGTGTTTTCCAGGGGGAAATTTGCCTCAGCAGGTGGGCGAAGAGGTGCCACCCAACCCTCCCACGCTGGACACGCGGGACTGGCTCCCGGGAGCATCCCGCAGGTAACCGGGACTCCGTGGGCACTAAGGGCCGGAGGACCCTGCGGGGGGGAAGTGCGAGCGCTGGACACCGGGGGCGCGGAGACATCCCCACCCCTGGCCCTGGACAGGTTCTACTTTCCCCGGCGTTTTGTCCTTCAACGGGCTGAAAAGAGTTTCTCAGCTTTTAGACTTTCCGGGAGGGCACCTACGTACTAAGAGTTTGTTGCCAATATGACCCCCTCCCAGCTCCCCCGCCCCAAACCTGCGTCCATCCCCTGCATCCCACCCTGTCCTCATCGCTGCACTGGAGCCGTGGCAGGAGGACAACCTGCGTCCTGAGGTGCCCACCCCCCCCCGAGCTCGCTAAGCCAGGGTTAGCAAAGCCGACTTCCACTCAGCCGCGGGGCTCTGCTGGGGGTGCCGAGGGTGCTCTGCCGGCACCCGGCGGGCTGCCCGTCCCGTCCGCCCCTCGATGCGTTCCCCGCGGTCCCAGGCTGGTGGGACACAGGAGGAAGGGGGTCCCCAGATGTGGGGTAAAGCAGGGGGGCTCCGACTGCTGGAGGAGATCTGGCCGCCCTGCAGGTACCGCGGGTGTCGCAACAGCCCGTCGGAGCCGCGCGGACATCGCGGCGACGGAACCTGCACAAAGACACGCTGCGCGTACAATAATAGAGTCGGTTTTGTAAGTGTCAG
The DNA here is from genome assembly GCF_023634155.1 of Falco peregrinus. Taxonomy (NCBI): domain Eukaryota; kingdom Metazoa; phylum Chordata; class Aves; order Falconiformes; family Falconidae; genus Falco; species Falco peregrinus. Next base: position 92,484,567 of record NC_073723.1, read on the forward strand.
CCCCCGAGTACTTCCACCAAGTGTTTGTGTGGGTAGACTTTGCTTTTCCTATGCCAGATGACAATGTTAAAGATTTTATCCCCTCCCAGTTCTGCACAGCTCCAACTGAACTTCCCGGAGCATCAAAATAAACCCCCTACAGCGGTCAGGATATAGGTCACCTCTCTAAAAGGAAACACAACCCTTCCAAAAATATAAAACATCTTTGACGTAAAAAAAAAATACTCTTTTGTCTCCGAGCATCCTCTGTCGGTGTAAATAAAACGTGACAGGCGCGGGGTAAAATAAGAAGCGGGATGTTTCGAGATGAGAGCAGAGGCGAGGGCAGCCGGGCGGCGGCGGCGAGGCAGGCAGCGCCGGGCAGGTGGAGGCTCCGCCGCGCTCCCGGTAAGGAGGCAGCTGCCAGCTGGGGCGCACCACGAGGGGATAATGCGAAAAAGTGTCGGATCCGACCCCCCGCACAACCCGGTCGGGTCTCAGTGTGGCAAAGGTCGCGCAAGAGCCAGCAGCGACGATGCAAAAATATTAGCGACAGCCCTTGCAGGGATTCATCGTGTCTCTGCAAGGCTGTAGGAAAAGCCCCCCCCCAGTCCTGCCCTGCATACCCCGTTGACAGCCGCGAATAAGGGCAAGCACGGTTTGGCCCGAGATCTGAACACACGGTACCTTTTTGACTGGCTTCTCCCCCGCCCAAGTTTACATTCCGATCAAATGAGATTTTTGACTTTACACATTGTCAATAATTTTCATACATGCGCCGACCTTAATTACTTTCCATACCATTTGCAGCAGACAAATAGTTTCAGCGGGGCGAGGGAGCCAGCGGTGCCCCGGGCTTCGGCGGAGGGCTGAGCTTTTCTCGCCGCCGCCCCCCGGGACCACCCTCCCCGAGCCCTCCGGCCCCCGCCGCCCCCAGCCCCAAACTCCCCCGCGGGGCGGCACCTCCTGCGCGCAAAAACCCGCGTGAAAAGCTCGGCAGGACGCCCCCGGAGCCAGACAGCGGGTCTCCCGGGCGGGAAGCGCGGGGGGAGCCGCCGGGGGAGCTGGCTGGGGTGATGGGCGTATCGGTGGCATCGGAGGGTGCGGAGGTTTGTTTTGATTTCGGAGGAAGAGGGGCCCGCAGCGATGCGCGCAGCCAGCAGCCCGGCCCTGCGCGCCCCTCGCCCGCATCGCGGCGGTGCCCGCGGGCTGCGCAGCGGGGCTCGCCCGCAGCCCCGGCCCCGCTGCCGGGCAAGGCACTAATCAGGAGCAGGTTTCCCCGCTCCCTCCTTTCCCTCCCCCCGCCTTCCCTCCCGCCGCAACACCCCCCTCTCCTTTCGTGAGAGGTTTGCATTAATTTTTAAGTAAAGCCCATAAAACATAACGACCCACTCAAAGGTAGGGCCGAGTTACTGAGTGCCGGATTATTACATGATTTACGAACATAGTTTGGAAAAAAGTAATAATCCAAGCTCGCACCTCAGGAGCGAGCCTGCCAAGGCCGGGCACGGCTGCTGCGGCCGCGGCCCTGCCACCTCCCGCCCCGGCGACACGCATGAGGGCTGGTCCGAGGTGGCGGTGGCAGGAAACCGTAACGCCGGCTTTACATCTTTTATGTATGTATTTATTTATTTATTTGTGTGTGTGTGTGCTTTTACAGGCTGTATTTCCCCGCCTGCCCCCCTGCATACACACCTTGTTACACCGGTACCTCCGAAGCTCTGGATCTGCTACGATCCGCCACGGGATCAAAGGGGAAGGCGATGGGGGGAGCGGGGGGGGCGGGGATGGTGCCACCGGGGTCCGCCCCCCCCCCCCCCAGTTCCCATCACCCTTTCTCTCTTTTCCTCCTCCATCCGGGAGGCTTTTATTGATGAGCTGCCTCCGAGCCCCCGCACGAAACGTCCCTGAAGGGTTTAGACAATTCATCAGCCATCACTTTCGGTATCTGCTTCCTCCCTTTCAAATACAATCCTCGCACACCACGCTCGGGGGGGAGGGGAGCATACTTGAGACCAGAGCAGCTACATAATCAACGTCAAAATGATACCATTGACCTTTCGGAAACACGGAGTCCGGGCCAAAAAACCCTCCACATGATTTACTTTTCCCTTTTTAAAAAATAATAATAATTTTTTTTTAAACTTTCGCTGCCACAGTATATACACCATTATTACTTGCTTTCCCAAATTCAATAGGGCTTTGCGGCATGGCAGATCCATCTCTTCCACCGCAATACAGCCGGGGCGGCGGGGGGGGGGCACAGCAAAAAAGAAAAAGTGCGGTTTCAAAACGATGCCCCTTGCAAGCACCCCCTCGCCACGGGCACGGGAGCGGCTCTCGGAGCCCCAGTGTTCCCGGGCGGGGTGAGGGGGTACCAGGGCCCGCGGGCCCCTCTCCCCTCCCCGCCCCGGGCAGACCCCCGGCCCCGCGGCGGCGGCCCGGCCGTTCCGCTGGGTGGCGCTGGGCTCCGGGGAATGGGGCCGGGCACCGCCTCACCTGCCGGGCGGGGCGGCCCGGGGCCCCGCCGCCCCCCGCCCGCCGCCCCCGGTTCACCCCGCTGGGCACCTCCCTCCCATTGTCCCGCAGCTGGTCAGTTTTAAAAATCCATCTCGATCGGGTGGGTTTTCGCCCCCGACTCAGATGCCGGTGCTTGAAGGGGAAGGCGGGGGGGGCTCTCCGACCCCGAGGATTTCAAAGGCCCCCTTGTTTGGCTCTCGTGTCATCCTTGCCGATAACGCCAGCCATGCCTGCTTCTTGCCACGAAAATAAATTCCCCGGCTGACAGGCGGAGAGGGGGCCCTGGGAAAGCCCCGGCCCTCCGCCCCGGTCCGCCCCCCCCCCCCCCCCCGGGCCCCTAGGCTGTGTTTAAACACCCCCCACCGCTCCAGAAGCAAAAACTCTCGCCCCGGGATTGTCCCGGGGCAGGGTAATATCCTCGGCCTTAAGACCTGCGATGCCTTTTAAACGCGAGGCTGACATCACCCTTACGTGATGTGTTCGTCTTTATTAAAACTTCGAGGACCGGGTTTTATGTTCGGACCGAGGGGAGGGGAAGGGTGAGCTGTGCTGGGGCGGGCAGGTCACATCGCCCTGTGGCTGGGCGGTGAACAGGGTCTCTGTCAGCCAGGGGTTCCTTCTGCCACGGCCACGGGGGGAACCCCGGTGCCAGAGAGCCGGGGCAGGGGGTTCCCCCCCCCGCGGCGGTGCGCGCCCCCCGGCGCAGGGCGCTGCTCCCCGGGGTCCCCCCGGTGCAGCCTGGCACCGGCACCGGCTGGAAGGGGAAAAGCTTGCGGCTGCTTGGGTGTGAAAAGCCCTTCGAACGGCACCGGGGAAGGGGCAGAGGAATTGTCCAAACGCACGCAGTCACGCGGGCGGCTTCCTTCTCCTCCTCGGCAAAACCAAACCTCTTTAAAGCGGCGTGTTACTGCAAAGCGACGGCTCTCCTCGAGCGCTAGGTACCGTTACACCCCTTTCCCTTCCTTGTCTTTCAGTCTCCAGAAAACCAGAAATGCATATAAAAATAAAACAGAAGAAAATGGATTTGAGGGAGAATTCTTTCCTTTCCCTTTCCTTTTTCTTTTCCCTTGTCCTTGTTCTTCTCCACGGAAAAAAAAAATCCCATTTTCTTCCCACTCAGAGAACACTGTCCTTTCTCTGCTATTGCACGTGAAGGTGAATGTCTTTCCTAGAGCCACTACACACAGCAGCAGTGTGCTTAACCCCTGTAACAGCTCGCTGCTAGCAGGTGGGCTGCCTTGAACACTGAGACCTGTCCCTGCCCACCACTCACAGCAAAGCTGATGTGAGTGGGCACCGTGGTGGCCCTGCCTGTGGGCTGGGTTTTTAGGCTGCAAGGCAAACGAGGGGTCCCCCAAGGAGGAGTGGAGCCCTGCACAGGCAGGGCACAGTTCCTGGGGTGGGGAGTGATGCTGCGTGGGGGCAACAGTGAGTTCCCAGGGCGTGCAGCAGTGCTAGATGGGGGCTCCTCTCTGCAGGTGTCTCCCTTTATCTGGCTGAGGGTTGCTGATGGATGGGTGATGGAGTGATGATTGACCTTCCTAGAAGCAAAGCAGGCTCTGCATCAGAAGGGAGCTACTGTGGAGTCATACAAGGACAGAAGGCAGGCACCCATAGGCATGCTGCCTGAAGGAACATGTCAGGCTGAGTGACATGGAGAGGTGACCAGCAGACCCCGGGGTGGGAGAATTGCTCTTGTGGCCAGGACCTGGCTCCACCTCCAGCTGACATCCCAGACTGGGCTCTAAAATCCAGTACCATGCATGGAAGACACTGAGATGTCAAACTCTGGGAGCTCACAGCTCTCTGGATCTTATCCCAGCACTTCCCAAGCTGTGTCTAAGGACATACACTATAATCTTGGTGAAGGATTCCTCACCTAGGTGTACATCCAGCTGCTGGGCAATGAGGCTAGGGTGTGCAGCAGGGATCTACAGATGTTCTTGCAGTACAACAGAAAATAGCTGGTGGGGGACATTGCGTGGAGTCTCTGATCTAGTCTGCACATGGAAACACCTCTCTGTCCTGTCTCCTCTTTACCAGAGGCTCTGCATGGGAACCACAGTGTGCACCTTCATGAGGTGGAGGCTTCGTCCCCTGCATTCTGGTAAGACATAAGTAAATTGTCAAAGTCCCATCCAATGGTTAGTCCACAGCTCTTATGGCTAACCATGCATCTGATTGCCTCAACCATTCAGACACAGCAGCTTGGAAGCTCTGAAGATGTCTGAGAGAAAGCAGAAAAAGAAATGAAACAACAGCCATGGAGTGGGTGAGAGGCAGAGACTTCCCTTGGGGAAGGCAGTGCAGCTTTGCTGCTCCACGTGGAAGAGGATACAATGTCCTGTGTGCAGTTATTAAAATCCTGCTGTTATTTGAATTAGGCTTTATTAGGCTTTTCCTTTTCCTACTCCTTCTGTTCTCATGAAAAAGAAAAAAAAACCCCAAACCAACAACAACAAAAAAAGCGCCTGTGGGCCTTAATGGAGAAGGAGCGTATCTGTTTAGCAGAAAACATCACATCTTTTGCCCTCTAAACTGAATCTTTTTACAAACTCACTCTGAGAAATGCCGGACCCAAGAGGATGTGCCCTTTTCTCCAGGCTAGAAGAATGCTAGTGGAGAAACTGATTGGAAGGTTAAGCTGCTGCCAAAGTTGTCCTGCCAGTAACTAATTTATTCTCCAAAGGATAACTTATTCCAACTCGCGAAATCTGCAGTGTGGATCCAAGGGGAAATTTGGCTCAGAGGAGGTAGCACGTTCAAGTCTCTGAGCTTCACGCAGAAATAGGAATCTGTTGCTGGGAGGAGGGAGACATGTCATTGCCTTTAAAAGTTGGAGCACTTGTAGCACTCTGGCCCATTCTTCTCACTGGGACATCTGGATGTAAAAATAACTACTAGTGATATTTTTGCACATTTGGATTATGTCTCAATGGCTGGCTGTCTTCTCAAACTGTCTCTGGCTTTATCCTACAGTTATTTCTTCTCAAAGACTGAACCAAGCCCTGCAAAGTGCCACACTCCCAGCTGAAAGTTAAGAACAACAGGCCTGTTATCAACTACTTAGATCCTAAATGGAAAACCATGGAAGTTTTTATAAATCTTGGTATAGATACATATGCTTACACACACATACAACCTTTACCTGTGTATCTTTATATATTGATACATATAGCATATACATAAAACATTTATATAGACTCACTAGTAAGTGCAGTCCAGGCTGGCTAGCTATGTCTTAAAGGAACTAGTGCCATGTACAATTACTTTTCTTGCCCTAATATTTCATCACCTGAAGCTCGCTCCAGTTCCAGCAGAGCCCCTAACAGTTGTCTTTCCTTCAGTGGCAGTCAAGTTGCATTTGCAGCATCTTGTTGGCTGCTGAGTGATGTCAGGGTGACCAACACGGAAGTGAAAGCTCAGCCAACCCATTTTGAAAATGGTATTTATGCATGAGGTAGGTCTGGTGTAACTGCATTTGTATTGGCAGACTGGATGCACTGGTGATCTCTGCTATAGGTGAAAAGCATGTGACAGGGTATTTTCCATAAAGGTGATTGAGTGATGCCTTTGGTTTACAGGGTTGGAGGAATGTGAGAGAAACTTGCCTGAATTGTGCAGTTGCTCACCTTCCCCCCACATATTGCTGCCTTTTGGGACTTCTAATGCACGTGGTGATGGCACAGAGAAGTCTCAGATTTGAAGGACTTTTGCAATCTTGACATTTGCTATCAATTGCCATCTGAGTGGATCACTAAGCACCCTGAATTGCTGATAAGTTGTCTGCTGCCCCTGGCTAGATCTGGTGAGGAAGCAAGCCCAGCAGCAGAAGGAGGAGAGATGAAAGACTGAGCAAAGAGTGAACTCACTGAAATAGCTGTTCAGACTAAGGAAAGGTGTGAAGGCTGATGTGACCAAAGCAGCCAAATCTAAAGCTAAACCTCAGCTCTAAACCCAGAGTAATCTTGCTGGGCAGGGTAATAGGGTTATTTCTTATCCCACTGGCCTTGATTTTCCACTCACTTCCACTGTTATATGCAAGGAGTAATTCAGCTAAGTTAATGAAATTGCGTTAGTGCTAGCCTGGTATACAGAGCTTATTGAAGTCCATGGAAATTTTACTGTGAACATGAGTAAAAGCAGGAAAAAACCCCCACAGAGCTTTCCCCCATTTTGCCTGTTATTTATGTAGCAGCATTAATCAGTAGTAATATCTCAGTGCTATTGGAACAATGCAGGCGCCTTGAAAAAAGTGGAAGTGGTGCAGTTATTTTTGGGCTCATGCCATTGGGTGCAGTCCATTTCTGCGGCCGTGAGCTGGTTCTCCATGAAACCACAATGAGAGGGTGTTCGATTGGCTTTGCTGTCAGGAGTTGGGGTGGAGTTTGAAGTAGCTGACAAGTGCATTAGAAAAAATAAATATAACTGGAATGCTTGGGAAGTTAGCTCAGTCAGAGCTAGAAAATCATTTGGACTGCTGTGAGAAGGAATATTTGAAAAAAAAAAATGATTCAGTAGGAAAATGCTTGGATTGAATATTAATCCCCAACCCTGAGCACATTTTTCTGTATTTCTGTAATTATGTTATTGCCAGCTACTGTGGGACAAATGACAAACAACATCTGGTCACAAAGCCTTTTCAGAGTGATGGAAAAATCACTATAGTGGCAATTAAAATGCTTAGAGCCAAAGAATAAAACAGCATGCAGCAATCGAGTGAAACAGAGCACACTCTACAGTCCCCAGTTCCTCTCCCCCCAGTTTTAAATACAGAAGTGCCAGGCTCAGCTGTGTGACCCGGTGTAACTGCTTTCCTGCAGACCCTCCTGACCCATGACCCATCAAACTCAGCAGCACTTTTGCATCAAATTTTGATTGAACATAGATGAAGCTTCAGGTGTCCACAGCTGTTGTTCTGATGAAAAATACACATTTCAATTAATGTTTCAGTATTTTTAATAAAAACATCTTTAGATGTAGAAAGCTGAAAATACACTTGTTTCTACTGTTAGTTCTTTGCCTTCCCTCTTTTATCGTGATTTTCTTCTCCTTTTTTTTTTTTTCCCAAGTGGATAAACTGGAATGAAAATAAGACAGTGATATTGCTTCCAGTTTGTCTTACCTCTGAACACCTTATGCATATGCTTAATGTATAGGTTTACCCAGATAACTCCTGAAAAAAACAAAGACCCCACAGTTATGCCTGTACATATATATAATTCTATACTCAACACGTATGAAGAAGCACGGGTGGATGTTTACAACTCAAGCCATACTATTTTTTCAGTTTACACGGAACTGCTTAAAAGATCTGTTCAATAGCTGAGGTGTATACATCAGTAGAATGATTACCTTTAAACTTTTGAAACTATATTTCAGCAACAATTTCCTTGTCTACAACTTTACAAGGCTGTAAATAGCTCCTGTGTGCATAATGAATTCTGACATCATAGGCCAGGGTTCTTATACACAGCAGGTTTTCCAGGACTTTTATTAGCAAGTTACACCTTGAGGCGAAACTAAACCCCCCAACTTTCTATTATAAATGTTACAATAAAATGTTCCTTTGAGTTTTCCTAGAGCTCAATGTTCCTTCTTTCTTCCCGTTCCAAGTCATTCTTTCTGCAGTGTATACAGATTTGATACAGTCAGATTACATGGAAAATGTGTTTTGCCGCAGACACATTGGATATTAGGTATTGTTACAAGGCATTTTTTATGGCTAGGCTTGCAGGACCAACGTAACAAGGTGATAAAGAACAAGATTTCTTGCTCTTACAATAGTGTACTGACGGCTGTCGCTATTCCTACATGGTGCATGTGTGCTGATTTTATTTATCCATGTGCTGGGTGTAACAAAGATCCAGTATGTTACAACAGAGGACTGGCAGGGGAAAGAGTCAAATGATTTTTTCAAAAGATTGAAGAGATACAGGCAGAGATAGGCTTGCAATGAAACTGTTCCTTGCAGCCTGTCTGTTGTGGCTAACCCACCTAACAGCGCTGTTCTAGGTTCTTACACACAATACCACAAAGCTGGTGCAGCTATAATGCTATAAATCTTTCTCCCCTGCATTCCTACGGTGTGGTGCACAGCAAGGCCAGGCTTTGAGAACACAAACATGCTGAGCTAGATAAAATACTGTTGTATGTGTGATTTCCTTTTGATCGTTAGTGACGTTCCCGGCAGCTAGAAGTGGTCCCGATTAGAGAAAACAAAGAGACATCCCTTAAGTCCTCTGCCCGGCTACTGGGCAAGTCACTTCAACATAGATTTCTGGCCAGCAGACTAGCTAAGGTGGTGGGGATGCTTGAATTAGTCAAGAAAACACTTCAATATATGCTAGTTTCTAATCACAGGCTTTAAGTATTTTCTGAAGCAGACTCATACCTAGGTGAAAAATGCAAATGGTAGCATGCTCTCACTGTGTAACCTCTCCTCACAGCTCTTCCTGTACAGAAAGGGTTTAGTGACAGCATGACCAGCACCTCACTGTGCACCATAATAAGAAACTTAGGCAAGGTGAATGTTTGTTCCTGCTGTTTGCCTTTGAAGGTATTTGTACAGACAGCTGCTGACTGAATGCATGATGCTGCCAAACAGCCATGCAAATAGCCCCCATTCTGGTTTTTAACACTAATTTCCCCTTCATTTTCAAATCTGTGTGTGCTTCTGTGTTTCTGGGTCTCCCCTTGCCTGAATTACCATATTCCATACTGACACTACGTCTCTAAGGCAAAAGGGCTCAATTTGTACACTGCCTTTGTGCCTTTGGGTTGGAAGGCTGTGGATGATGATCTTCAGATTCCATTTCACCCGGCTCTGTGGAAAGGCAGAGTTGTCAGGTGAGAGGACCGAAGCAAACGCAGGCAGCACCACATCTCAGCGCCAGTGCCTGGGCTCCTATGGGGGGGAAAAATGCACTGCAAATCTCTGTCAGGAAACAGTTTTTCTAGCAAGCTGATACTCTTCTCTTTTTACAGACTCATCAAGTGAACATCAAAAATGATGAGAGAGTTTTGCTTGGCCCATTTCCTATGGCAGCAAAGCATCTTCCCAGCGCTGCCCCTCCACCTCCCCAGCATACTGTAAGTCTCATTGTTGTTGAAGTAGGTTATCTAGAGGTCAGTAGGCTAACAGGGTGTTTGGATTTCCTAAAATTGTGCCTGTCCTTAAACGTGGCAAATCGGATTGTTTACACACCGCTCTGTGAACCTGGACCGCACACCAAAAGCTGCACACAATGCTGCTATTTCTGCTTCTTGGCTCCCTTCCCCCTCAATGTAGGTATTTCAGCTTTCTGGGGGGGCTCATTAAGGTTCATAAAACACAGTAAAGAAGCTGGCTGGAGACACTCGTAATTCCACAGGTCCACCATGTGGGTTATGCAATAAAAAATAAAAAAAAGCATAGCTAGAAAGAGATGTCCTCAATAAAAGACTTAATTGAAAGCAGTCCTGATAGTCAAAATGGTATCGAGAGGAAGGAACTACCGTGACACTCAGGTTTGCATTTGTTTCCTCTGACACTGATTTCCTGTATGGCTTTGAACGAGGCACTTAATTTCTTCAGAGGTCCATTTCCTACTCATAAAATGGGGATAATAAGATTGCTTTTCTTTTATTGTCTTTTATCTTACCTATTTGGACTGTAAGTCCTGCACAGAGCCTGTCTCTAACTAGCTAACACTATCCCTTTGGATGGCTGTTGAAGGAACCAGTGGTACACTGTCAAGGAGCCAGCCAGGATCCCTGTCCTCTTCTGCTGCTCTTGGGTTCAAGAGGATTTTATTATCAAGTGCAGGAGTGGGTGTTACATTCTGCTCTTCTTCCTAGACCAGCAAAAATGTCCCTTTGCAAGAGCTCACTCTGAATCACTGAGGGCACTTTCAGGGCTTGATTAGGAACTGCTTTATCTCTATTTACCCCAGTGTACTCCCACTGAAATAATTTCACTATTTTCACAGGGTTTTTTTTCCTTCTGTGTTTTCACAATAAAAATATACCCTTGCAAGACTGGCCCAATTCATATTCTAAACTGGAAACTTTCCACTAATGTCAACAGTTTTGGACTGAGTACTAGAAACAAGAACAAACCTACCCCCAAAATAATTTTAAACTTTAAAAGTAGTAATAATCATAAAAAAGCCCTAGTTGCAGGGAGAGACATTTCTATGGCTTTGTTCTCTTCTTAACTCAATATTCAAACTCAATCTTAACTTTGGCTCCTGTTCCATCTTGAAAATACAGAATAGCATGAACACATAGTACTTCCAGTATGTTTTCTTGCCCATTTGTGCCATAAGGATAACATTAGAAATCACACATTACAAGTTCACTTACAGATCGTGACTCAAACGTTATATGTAAGAAAGATTGTAGGTGTATGGGGAAATTTTGGGACAGAAAAGTCAGGAGTTAATTTTGGAGGTGCTGAAAAAAAAATCACAGGAATTTTCAAAAATTCTGTGTCCACCTCAAGGGTACAGAAAGTTAAGGAACTCTTACTGGAATATTGAAAAATGTATGATAGAATTGAACTTATGAGGTTCACACCATTCTGTCTTTTTGTCATGACTTCATATACTTTCCTTCCCTGCATGACTGGCACTCATCTGGCAACCATTCAGGGTCACTGTCATGAGCACCGAGTCAAGGAGTCCATCTACGTGCAGAAGGAGTAGACAATATAGCAAAGTAGAAGCCATTCCCATAGCTAATGCCCATCACAATTTTTTTAATTTTACCTGTGTCAGAAAAGCATAGGAGAGATGCTATGACACATAGTTCCCACACTAGGAACAAAAGACATAGCATCTACCCAAACACACACCTGTACAAGAGTGAGAGAATACCTGAAGGACCATCAACACACCCACTCTACTGAAAAGACTGGTCTGAGGGAATATGCGGCCAAGTGGGGTGGATGAAAATGCTCCTAGCCCAAGCAGCACAGCTCTTTTCAATGTACTGATGATTAGGGCAATCATAAAAATTAGGATGGCCCACAGGCTGGGGTTGTGCTGGTGTTTGGGGGTTTTCTGGGGTCTGCAGGCAGAGGGGTTGTTGTAGTACTTGTGTGTGGTTTTCAGAGGTTTTTAGAGCAACTAAATGGCTGATGAGCAGGTGCAATGTGGGTGTCCTTCTGGACAATCTGGGAGAGACAGAAGAAAAGGAGTTGTCATCTCAAGCAGAAAGTGGCATCATAGATGTCTGAACCTTGCTGCTGTTTGGTTTTTGTAGTCTGTGGGTTAGTTCTTTGTATCTTTGAATTGTGTCATTTCTCTACCAATGTGCTGTTAATTAAAAGCAGTTGAGGTAGAGGGTATGGGTAAGGCAAGTTGCAATTTTCTATGTGAGCTTGTGAAGGACTTCTTCACTCTGATCTTGAGATAGTGGCCACAGAGGTTGCTGGTGGCCGCAGGGGTTGCTGGTTATTAGTGGCTGCCTTCTGAGGGGTACAGAAATAGCCCTCAGACTGCTTTCCCTGTTGTTCTAGGCAGTAGGACAGGTGCTTAAGCCACAATTGGAGATATCACAGGAAGTTGAGCTGTGATAGTGTTCCTCTGACTTGCTTTTTCTTATGTCAATTCACAGGTACCACAGCCAGGTATGACCCTGCCCAGACTGGAAATAGGCCTGGGGCTCGGGGGAGTCACAGATCCCATCACTGCCCCAAGCAGAGACAGGTAGGTACCAGAGGGGAATGTGTAGCTGAGCAAAGGGGACTGATAGAGTTCTTCTGTGTTTGCTGATCATGAACTAATGCTTTAAGAAAGAAGAAATAAAGGATAATGCCCCATTAGCTAAGTAGGGGAACAATACTTTTAGACAGAAGAAGGCTGGACTAGGCTCGAAGAGACAAATGATACGTAAATGAGTATCCTGGTACCTGTGGAGGGGAGAATGGGGAACTGCATGAAAGCCATCAGAGAAACAGGACTGAAAATCGTAGAGCAGTTAACTGGGCACTTGAGATGTCTCTACACTACTGCCAAAGGTATGGCAATAAACAAGAATTCAAAGCCTTAGACCACAGCCAAAGCTATGATATAAGAGATATCACAGAGACCTGACAGATGGACTGTATGACTGCTATATCAGAATAAGTTGCCTTGGAAGGGAGATGGGGAAACAGAAGGGAAGGATTGCACTGCATGCCAAGAATACATGTACTTTCTTCAGAGAAGAAGGGATGAGTGGCAAGTTTGCTGAACACTTCTGGGTAATAAAAGTAAAGATCCAGAAGGCTCCTGGAGGTCACAAAACTGAGTGGAGGAGGTAGAACAGAATCTGTTTTTGAGTAACTACTAGAAGAATTTAAAAGGCAGGCCATGGAGGGGCTCCATTAAAAAAAATATAACAGGACAAAACTAATCAAGTTCTTGGAGTGTACTGAGAATACTTAACTGTGTAGGAATGTGGAGAAAGCACTACAAGATGGTGCTATTATATTTCTGGCTCTTACCGTTTGGAGGAACTGAGAAAAAATCTGAGGTAATTTAAGTGAAGAGGATCATCTGAAATAGCCTGAGAATGGTGGTGGTAGAGCACCTGACCTCCAAGGAGAGAAATATGTTAAAGCAATGGAGGGGGACAACAGATATGAAAGAGGGTATTCCTCAACAGACTGGCTAGTGGGACTGTTTTGAGAAGATATCTGGCTTCTAAATCAAAGTAGGCATTGAGTGTTAGCTGATTTGGTCCCCACTTCTGTGCTCGCTTTCGGTTCTAAATCTCTCTACATTTCCCTCTTACACTGCCAGTTCTGTGTACAACTGCATTTATTGTTTATGTTGAGTTTTTTTAGCATTTCCTATACACATAAACCACAAGCACCCAAGGTTAAAAGAGAATTCTACAAACGACCTTCACAAAGGCATTCAATTATTGAGGGGGGTGGGGGGAAGGTAAGTCATCATTTCCTTCTACATATGAACCAACCTGAATAATTTATCTTGGTCTACTTAATGCTTAGCCCACTAAAGTGACTTTGAAAGATCCTCCAGTCTGTCACCGCCAGTGTACAATCCTCGGAGCCGAGAAAAAGGTTACCCAGGTGTGTCCTGGTGTTATCTTAAAAGGCACCTGCAGGCTGCAGTGTTGCCTTGGTTATCTGCACACCTCTACCAGCGCTCTGCTTGGTGGCTGTTCTTGGTGGGTGTGCTGGTCACCACTTGTAGGGACTGGAGTCAAGGGAAAGCCAGCAAACTGGCTTCAGACTAAGAGGCTAGTTAGTTTGATCAGTGCTGTTTAAGCTAATGGGGAGGAAGAATAATGTGTGGGTGTTTTGTCAGTTCTAATAGGAGCATGTTCATGCCTACCATGTAGATCTAAAGAGACACAAGGAGTGTAAGGGCTGGTGATGTTTCTGCTGGAAGGTAAAGTCATCTTGGCTTAGAAAGTGCCTTTTCCTACAAGTATCTGAAAATTCCCTTTGATCCAAAAGGTGTTTAGCTTTGTATCCAAGAAGTAATATCAAATACTTTCTTATCTGTTCATTTGAAAGCATGTGTGTGGTGTCTAAAAAATAGAACAAGGGCCAAATATCTTCTGTAGGAATAGCTCCTCCTTTTGTAAGGGTGGATGATGGAAAAGACAGTGTTGAATCGGAGCTTCCAAATCTGTGTAGAAAAGGGTTAGCATGTCCACAGACTTGAAGCCTAAATATCTCAGGGAAGGCAAACTGACTTACTAATCACTTGGGTAGGGGGAAGAGAAGATTAACCTTTTAATTGGTGTGTGTGTGTGTGTTTTGTTCTTCTGAGCCTTGATGGCAGTGTGACTTTGCCTCGGTCAGAGCAATCATGTGCTGGGTCACATTCGTAATTCACAGCATCAGAAGATGGGGTACCTCCAGTGCTGGGCAGGTCCCTGGTAGATCCAGTCCCCAGATCTGGTGCAGGCACAAATCAAGGCATGCAGACCAGCACCTCACTGTGCCACTGGTCTCTGCTCTCCTGAGTGGGAACTAAAAGGAGTTACAAATTTACCATGGTGTAACCCCAGCTGGCAACCAAGTACCACACAGCTGCTTTCTTACTCCCCTATTCCCCCAGTGGGATGGGGAGGAGAACTGAGGGGAAAAGGTGAAACTTGAGGGTTGAGATAAGGACAATTTAATAATTGAAATTAAAAAAAAAATAATGAAAAGGAGGCAGAAGGGGATAGGAATAAAATCCCAAAGGAAGGGGGGAAAAAGCAAACAAGTGATGCACAATATAGTTGTTTACCACCTTCTGACTGATGTCCAGCCAGTCCCTGATCAGCAATTGGTGGGGCCCGGCCAACTCCCCCCAGTTCATACACTGAGCACGATGTTCTGTGGTATGGAATATCCCTTTGGCCAGTTCGGGTCAGCTGTCCTGGCTGTGTCCCCTCCCAGTTTCTGGTGCCCCTCCAGCCCTCTTGCTGGCAGAGCCTGGGAAATTGAAAAGTCCTTGACTCAGTATAAACATTACCTAGCAACAACTCACAACATCAGTGTGCTATCAACATCATTCTCATACTA
This sequence comes from Falco peregrinus, assembly GCF_023634155.1. NCBI lineage: Eukaryota > Metazoa > Chordata > Aves > Falconiformes > Falconidae > Falco > Falco peregrinus. The sequence goes on from NC_073723.1 coordinate 92,499,580, forward strand.
AATCCAAAACACAGCACTGCACCAGCTACTAAGAAGAAATTTAACTCTATCCCAGCCAAACCCAGGACAAAATGGAGTTTGCATGTTTCAGCAGGACCCAAGGCTATTCAGTGCTACTGTGAATCCTTCTAGGTAGACAGCAGTAAACCAAGAAGCAATGATATTTTACTGAAAGGTGCCCCCTGATACTGCTGGCCTGATGAATTTGTGTGATTGTGTTTCTATGTTTGAGAAGATCGAGTGTATGTTGAAAAAGTGCTGTGCAGCCCTTGGATGAAGCCAGGCTTAAGGCTTACAAAGTATGTTGAATGGATGTTGGGCTAAAGGAGATGTTATGAACCGAGAGACACCAAGGTTGCTCTATCCGTCCTGAGTGACTGGTCGTCAGACCTGGGGGTACAGATGTGGGTGTTGCAACAAAGTCAGAGGTCCAGAAACCAAGCAAAATCCCATAGGAGTTTGCCCAGTGGAGCTACCCTGCTTAGTTGCAAGATCTCTCTGATGTGAGCTATAAAACTTTTTTCTGGAACAAACCAAAAGCACCTGGACCCTACTAGCTTCATGTAATGGCCTTTAGATTATTAGGAAAAGACAATTAACAGCTTTGCCCTGCCCACATTCACCACAATATTCAAGATTCTGTAGATTTCTATTGTATTCTGAGGTGATTTTTCTCCCTCCAGCCCATAAAGTATGTTGACTTTGGGTATGTTACGGTTAACGGCTACAGAGCAGTGCTTCCAGTGAGATATTTTTGAATCTGGTCCTGCAGATTGCTCCCTGCCAAGCCAGTCTGAGCCTTTGTTTTGCTTCTTTTGCAGGAGCATTGTGTTTTGCAGGTCGATGTGTGTGATTATATGTAGGATATTTTTTTTTTTCTTTCTGGCCATAGTATTTCCCCACTGAGCTGTGTCTTCTCTGCAGCCCTTAACATGCCTGAAGGAAGGGAAAAAAGCAGAGTTGTCATCTGCAAGCTTACAGATAAACTATCTCACTAGGCTATCCGCTCTTATCCAAAGGGACTCCCTGATGGATAGGGCTAGGCTTATGCTGAGAACTCTATTTCCATGCTGCAGATGTCATCTTCCTGTTACAACAGTACAGCTAGTTATGCGTTTTGCATTTTTCTTGACATAAAAATGTGTAGGGATAGATATATCTGCCTGAATCTGAGCTGCTTGAGATACTGCCTGAAACTCCTGGTAGAGCTGGCTGCTTAGGCCAGCATTTCCAGAACTGAAATACCTGGAAAGCATTTGAAGCTGAATTTGGAAATCTGAATTGGTGGCCAGCTTTTTTTTCTGAGAGGGTGTAAAGCAGATGTTACTACCACCAAAATCAGTGCCAGCCTTGGGTTCTCAGCTGTAATAGGAGCAAATGCCCGCTTTTATTTCCTCCACAACTCCAGTCCTCTAGCTGCACAAAAGTCCAAAAGGAAACTCTGCAATGTGGGAAATCCTGAATGTCTGATCCAAAGCATGTTGAAATGTATGCAAATCACTACGATGGGCTTTGGATCAGGTCCTAAGTAAACTAATTCTTGGATTGTCACCTCTGGTCATAATGGCCCTTTGTTCTGCCTTTTTAATGACAAATGATTATGTTATAAAAAGCCTTATGTAATTTCTGGCATCGTTAGACATCATATATGAGAGGTGTGTAATCTTAGAAATGCTCTAGCTAGTTTCTTGGGTTGTGTAACAAATAATTATGGAATCTCGCTGAGTCTTGCTTTATTATTATACAGCTCCAGGCTCTTACCCCCAGTGGCTTTACATGCTTGTTAATATTTAAGCTATCTTGTAGCTTGGGTAATTTGTAATGACTTTTTTGTTACTAGAGCTAATATTAAACAAAAGAAGTTGTTGGGGGAAAGGGGAAAAAGTGTGATGGATGTTTTGTTCTTCTGAAAGTGCTTTTCCTTGCTTTAATAGCTTTTGGCTGATTTGCAAATACAAATATGAAATAGGAAGCTCTTCCAAAGCCTTCCTTGTGTGCTTCTTTGGCTAATTGGGAACATGCAGCACTGCTCTTCTCAGCAGGCTGGGCAGCAGTGGGCATGCAAGTCTGCCATGAAGAACAGTCTTGTATAAAATGAAGATCACTTAAAGATGGCGTTCTTGCCTACTAAGAGTAAAGCTCTAGCCAAAGCCTGTTAAAACAGAGGAGGTCATCTAACTACAGAAAGTATCCAGGCCCATAGAAAGGGCCCAAAGGATTCAGCCACCCTTTGCTATAAACAAGGCGGACAAGATAGCTCCTGTTCCTGCTGCTTTTGTCCCATCCTGCTAAACTTTCTCTGCTGCTTTAATTTAAAAAAAAAAAAAAAAAAAAAAAAGAATTTCCAGTTACTTATTCAGGATATCTGTGGTCTCTCTTCAGAGTTAGAAGAACAAATCCAAACCAGAGAAATCTTGTGTAAAACTGTAGTTAGTTTTCAGCTGGGCTGATGCTTCTGTTTGCACAGGTGGTAGCCAAGGCTTGAAGAATGGTATGTGCAACTACAAATGATCCTGGAATGGATGGTGGGGTGGGGGATCACCTGTAGGGGTTTCAAGCATGATTCATTGTTAACCTCACCCTCCTTCTACTGGCTTTCATAGTCTTCAGGGGTCAAAGTGTGTTCCACGATCTCCAAAATCCCATGCTGCTTACTTAAAGACAAAGGGACAGAGCTACACACCCAATACTCATGACATACGTAGGTCCAAGCCAACTTACCAAAGCTGGGGTATGCCTGGCTTTTTGATATATAGCAACTCAAATGATTAAATAAATAAATAAATAAATAGCTGCAGTTAGGCTGTGAAACAACACTTGCCACACAGGAGTGAGGATTTGATTTTTCTGATGAAAACCAAAGGTCCATAGTTAGTTGCAGTTAGAAAAAACAATAGCATCAAGAAAAGATAATTTGTTTGTGACTACCAATTAATTTGTATTTGGATAATATGGGTCCATGGTATACTCAGCTCCCAAATCTATGTCGTTGTGGTCCTCCTGCCCCTGTGCATTTGCCATGACCTCTACCACTCAAAACAAGGTACAGTAAAGGCAGAAGAAGTTCATAAGTATGATCAAGATGAGGAATAATTTACTATAACTCTTCAAAAGATGACTCAGAAAGGGATATGACACAGGTCTCAAGTTGTGAGAGAAAAGCTCCCAGGGGAATGGTGGCAAATCTCTCCTGGATGACATCTGTTGATCCTGTGGTCTGTTATGGGGTGGCACATTTGGAGCAAAATAGCAAGAGATGGATTTTTACATGATGCAAATCTATCTGTGAAATTGAACTGAAAAAGTCAGCATGGGCTCAAAAAGTGAAAGGACAAATTTGTGAATGAAAAGTTCTTCAGGGCTATTAAGCACAAGGGTCCAGTTTTGTCTCAAGGATATCCTGAGCTTCTACAGGCTCAGGAAATAATTTGGGAATATGTTCAGCTGCTGGTGAACATTCCCTAAACTATGCAGAATATGTGCTCTGGAGCCAGGACCCTGGACTAACCAGACCCTTGCTTTGACACAGGACAGGTGGATTTCTAAATTGGTCATATACGAGGTGATTTGGGAATCCCATGGCTTCCTATGAAAATGCATAACAGTTCTCACAATCTAGCTTGGTGTTCCTCGTGACATTTTTCGGGAATTATGAGTCCATTGGAAAGATCTATGTGGGCCGTATGTAAACTTGGGCTTTAAGTAAGATGTATTTGGGGTGCATGGCATGTGCTGGAGTTCTCTTAGACAAAGTAACCAGGGGAGAGGTGATTCTTCTGAAAGGGCATGAAAAGACAAACCTGTCTGCCCTGCTTGGGTCTTTCAGCATCTTGTACAGCTACAGGCTGGGAGATGATGTTGTCAGAGTTCCCAGGTTCAAGTGAAACGCATGGGCCCCTGGGGTGATGAGCAGTCACCTGTGCCACCCTCAGTGCAGGTGCATGATACTGTCCAGAAAGGAGACTCATTCCCTTGCTTTCCCACATCAAAGTCTGGATTCTTTTCTCTCTGTAGTGTGTGGGCCTTTCTATGATTGCAGAGCAAGAAACTGGCTCTGCAAATTCTTTTTCATACAAAACCTTTATTATTCATGGTCCCATTTACATCAGTGAAACTGTGCTTGCAGGTTTAAGATTTTATTTTTTTGTAACTATGAACCCTGTTTTCATAGTTCAGATGTGACCAAATTTAACCTACATTTCTCCTCTGTCATATTATACAGCTTTTAACCAAGACAAACTTGTTATTTCAGTGAATACAAATATGTATTTATTTGTGCAGCCAGGAAAATAAGATATCCAGACTTTTTTGTCATGTAAGCGTAAATGGCGAGTTGTCAAGTAACTGAGACTTTGTTGTGGTTTAACCCCAGCCAACAACTAAGTACCACACAGCCACTTGCTTGCTCCCCCACCTCCCCCAGCAGGATGGGGAGGAGAATCGAGAAAAAGGTAAAACTCGAGGGTTGAGGTAAGAACAATTTAATAATTGAAATAAAATAAAATATTATAAAAATAATAATAACAATTGTAATGAAAAGGAGAGAAAGAAGGAGAGAGGAATAAAACCCAAAAGGGAACTCCCCCCCAAGTGATAAACAATATAGTTGGCCGCCACCCACTAACTGGTGCCCAGCCAGTTTCCAAGCACCTATCTGCAGCCCCTGGCCAACCCCCCCTGGTTCATATACTGAGCATGATGTTCTATGGTATGGAATATCAGCTGTCCTGGCTGTGTCCCTTCCCAGTTTCTGGTGCCCCTCCAGCCCTCTTGCTGGCAGAGCCTGAGAAACTGAAAAGTCCTTGACTCAGTATAAACATTACCTAGCAACAGCTCACAACATCAGTGTGTTATCAACATCATTCTCATACTAAATCCAAAACACAGCACTGCACCAGCTACTAAGAAGAAAATTAACTCTATCCCAGCCAAAACCAGGACAGACTTTTATTTGTAGGTAAAATATTGATGTATCGTTCAGATTGTGTGTATTGATAAAATGAGTATGATCCCCTTTGGTGATATTACTTTTATCAGGTTATATTTATAAAAATGAAAGTTTTTGTGATTTTCCCCCTTATTTTGTGGGAAGCTACTAAACAATACAAGTGCTGGAGGAAAAAAACCATGTTTGTTGATCGAGTCTCTGAAAAATAAACCAAATGAAAATTGAGACAGAAATAACTTCAAATAGGATTTTTTCCTTCTAATAGAAAACCATCTTTTGGCTTTTTCCTCACTATAATCCTATTTTAATGAAAATATGTAAATTTTATTTAAATATCAAGTTTTTCTGTATGTTCAATCTGTAGAACTAATAAAGTAAGGAGACAACCTTATGCAAATAGGGCTACCAGTGAAATTTCTTTACTGGTCTGTACACGTAAACATCTCAGAGTTCAGGTATGTTTTCAACCTGATGTGGATGATCAGCACTATATAGTTATCAGTGTAACTTGAACAGTAGTTGAGTTTATGTGATAGAAAATGATGACAGCATATCTGTGCATTGACGGGCAGAAGGGAACCCTCAGGGTGGTGCACTCAGAGCTGCAGATGGTGATAAGAGTGTTTAAGTTGGAAACTTATAAACCACTTGACTTGCGACTGATGTGCTGTCAGACAGAGCCGTAGCAAGGCCTTTGGGAGACTCTTTGGGTTGTTCCCTCCTCCTTTCTCAGGCTCCTTGTAGTTGCTGCTGTGGATGAGAGCTGATTGTCCTGAGAGGCAGCAGTGGTTGGAAGGGCTTGGGCAAAGCTGGTACCTCTGCAGACAGCCTGTGGAGCAGCTTTGGTTAGAAGAACATGAATCCATGACTCTCTGGGCCTCAGGATTGTCCCTAAAGACTTGGTCCTCATATATGAGGAAGCAACTTTACTTTGCTAGAGAATGAGTCACTGTCTGTGGGTACCTGACTAACCCCTGCCTATTGAGACTCTCCCTGAAGAATGCGTGTGTATTTTGAAGGCTTAGGGTTTTTTGTGTTATGCCCATCAAGGGGATGTTGGAAGACCTGGTCTGGCAGATTTTCCAAGCGTTGCTCGTCGATTTCACCTCCCACTGGAGTCAAAGGGCTCCTCCTGTTTCTGGTAAGGATGGCATTGGATGGTCTTCTGGGTGCCATTGTAGGAGGCTTTTCCTGCCTGCCTGGGGCAGAACCTTGCAGAGTCTGTGGGATCACAGTTAATGCACAAAAGCAAGCGTGCTTTGGTTGTTTAACAGATTCTTTGCTGCATGCTGAAAACCTCATGTCCTAGTTTCAGCTAGGATAGAGTTAATTTTTTTTCTCAGTAGCTGGTACAATGCTGTGTTTTGGATTTAGTATGAGAACAATGTTGATAGCACACTGGTGTTTTTAGTTGTTGCTAAGTAATGTTTATATCAAGTCAAGGACATTTAGGTTTCCTAGGCCCTGCCAGCCAGAAGGCTGGAGGGGCACCAGAAACTGGGAGGAGGTACAGCTGACCCAAACTGGCCAAAGGGATATTCCATACCATAGGACATCATGCTCAGTATATAAACTGGCGGGAGTTAGCTGAGTTGGCCGGGGTCTGCCGATCACTGCTCAGGGACTGACTGGGCATCAGTCCGTGGGTGGTGAGCAATTGTAATATGCATAACTTTTTTTTTTCCTTTTGGATTTAATTCCTCTCTCCCTCTCCCTCCTTTTCATTACAATTGTTGTTATTATTAGTATCATAATAATACTTTATTTTAATGACTAAATTGTTCTTATCTCAATGGCCAAGTTTTATCTTTTTCCCTAATTCTCCTCCCCATCCCACTGTGGGGGTTGGAGCGGGGAGTGAGTGAGAGAGCAGAATGCTACTTAGTTACTGACTGGGGTTAAATCATGACGGTCCTTTTTGGCACCCAACGTGGGGCTTGAAGGGTTTGAGATAACAGTAGATTTGATTGGAATGTGCTAGATTGAATTTATAGCTGTTATTTCTGTTTAGCTACTAAAGGGCAGGTTTCTGTGCTTGCCATGGAGCTCGATTGCCTTACTAGATATTAGTCTTGTGCTTGTTAGTGGCTGCATTTTGCTTTTGCTGCTCACTGTACTGCTGCACTGCTTATCATCAGATTGTGCTGTGCCTGGGAACATTCTGATAACAGCAATGGTGACGCGCCTGGGCTAGCAGATTCTATTGCTGTTTCTGTGCTGCGGTACTGGGCAGGCTGGAACTCCAATGTGAACTCGAGTCGAAGGGACTGTGACCTGTGGATGAGTCCACGTGGGAGCAGGACAACCCTACAACCTGCCCCAAAGGGACCTGGGCTGGAGATTCTAATGGATATACTTTTAAATTGTTGTGACCCGTGATTTGTGTTGCATGTTGTAGGAATTACTATAGCAGGACCCACCTGAACCGATGGGGGACAAGCCTTACAAGAAGCAGTGCAGGTGCAGCAGTGACCCGAGCTGGGCCAGCTTTGGTGCCCAGTGACTCCATGCAATGCACCACCCCTCCTGTCCTGAGTGACCACCATAACAGATGGAGCCCGAAGTAATGGACTAAATGAGCTCAGTGGACATTTGTGGACATTTTACAGACTTTTTACAAGGGTGGCACATAGACCAGGGGAATATCTGTGTATTACATTGAAGGATGGGAAGGGGTGGTGGGGTGGTTAATGAGGTAGTATTGGAAAGTGTGGCATGGTGTAATGTATGGAATAAGGGGTGGATACTGTCCTGGTTTCAGCTGGGATAGTTAATTTTTCTGCTTAGTAGCTGGTGCAGTGCTGTGTTTTGGATTTTATATGAGAACAATGTTGATAAGGGCTGATGTTTTTAGTTGTTGCTAGGTAATGTTTATACTGAGTCAAGGACTTTTCAGTTTCTCAGGCTCTGCCAGCAGACTGAAGAGGCACAATAAATTGGGAGGGGATACAGCCAGGATATTCCATACCATAGAGAGTCATGCTCAATGTATGAACTGGGGGTAGCTGGCCAGGGACTGGCTGGGCATCAGTCAGTGGGTGTATTGTGCATCACTTGGTTTTTTTCTTTACTTTCTTTTGGTTTTTACTCCTCTCTCCCTCTCTCTCCTTTTCATTAATTGTTGTTATTGTTAGTATTATTATAATATTTTATTTCAGTTATTAAATTGTTATCTCAGCCCACGAGTTTTATCTTTTTCCCAATTCTCCTCCCCATCCTGCTGTGGGGGTGGGGGAGTGAGTAAGCGGCTGTGTGGTACTTAGTTGCTGGCTGGGGTTAAACCATGACACCTCAGAAGAACTGGATGCAGCCTGGTCTGTGGTGAGCTCAGCACCCTGAAATCCTACGGGTCCCTCACAGCTTGCTGTAGTCATGGCCTTAAGGTTCTTTGTAATAAGTTTAAGGTCCAGGAAAACAGTTGCTATGCAAGTAGTCTGCGTATTCAGCATCTTAAGATCTCAAACTTGGTCTCATATAGGAGAGTTTAAAGACACAGAGAAGGATGAAAACATGTAACAAACTATCAGATGAAAATGAGTTTTATGATTTTTTTTTTGACCTTGTGCCAAAATGAGCCTCTTGCTCAGTTTCATGTTAGTGTTTGAGCCTTCTAATTTGAACACTCACTTGGCCTTTTAATAATGCAGGGGACACACAAACACCCCTTCGTGATTCCGGTTGCTCAATTTGGCTGGGGTTTCCCATTACCTTCTTTCCCAGACTATTTATAGAATAGCAATTAAGATTAATGTATAGCTGCTCACATTTAGTTCCTGGCTCTGCTAGGTTTTGAGCCACTCCCAACAAGAGCTGAATGACTGAGATAGCTAGTGTCCATGAGAACTCCTGCTGAAATCAGCTGGAGCTATCTGTCATGTAAATTATGTGTATACTCTGAAAACAAATGGGTCTTTTTTTTTTTTTGTGTCATCAACTTTTTTTCTATTATGGAATGAAATTGTGAGGCTGAAGCTAAACAGAAGTTACTTCCCAGTCAATATATGGAAATATATTTTCAGTATTTCTCAGTCTGTTCTTGCCATTGAATAGGAAATTTATCTAATAAATAAAAGGGAACTCATTACATGCATCTTTCTACCAGTCCTTTGTGGGGGAGATGTATGTTATCCATACAATTCAAGTACGTTATGGTTGTTATGAAGTGGTGAAATATAATCATTGGTTTGTGCTGTTCTTTACTGGTTGCCAGCTTTTACTGCTTGTGTATAAAGGCTCAGATGTAAATGGTATCAGTAGAAACTGTGTGCATACAGCAGGCATGGTCTGAGGGCGGTATATGCCATTTTGAGGAACAGATTTTAGTACTGAGTTTATGGATACAAAGTCCTCCTTTTGGTGTTGTAAATCCCGATGATGCTCCTGTGCTGCACACATATGTGAGTATATATATAACTATATAATGATGGCTGATAGATCCAAGCTATAAGCACAATCCCTGATTGTAGGATGCTGCTTGTTGGCCTTGCATCAGAGGAGATGGATGGATGGCATTTATAAAGACAACCAACCAAAATAATTTGAACTCAAGCAGTGGTCAATCCTGTTTTACAAGCAATTAAATAAGAATGAATATGAAGATGAGGGTACAGTTTTGTCCGATTTTGCCACATTTGGGAGACCTGTAGGCACCAGCATGCTAAGCCAGGCTCCTTGTCCTGGTGAGGAAGAGCAGAACTGTGGCAAAGGGAAGGGGCCCACGGCTTAGATTGTTATCTGAGTTAGGGTCAAGTCTGGGTACATGTAACTGCTTGGAAATTGCAAAACCTTATTTCTAAGAGGATACTATGACAGGGTATGCACGATACCTGCCTTTTTGATTGCAGTGTCCCCTGTATTAGAGTAGATTCTGGTAAAGTAATGGGTGCCTGTGTTCCTGATAAAGCTAACTACCTAAAAGCTAAATGCAAAAAATATGGCTTAGTTTACAACAGATTTCTATATAACCTTTCACCAGCTGGCTGAAAAGATTTAATGACTTTAGTTCTGCTATGTACATGCACATCTAATATCCTCAGATTTAAAAATTTGAAAACATCCGTTCTTCTCCAGAGGTTCTTTTTTTCTCACTTGGAACAAACCTCCTGGCTTCCATTGAGTCAGGACCCTAAGAACAATATTCTGTTTAATTGCACAAGACTGTTTCCTTCCCACAACAACTAGTTATTGGATGGTGCAGGAATCCTATTGGAAGAAAGAGTGTGATCCTGTAATTTAAATAGTGTGTTACAATGGTATGTGCACTGAATTAAAAGGGGCTAAAATAATGGTGTATGAGTACAATAGTCCCAGTTTTTCAATAATTAGCTTTAAGATGTTTTATTGTAGGGCTTCTTTTTTATGTAACACTCATATATATGAAACTTAAATAACTACCAATTACTGATAAACACACTGTGACCTGAGAAGAAAAAAGCTTATATGGTACCTCAGAGTAAGACAGTAAACTGCATCTTCTGTTAATTAGCACAAGCGTTGCCTCTAGAACTTTTTATCCAGTGCTTTTCTTTGTTACACCAAGTTACTTGTCCAACTAACAGGCTTTTGGCACCATTCCAGTGTTCACAGACCTGTGTGTGAACTGACTGATTTCCAGCTCCTCCAACCATTTCCTAGTTTGAGGAGTCATCTCCACCCAGTAGGAAAAATCAGCATAATTCCCCAAGATTTAAATCAAACTATAAAAATGTATGTCTTCCACTTCTTTTCAAGCTAGTTACAGGATCTTTTGATCTGAGATTTCAGCTGCACAAGGAACAAAGAAGTGTCTAAAATCAATTTTACAGGTGCAAACATTAATTAAAAGTAATTTGGGTAGCCTTACAATCCTTGCTCTGGTTGTTTGTACTGGAGAGGAAGAAATTATAATAAGATGATAACATGTGCTGAACTTGTCAAGTCAGCTGGTCGGATTTGAACCTGTCACCTGTGGTGATAGAAATGATAGTGCACAGGGGAAATTCTCCCTTGCAGCTACTGGGAACAGTGTGGGGTGGTGTCATGGTTTAACCTCAGCCAGTAAGTACCAGCAGCCGCTTGTTCACTTCCCGCCCCCCTCCCAGAGGGATGGGGAGGAGAATCGGGAAGGAGTGTAAAACTGGAGGGTCAAGATAAGAACAATTTAAAAATTGCAATAAAATAAAATAAAACCCCAATAATAACAACAACAACAATAATAATAATAATAACAAGATGGTGATGATGGTGAAAAGGAGGGAGAGGAGGAGGGGGATAAAATCCAGAAAGAAGCGGGGGGGAACCTAAGTGATGCACAGTACAGTGGTTCACCACCTGCTGACCAATGCCCAGCCAGTCCCTGAGCAGCAGTTGGCAGCCTCAGGCCAACTCTCCCCCCAGTTTATATACTGAACATGATGTTCTATGGTATGGAATATCCCTTTGGCTAGTTCAGGTCAGTTGTCCCTGCTGCCTCCCCTCCCAGTTTCTGGTGCCCCTCCAGCCCTCTTGCTGGCAGAGCTTGAGAAACTGAAAAGTCCTTGACTTGATATAAACATTACCTAGCAACAGCTAAAACCATCAGTGTGCTATCAACATTGTACTCCGATGAAATCCAAAACACAGCACTGCACCCGCTACTAAGAAGTGAGTTCCAGCTGGAACCAGGACAGGTAGGGGGAACTTATTCCTAGCAAAGGGTAAAACCAATCTCCTTTGTATGGAGTAAGGAAATGGGGAGTAGTGCCTAGTTCCTGGGGAATAGGAGAATTCAAACTGGAATGTTCCCGGGGAGTTCTGACAAGTGTTTCATTTTGACAGCTGTAGAAGACCCAGGGACTGCCCACACTTCCTTGGGAACTGGCACTGACAGTGGCACATGTTTACTTGGCTTTGGCCAAGGTCTCAGCAGTGGATGAGTGCGCTGAGCTGAGTTACAGGCTCTGACTAAGAAAAATACAGTTTATATGCCTTATCTTCCCAAATCAGGAAATGGAAGGAGAGATGCTGTCCGCAAGAGACTTGGGCAAAGTCATCTCAGCAAAGAACTCCAGGGCATCAGAAGGGTCTATGGCGAGTCCTGTCTTTTTGTGCTCAATGTTTTGTAGACTAGTGCCAAGGGAGAAATTGCTTCTGCTTCCTCAAGAATAGCTTTGGATAAGAGCAAATAAGATAAGGGAGCAGAGGGAGGTGAAAGGGGAAGGTTGTTTCTCCACTTGAACAAGGCTTTGTTGAAATGTTACACCAAAGGGGTTTTTTTTTTGGCGGTTATTGCTGACAAGGCTGAGTAACTGCAGGCTGTGTACTTTGCTGTCATGTGTTAGCCTGGCTGCTTGGAAGATCACTTGTAACTTCTTTGTCCTTCTTTAACCTGCTTCTTCTGGAGCTGGGGGGTGTGGGAAGAATCTGACATGACTCCAGGTATTGTGACATAGAAAGCCATGCCTTCGCCATGTCTGGTGATTAGTCAGAAAGAGATGCTCCAGAGAAGTTCAGAGAAAAACAGAAATGACTAGGGGGCTTCCTGGACTGACTTATGAGGAAAAAGTGAGAAAGTTGCTGCTGTACGTCTGTACAGTTCTGCTAAGTGATTAATGGGGAATGTGATGATAACATACAACTAATTGAGGCTTGTATATGCTAAAGAGAGGGGAATTACTTTGGTGTTGTATGATGAGTAATGAGCACGTGCCACTGTACTGAAGATGGCTGTGTGAAGTACCCAGAGCAACAGCAGTTGCTTGATGGTGAAAGAGAATTGTGTTAGACACTTGGTTTAGGAATATCAAATACTAAAAAACTGTTATTACCTGGTGATGCAACTTCACTTTTCTCACAAAGGAAACCATCTTTTCACGGGGTTCCTTCTTCATGGCTTAGGATGTTTTTAACAAGGCTACTAGATACTGCCTTGTTTCATAAGTTATTAAAAATAAACTGAAGAAACTGCACTACAAGGGAAGTGAATTGGGCAATTCTAGAAGCCTCTCATGTCCACATTTTCATAGATTCTTATCAGAAATCTAGGGAAAACTGTTTCTGTTGTGACATGCCACAGTTTTAAATCATAAATGCTTTGGAAGGAATTGAAATAAACAGTTTGGTGTCATGTCTGTTTTGAAAGGCCATAGGTAACCTCTGAGGTCTTGCAGAAAATTGTCTTTTCAAAACCTTGAAGTAAGATTGACAACTTCTACTTGGAATATTGAAGTTTATCTGTCCATTCATAACAGCTACTGATAAAAATACAAGGTTAGGAAAGTAGACTGTCAAGTTTCTGCTGAAACTTTAAGATCTCTAAGTCGGGTAACAAAAAGTTCTGTCAAAGTAAAATGAATTTCACAGTAGTCTTGCTTAGGACTCTTCTGTCCAGTGAGGTAGCCTGGGATACCTCATGGAGCAACAGAATACCAGTAGTTAAGTCCAGTTTGGCTGTCATGTTGTTCATTAACATTACTTCTCTACAGTGGACTAAAAATACTTCAGTAATAGTAAGGATAACATGAAATACACTATTTATGTGAAGGGTTAGTAGCTGGCTGTCAGATGATATTGGAGTATTACTCCAGGACCAAACTATTACTTAAAATAACAGCAATTCAAATATAGCTAAACTAAACCCATTGGACCCTAAACTAGCTAAATTATTAAAACATTTATGAATGCCTGCATACTGCTTATAAACATGTACTTGATGAATAGTATGGTCAGGAAGCAACTACAGGGGGATTTTGAAAATTGTTAACCTATTTTCCCTTTTTTTCCCTTTCACATGTTTTTCTACTTGATGGTCCTTGGTTCTAGGTCCCACATACTCTGCTCAAGACATTGTACTGAAGAGTAGAGTTGTATTGCTCCATCTTGAATATTCTTTACCCTGCTATTAAGGAAAGAACCCACAGAAGCATTGCTTTTCCCCATAGCAAAGGAGGCTATTAGTGTGCCATCCTGCTTGAAAGAACTCTGGGATTTTGAAACATGTCATAACAAAGAAAACAATACCGTGGTGCAAGAGCACAAATATTATGACAGTATGTTCCCTCAGTCCTTCCTCATACACCCTCCCCCCGGCTCTGGAAAAGAGGACAAGGCCCTAGTCCATCCAGACATATGGAGGTAAAACTTCCTGAAAGCAATAGCAGCATTTAGCTCCTGTGCAGGGCTGGAGACTACATAAATTACTAGCCTTCTGAAACTGGCAATCTATATAACCTAAATAATGATGTGTTAATATGGGTTCGGATTTATAGAAAGGACTAGGCTCTCTCTAGCTATTGCCTGATTTTATGATGGGGTACTTGGGTTTTGTAGATGTCTTTTCTGAGGCTGGTCTCAAGACTTCTGAGAGTGTCAGTGAAGACAGAGTTTATTCAGGAGGAAAATGTTTCCTCTCCAGGATGTAAATGCATGATGGAACCATATTCACCCCATCACTAAAGAGCTACTGCAGTGCTCAGCAAAGTTGCAACAGGATACAAGTACCCTTGCCAAAATCACAGCTTAGTGCCTTGAATTTGGCTAGAGGTGGATTTCAACTTTGGTTTTATGTGTACTTCAGACTTAAAAGGTAAAAAGCCTGGCACAATAAAGGGACTCTCTTTTCTGTTATTAAATGAAACGCCTCCCCCAGCTCAGGGAAGAATTGAGCAAAATCTGGTCTTTGGTTCAGAAGCTCTACCCTTCCATGTGGGGCTGTGGTCATTTTCCTTGCTCTTGTGTAGGAAGTTTCACCCTGGACTACTTAAGGCATGGTGGGAAAGATGAATGGCCTATGAATCTGAATCCTTTTTATGTGCCTTTTTCCAGGGTGAAATTTATTTTTGTTAAGGGCCTTCTGTGCCTGATACATCCTGCCCCTAAGCATCACCCTTTTGAAAAAGGGTTTTGGGCAGAAAAAACAGACAGGGTCCTGAGACAAAACTACTCCATCCTCCTTCAGTCCTCCCAGCATCCAGTGTGAAATTAAGCTGATACCAAGGGCTGCACTTTTTTTTCTCAGGAGTTTTCACTAGACATGTGTGTTGAACTGAATCTTTTAGTGAGCACTGCTGTGCTGAGATTGATGGCTCTTGAATAAAATGACCGATTTCAGTGGACTTCTTCCTGCATAAGGGTTAGGGATACTGAAGGGCTATTTATCCCATCTTATGGGTCATTGGGACTGTAACAGCTGAAAGTAAGTCTCAGGCTTCACCAGATCTGGCTGATGAAAAATGGAGTTAATCAACCCAATTGGAAAAAAACACAATCAAAATGCTGCCCTACTGGCGTGTCTCCACTAAGATAAAAGAGTAAAACACTTTGTCTCCACTACAAAGGAGAATAGGCATAGTATTACTGTATTATCCTGCTGCATTAAGTCTATGCAATATGTGCAAATTGTTATCCACAGAGCAGTTTTCCAAGCTTGTTTCTTCTCCATGAGTTTGTGTTTGGCAGCTCTTAATTCCTGAAGTGCATAAACTTCTGCTTAAATGTCTCATTTGTATTGATTTGGTCTGAATCCACAAAGGAGTCATCCTTCTGCTTAGTAGCTTAAAATTTGAAGAGAATTAGGAAAGTGGCTAGGACTAACATTATTCAGTTAGTTTTATCCCTAGTATGGAGGGGTGCATGATGGGGAGAAGCCTCCCAAAAATGTTTAATGAAAATATTTTGCCAGGTATGATTTTTTCCCCTCCTCTTTAAAGCATGGTAAGACATCCAAAATCTGCATGAGAGGAAATAGTTATGGAACAAAAAAGTCTCAGGAAAAAAAGTTATTTGGAAAGCCAAATCTCTTTTAAAAAATGCAGTGAAAGTCAGGGCCCAGTCCGAACCAGAATTCATGTGCACTTCTGCTCGGGCTGGGGTTTCCACCAAGCACACAAAGAAACTGCGGAGGGGTTGCAGCAGCCATCATGGGATGTTTGCAGATCCTCTGCCATGCCAGTGAGCAGACTATTATGCTCCTTGTTCAGCTGGGCTTTCAGTGCCACTGACATAATTTTTACCTGGACAATGTGTACAAATGCCTCTAGTATCCCAGACTGCACCCATCCAACAAACAGCTACTCTGGGTGATGTAGGGCTGAAAGAATAGGGCTGTGCAAAAGTGTTGGCTTACTGCTGATGTGTCAAATATCAAAAGGAGAAAGGCTTTGTCTCTCTTCTGTCATCCTGATTTATTAGACGTTAAGAAAGACAAAGTACCCAGACATAAAAACAGCGCTGTTTTGGGCAGGTCTGCGAAATGGTTAATGTGCTTGTTCCACACAAAAATGTAAAGTGACGGTTCTCTGATTACCTGCTGCTGGAAAGTGTTTGGACAGGTGCTGTGTTTCACCAGCCGTCTGTCACAGCTGACAGCCCGGATTTATGGCTGTGCACCGGGGCTGGCCTCCCCCCGCCGCCGGCTCCGGCCCAGGTCCCGGCCCCGGCCCGCCAGGGGCTGCGGGCAGGGCCCTCCGCCCCGCTGCTGCCCACCTCGCCGCTGCCCGCCCCGCCGCTGTCCCCCGCCGCTGCCCGCCCCGTAAATTCACGTGCGGGTGACCAGACTGCTCCATCGCCCTTGCTCGGAAACGCGGGCACGGTCTGCGCAGCATCGCGAAGGGGGCGATTTCCAGCCAAAGGCCAACAGGGGGAAATTCGCCCCCGCCTCAGAGGCTGATGCCCAAGCAGGAGGCGGCGGGGAAGAGCCGACCCCTCGGCAGGCGGAACCCCCCAGCCCGGCCGCCGAGGGGGCTCCGGGCACCGGCGGTACCTGCCCGCCCTGCCCCCGCCTCGCCCGGCAGCCACGGGGTCCCCTCACACCCTGGCCCCACCTGCGGGGGAAACCGAACAGACACGAGGGAAGGACACAGATACCCCTGATACTGTAGTGTGGACGTAACGTTTCCCGCCGTATCCAAAAACCGAGATTCACAGAACATAAACACTTATTAACAAGGCACGTCTCAAACTTTGTGGGCTCTTTTTTTTTCCTTTTAATGCAGATTTATGTTTTAATGAAAAAGGGACTTTTCTAAAAGTAAAAAGCGGAATGTTACCCTATCAAGCGGACTTTTACACACGCATTCATCCCTGCTCACGCTTACGTACATGCGATTAAATACCCGCTCGTGGCTGTAATAACAAATTCCACTTTCCGTCAAGGTGCTTATAACATACCCTGAAATACGACCATTACAGATCGACAAAACCAAAATACATTAACAGTTGCATACTGAGGGCTCATGTGGACTCATATGAAGACAAAGATGTTAGAATACGAGCTCGAGGAAAGGGTAGATTATTGAAGGGTAGATTATTTGCACAGAGCCTTGAAGGCAGAACGATGTCGAAATAGTGCGTGCGTGTGTGTGTGTGCATGCGTGTGTGTACATAAAAACCAATTCCTTCAAGGGTTGGATTACTTCATACATTAGTCACTAATCTCTCGCAATGTTCTGATGAATGTTATGGTCTGAACTAAACACACCATGAAATCTGCTTGAGCTTTATTGAAACAAGTCGGTGTTCTCGCCCGCGGATCGTTCTGTTTGAAGCTTTCCTTGCCCAACACACCTTCGCTATTCGGCGTGAGTTTTGCAAGTAGGGTTAGAAGCTACTCAGAGGCTGAACCCCGGCGCTGAGGGAAAAGGAGGTGGGGGAGAAAGTCCAGAGTCCGAAATAAGAGTAATTAGGAAAAAGAACAACCAGCGCCCAAAACTCTGCTTGTCATCGTTTGCTTTGGTGATCCGTGCTTACAGGAGACTCGGAGTGGGGAAAAGTCCGCCAATTCCATCCTTTTTACAATTAAAATAAACAAACGAACGAATAAGCCCCGGATTGTCATGTCGGTGTTTGTTTAGAGCTCTTCGAGTTCGGGGATGCCACTAAATGGTAATTCAGTACCACGGGCAGTTAAAACCCCATCCCTCCCTTCTTCTGACTCGGTCGTTCGGAGGCTTTCCTGACCGCTTCTGGCAATACGGAGCAGCCTCAACATGAGCAGCCTTGACATAACACCCATCGGGAGAAGGACACGTGTGTCCCCTTTTTATTCCCATCCAATATTCCATAGCGTTCACCCTCCCGCGGGTGCCAGGGGGGCTGCCTCCAGCAGAAGCAGCTGGAGCCCGGTCATGTCAGCGACCTTCCTGAAGTGAGTTTTCTTTGGACCAAGAGATGACAACAGCATTACGTTTCGTCTGCTGTCCTTCGGGGAAAAGAGAAAAAGAAGGGGGGGTGGGGGGGGGGTGGGAATCAAAAAAGGCAGGCGGGTGCCCAGGACTTCCTCAGGCTGCTCCCAAGCCAGCCTGCGAGTCTGCCTGCTGCAGACGGCCAGCCTTTCTGCCGAGCTGAGCATCGGCGGGGAAACCTGACTTGACTCGAGGAATTGCAGAGGGTTTCCAACCCTGGCAGCAGCCCAAGAGGAGAACTTCTCTCACCTCCCGTGGTCAAAATCAGGCGGGCCCGTCTGTGGCACCTCTACCTCGCCCGGTGGGGAGGCAGGGGCGGGCAGCCCGGCGGCCCCCGCAGCCCGAGCGCTCCCCGGCCCAGGCTGTCCCACGGCCGGCTCCCCCCGCCACGCCAGCACAGACAGCACGCTCTCCTTGTTACCGTCTTTATTCAGGGGGCAGCTTTTATTCGGGGGAGAGGAGAAAGAGAAAAAAAAAAAAAAAAAGGAAAAAACACGGTGCCCGAGCGTCAATAGAATGCACACGCACATATGTTATATACAAACACAAAAATAAGATACGAAAAAAAATTACTTTTCTCTTCCAGTAGCAGTGGTCTTGGCCTTAAATGCACAACGCCAACCAGTACAGGACACAGTGCCTGACGTTTCCTTGAGCCCTTTCCCCACTCCCGCCCCCTCCCCCGAACAATAATTAATTAAAAAAGCTGCACTCTCTTTTGTGTTAAAAACACTACTTTTATAAATAATTTAATGTCCTCCCTTCCCACGAAATGCTAGTTGCCGGACAGGAGAAAAGGATTCTTTTGGCACAGTGATGCATTGCTTTGCAGTACAGACCTACGGCTCCACAGCAGCCCCCGGCCCCCCTCCCTCTCTCTCTCCCTGCTCCTCCCGGCCCCCATCCCCGCCCCCCCAGTGCACAGCGCATCCCCCGGCTGCCGCCACCGCGGGCATCCCCTGCTCCGCTGCCCGCGGCTTCGGTGGCAGGAGATGGGGGGACAAGAGGGGGGACAGAAAGGAGGTGGTGAGGGAATGGCTGAAGTCAAGTAGTCTCAACGAACAGTAAGAAGCACTTGAGGCTCATGGCTATGTCCAAAACGACAGCTGTTTTGATTTTTTTCTTTTTTTTTTTTTTTTTTTTTTTGGTTTCAGTTAAACCCACTGTCATTTCACTAAGGCACAGTCACCGCGGCTTTTGCGTGGCGGGTTTGGTCGCCTCTGGAGTTAAAGTGCGGGTTCCAGAGCCTCCTCCTTTCCCCCTCCCCGCCTCCCCGGGCAGGCCCCTCGCAGAGGGGGAGGAGGGGGCTCCATTAAGCCAGGGGGGTCTCCACGGCGTACGGGCGGAACGAGGCCGAGCCCCCCGCCGCCGGCTGCGGCGGCCCGGCCAGCCGGAGGGGCCCGTAGAGCGGGGAGCCGGGCGGCCCCCTCCCGCCCTTGGGAAGGGCGGCGGGGAAGAGCGGCGGCCGCGGCCGCTCCGCCGGCGGCGGCTCGCCCTGGGCCAGCGCCTGCCGCCCGCCCCCCAGGAGCAGCGGCGGCGGCTCGCCCAGCCCGTAGGCGCAGAGCTGCAGGAGGCCGCCGCCGTAGAGGGCGGCGGGCGGGGGCTGCGCGGCAGGTGGGTAGGGGAGCAGCGGGTAGGGGCCGGGCAGCAGGTGCGGGGGCCCGGGCGGCGCCGGCCAGAGGAGGCGGACGTGCGGCGGCGGCTGCGGGGCGGCGCGGGGCCTGGCCGGCCGCCGGAGGAGGCTCTCGATGGCGAAGGAGCTGGAGAACTTGGCGCCGCCGCCGCCCGCCGCCCCCGCCCCGCTGCCCCCCCGCCGCTGCCTCCTTGGCGGCGGCGCCCGGCGCGCAGTTGCAGGGTGAGGAGGCGCAGCAGCACCGCGGGGAAGCGCCGGGGGACGCGGCGCCCGCTCCGGCCGCCTCCTGCGGTGGCGGCGGCGGCGGGGCGGCGGGGCGGGCGGGCTGCGGCGGCGGGGCGGCGCGGCTGAGGCGCTTGCGGCGGCGGCGGAAGACGCCGTCGGCAAAGGTGTACTCGCTGCTGGGGTTCAGCATCCAGTAGTTGTCCTTGCCCCAGGGCCGCGCCGGGTCGCGCAGCACCTTGACGAAGCAGTCGTTGAGGGAGAGGTTGTGGCGCACCGAGTTGCGCCAGCCGGTGTAGGCGCCGCGGAAGAAGGGGAAGCGGCTCATCAGGTAGTCGTTGATCTCGGCCAGGGTCAGGCGGCCGCCGGCCGAGTCGCGGATGGCCATGGCGATCAGCGCGATGTAGGAGTACGGCGGCTTCGGCCGCCGCGTGTAGGGCTTCCCCTTGGCGCTCTCGGCCGGCGCCGGCGGCTGCGGGGCGGGGGGGCGGCGGCTGGGGGTGCCCCGGCCGCCCGGCCCCGCCGCCCGGGCTGTTGGCGGCGCAGTCGCCGTCCGAGCCCAGCTCGCTCTCGGCCGGCGCCGGGGAGAGGGAGCCGCTGCCTTCCTGGTCGCTGCCGGCGCTGAGCTTGTCCTCGTAGTGCTGCGAGAACACCTCCAGCTTCATGGCGGCGGCGCCGGCGGGCCACCCCGCGCCCCCGCGGCTCCGCTGGGCGGGCGCGACCCCCGCCCCTCGGCGCAGCCCTCAGGGGCGGCGAGGCGCTCCGGGGGGTTTGTGCCCCCGCGCCGGCTTGGACAGCTCCGCGGCAGCAGGCAGGGCGGGCGGCGCTGGGCGGCGGGCTGGCCTCGGGCGGCCGCCCCGGGAGTCGCTAGCGGGGGGCTGACCGCTGGCCCTTGGCCCCTTCCCGGCCGCTGGGCGCTGCGGACGGGCGGCGGTGCCCTGCCGCCCTCGGCGGCGGACGGGGCGCTTCCTCCGGCTTCCACCTCCTGCTCCCCCCGCCGGGACGCTCGCTTGCTCTCCGCCCTCCTTTCTGTCCTGGCTCTTCACTCCCGCAGCTCCATGGGGCCGGAGGAGAGGGGCGAGGAGGCCCCCGCGGAGCTGGTGCGAGCGGGCGGCTGCCGGTGCCGGCTGCGCTCCGCGCCCCCCCGAGCCCGGTCCTCCTCGGGGCCGCTGTTACCGTTCGGCGCTGCCCCGGCGCGGGGAGAAGCTCTTGCCGGCCGTCGGGGTTACTCCTGGCTCTGGGGCTCCGGCCCCCGTCAGCGCCGGGGCGCCGGGCTGGCTCCTCGCTGCGGCGCGGGCAGCAGCCGGGTTATTAGGGTTATTAGTGTTATTGTCATTATCTCTCTCTTCCCCTGTGGTTCTGTGTCTCTCCACCACTTTCAGACCAGCCCATTATAACGCCGGCGAGAGGCGGAGCCAGGACGAAGATCTGAAAGGGTGGTGGGTGGAGAAGCAAGGTAGCAAAGGTGGGTATGCGCTAATAAGCCGTATCAGGGCCGTAATTAGCTGAGATGACAGCGAGGTCTTGTTGGAAAGTTATTTTACGAAACTTGTTTGTATTTTCTCCCGCCTGGTCCCTCCCCTTCCCGGGTATTTCGAATGGAGCCGCAGCTCGGCGCGACGTCGCAGAGCCGGGCCCGCCTCCCAGGTGTAAAATGCACACTGGCTTGTAGGTGGCAGAGCAGAACCTGTTACGTGCCGTGATTTATTTTAATAGCGCCGTGTACTGCAACAAGTTGTAATGTGACAGCTCAACAACCTGCTGGAAAATAATACACGGCTTCGCAGTTGTGAATTCCTAATGATTTATGTAGCCTGACAAAGTCGGTTCAGCCCGGGCCCCCCTCCCCTTCTGTCATAACCACACCTGGTGCAGGGGTAAGATGTGAACAGGTAGGCAAGGCTATGGGCTTTTGCTACGAGAGAATTAGTCTAAACTTTAACCTTACTTTTAAGTGTGTTAATGTACATACAGTAGCGTTGCGTGATCCCTTCCGGATGGTGCGTTTGTAACTTCTCTGTTACAACTGTTGCTCTCCAATAAAATCTTCTATTGTGGTTTTGGCTTTCTTTTTTTAAAACAATGACTTTGTTTTAACTTTTTTTTTTTTTTGTTCTCTCACATTGTGGGTCTATACATTTTCCATAAAACCTAGGACAATAAGTATTCTGTAATTTTGCCTAAACACTTTCTAGAAAAATTAATTTTAATTTTTGGGTTTGTTTTTAGGTTGAAGTTGTCAGCCTCTTACCCTCCTTCAGAGGTTTTGACTCTTTCAACAGTCTGCTAGACAGAACAACCCAACAAAGAGAGCTGTGTGGCAGTAGCTTCTCTGAAAACTCCTTGTTCAGTCCTATCCTGCTCGCTGTTCAAAGTCAATTGCAAAACACCATTTGACTTCGTACAGCAGTAGCACTAGCGTCTGCAAAACAATAACAGAACAAAAACATCAGCAGAAATCTAGTGTCATGCTTATATATTATTTCTCATATGTACACTTTGAATTTTGTGTCCTGGAGAAAGAGTTGGGTTGCTCCATATTTTTCAAAAGCAGTCTTTCTAAATTGGACCTTATTTTAGAATAAATACTTAGTGCAGAGTCACTCTGGTTAGGACTGTGCTGTTGTGGTCTGGCTCTTAAGGAGTGTTGGAGAGGAACATGAAAAAAGGCAGGTTTAAAAGACTAACAGAAGAAACAAACAGCACTGCTTTCTGCCTTGATCTCTCTTGAACAGAATATACATTCCCATACACAACTGCATTTTGTTGCAAAGCTTTGCCCTTTCTTCAGTTTGCCTGAAACTTAAATAGTAAATACTGAGCAATGAGATGTTCTTCTGTCCTTCTGGTTGTTCTCATGCTAACTTTAGTAATAATAGGTTTGATGTCTTCCTGTTGTCACTATAGCTGTACCAGTTCAGAAAAGCTGGCAATTCAGAAAGACAAAAATAAGAGGAGGGAGACCTCTCTTGGTTCCTTGTTGTTGTTGTCTCCATGTAATGTAAACGGAGATCTTTCAGTAAAGCGTTGCATTAGCTGTAGGTGCCAATGTTTGTGTTTAAGGGTATGGGAAAAAGCTACCATTCCTTCCAAAACTTGTATTTTCTAAGATGATGCCAACGGTGAGGGTAGGTTTTTTCCTCTTCCTGCTTTTGTTGTAAATAGCAGTGAAGTAGCGATGATTTGCTAGCTTACCTTTGATGTTTATTTTATTACCGTTCCACTATTTGTGTGGAAAATGTACACATTGTCTCTTATCTTTATTCAAAGAACTTAAAAAGTCATTCAAATGCTGTAGGTAAACACATCAGACATAACAGAAGCTTTTTCACAGCCATACTTCAAGACTAGGAGTGGATGGCAAAGCTGGTTTTGCAAGATTTAAAAGGGGACAGAAGCTTGTGCTTAAAATCATACAATTACAGAGATGGCTATTAATGGCTGGGAGCAGGGAGCCTTTTGAAGACCAACCAGCGCTGATACTTGTTGCTGCTCAAGGCCCCTTTGCTGCCTCTGAGCGAGCGCCCGTGGTAAACCGGCTCTTGAAATCTGTGGTGGCTCTTACCTGAGGAATCAGGGGAAGGTGCTTACGTGAAGGGCTGCGGACGGTTTAAACAGAGCCTTCCCGGCCCGAGTGAGAGTGGTGTGAGGCCCGTTGCTATTGCTGCCCATGAAACAACGAGCAAACTTGTAAGAAGTGGCGAAATAGTTCAAGTACTCCCGTCTCTCACCACTGAGAGTATATGTAACCTCAAGTCTTTTCCTGCTATAGTTTTTTAAAAGGCACAGTATCGCCTTCAGGTTTATAAAGATTAACACAATCATCGGAAAAACTGATTCTGTTAAGTAAACTTCACATCAAAAGCACTTTGATGTGCTGTATTATAGCAAAGCCAAACACTCCACCCCCATCACCCCAAGAAAAACCTCCAAAAACTTCTCGCGAAGCAATGTAAAAAAAAATCTGATTCTTTGTTCTAAAATGAAATGTCTCTTCCTCTTCAGAGCTGCATAGCAGGACTTTTTTTGATGTATGACCCCCTCTTTTCCTACCCAAAACAGGTCCTCGTCAAAGACAAAGGGGAGAAATGCGAATGGTTGCTTGAAAATCACACACTCAACTTTGCTTCCCATTTTCTGTAGTATTTGACTCATTTAATCCAGAAATAGTAAGAGCGTGCCAATGGGAATTTGGAGGTAGGGCAGCGTAGTGCTTTGTGGTTTGCTCAAGCTATGAATTCTAAAATTATTCCTTACTAAATGTAGCAAAATGCTACACTGTCTGGTGATTGCGAGTATATTTTTGGTTGTTCCAGTTGTATTGTCTCCATGTTATTTTAAAACCATGATTTGGTTTTATATTTCAGCAAACATTGTGCAAAGGTGTGTCACACTATGGTCTTGCTTTTCTTTTTAAAATCTTTTGATTTTCCACCCAATCCTTTCTTCCCATCTTTTCTACCGTCTGTCCCTCCAGACTGCTAACTAGGTTAGAGAAGGTTTCCGGATAAGATTGTGTAAGCACAAGTGGTCAATAGAAGTCTCTCTGTGGTGACTGGGAAGGTCCTATAGCTGCTGGTAGGCAAGCTTATTTGTACATCTGAGATGTCTGGCACACCAGCTGGACAAAGTACTTCATCATCTCTTCTTCTCCTCCTGTAGCAAGCTGTAGGACTGTGCTGCCTTGCCAGGAATGATGAAACTGGACAATGCAATACACTACATGAACAATAATAGACCAGTTCAAAGAGTTCTCTTTGGATGGGCTGCTCACAGCAGGAGATGTGCCTAGCATGCATAAATGAACTACAGAGTCTGTGAAGGTTGGCTAATTGCACTATGTATATTTTTACAGTTGAAGGAAATCCAGCTAGCGATGGAGCTGTAAGAAAGGAGGTTGGTGGAAATTCATTTAGACCTTGAGAGGAAGAGTTTGATCACTGAAGCAGAATGCATGTCTGCGTGAATTCCCACACTGGGAACTCCACAGATAGGCACTTTTTTACAAGGACAGCCATTCCCTGTGGGCAGAGATTTTCTCATGTCTTTGGCAGGTACTAAGTGCTATATTTACAATGGGGAGTTCCACTTCAACTTTGTTTCATGTAGTCTTTGTTTTCTTGGAAGCTGTTGCTCAGAATGAAATTTTCTCATGCCGAGAGCTTAGTATCACTTCCTCTCTGTGCCTACTTCATGTCCCATAAAAAAGTATACATCTAAGAAAATTTATTTTCTCCAGCGTACTGGGTTGTGACAGAATGGGCAGGGACAGACTTTCTCCTGTGAAGAGGATGGCATTATTGCTGTTGTTACTAATGCTTAGTACCAGAGAAATAATTCCTGGTTCTTATACCATCCTCTCCACTCAGAGATCTCAGAGCTCTCCTATTTTACAGGCAAAGAGGAGTGAAGGGGAGTCCTGCTGGAAATCATCTGGCACATCGGTTGCAACCCTGTCTGTAGAACTGAACTTTTCAGAGCCCTTGTTCTGTGCTGTGTCCACTGAGGTATCCACCACGAGGCCTCATCAGAGGCGTTGGTACCATTTAACAAGGAGCTGTCAAAATGGAGAGTGCTCTGTCCTAAGACTCAGATAATTTATAGCTAATTCTCTCTTTTTACTAGTGTTACATTAAGCCTCAGGGGCTTAAATGGGGCTCTACACCAGTGTAAGGTAAACCTCTGTGGAATATATTGCAGGTCTGCAGTCTGTGAAAGTACATGACATAAAAGCATGCCGGGTGAGGAGGGAGGTTAAGTCAACACAGTATTTACAACATATTTTGTGATGACTTAATTTTGTAACTGTCCCCATAGGCTTTTCTCATAGCTGATTGCCTGGTTTCATTTAACTGCACCAAGAAAGTGAAGAGAAAATCCAAATGGTGGTGGGCTTACAGGTTTGTGGATCTTTTTAAGGACATTATGCTTACAGTAAGAAAGAAACTGGTATTGGAAGGCAGCACAGGTATTGATAAGTCTGGATGTAATTGTCAGGACGGAATCGCTTGCTAAGAGACAGGCAGCGCCGCAATTAGAAGTTAACGCTGTGTTATGTTTGTTATGAAGTTATGATGCAGAAGCCATTTGGTGAAATTCTGTGGCTTTCTGCCAGGAATAGTGAATGTTTCTTGCTACTGGTGCCAAACAAACTTAAAAAGAAACCATCATAGCTTGTTATTGCTGGTACCAGACCAAATATCTGTTGGCGCCAAACTTGGTATTGATGCCAGAGGCTTGCTATCACTGGCCCATGATATGAGGAAACACCGTCTGAGCTGTTACAATAGCCTCTTATTGCTTTCAAGTCCGTGCATTGATGGAGCAGAGTGAACAACTTCGTAAGAGAAGCACAGCAAAATTAACCAAGAGCTGAAGGGCTTTGCATGCGTGGTGGAGTCATTGAACTTTGCTAGCCCTTCCTGGAATACACCTAAGCAAACTCAAAAACACATGTAGTTTACATGGGTAAACAAGTTACTAGAGATATGAAGAGTATGTTTCCATTCAACTAAGTTAAAGTACTATTTATAGTGCTGTGGATTAACAAATGAATCACCTTGCCAATAATATCCCAGTTGAACAGCAATAAGTATTCAACATTCTTACTTCTGGGTTAGGTTTTTTTGGGTTGTTTTTGTTTGTTTGTTTGTTTGTTTTCAAAAAGCTATTTCTGGGATGGAACCCCATGATTTATATAAGCATTAGCCAAATTTGTAAATAAATAATGGTGTAAAAAATGTCTGGATTTTTCTTTTCCCCCAAGACAAGTCAACTGCATTATAATATAATCCAGGAGCAGCCTGCTGATGGCCAGGCCTTCCTCTGGCAGACAGGATTTGGCACTAATGCTCCCTAATTTTGTCGGTCTTGTGCATGCTCTGTCCTCCATTTGCTGTTTGCCATTTTCCTTCCCTGCTTCAGGATCTGAATTGTCATCTGTTGAGTCGTTTTAATCTAACCCTCTAGCCCCCTGGACAGCTGCAGAACAGTGTTGGTGTCTTTGAAAATCTGGTCCACGCTGCTGCTTGCTTACTCCTGGGACAAGGTAGCGTAGTCACACCAAGGGTACATTTATTACAGTAAGTATTATTATTATACAGGGTGGTGGGGGGCAGGGATTTGTAACCTCCAAACGGTGGTCCAGAAATCAGAAAATGTATTCACCACTTTTCAGATGGTGGAGAAATGCAGTAAAAGCTTGAGGAGCTGGTTCTTCAGTGGCTGCAGATCTGACAAAATCATTAGTTTTGTTGAGTTGCATGGGTTGAGCATGTGATCTCCAGTTCCTAGGTGAGTTCTTAAGGGATTAGCTGAGTTTCAGTCTCTTGAAGGTGTGGGCAAACACAGTGTTGCCTCACACATGTGAAGTTTCTTCCCTAAAGGTGTCAAAGTGCTTTGTGCAGAGGGTTGTTGCTATTTCTGTTCTGTAAGTAAAAGTTCACAGGTTTTAAATGTCTTGGCCAAACTTACATGATCTAAGCTGGGAACAGGACAGGGGTTTACTAATTCCTCAACTGCTGCACTGTCTACTAACCTCGTCGTTTCCCTGAACCTTTACATATACTAGAGTAGATTAATAATTAACCTCCAAGTGGGGCACTTTGAAGCAAATGTAAAATGAAACCAAACACTTGTCTTGGTTTTTAGTCATACCAGATTTGCAAGTAGGGTGTGTTTAAATGATGCAGGTAGATAAAGTCTTGTTAATTTAGATTAGAGTAAAAGTCAGTGCCTTATCAAAGCAAGTGACTAATTAGGAAAACTATTACCTTTTGGAAAAGAAACAGTTGAACTATCAGTCAAAATTATTTTAACTAATTGAACTGTACTAATATTTATGCTGAATAAAGGCTCGTTCAACTGCTGGGGAAAGGAGAAAGACAGAGCTTTTCCCAGGAATTGCCAGTGTTCTGTTTTTTTGATAATTTTGCCTTTAGTAACTTAACAGTACTTGTCATCAGTGTGTAAACATGGGGAAGGGAGGAGAGTCCTGTGAGTCATCAGGGAGCCAAACTTACAGAATTTAAGTGAAGAACTGCAGTATTTATGCAAAATATACTGCCTTCAGTCTCTCCACCTCACCAAGCCAACAGGACAGCAAAGTGCTTGTGAATGGTTTGAAACGATCCAGTGAATCTCAGGTCTGTAATAACTACGATCAGGCATTTGAGAACCTGCACGGGTAGAAACACTAGGGCAAATTCATGGTGTGAAAAGAAAGATTATGATCAAACTGTATTTATGTTCAGACAGATACATGCAATTGTGAAGAATCATTAAATAACTGTTAACCACACCTGCACAGAGCCTCTGGCAATGCTGGCTTATACAGAATCTCAAGAACTGCCATGTGCCTGACATCATACCTTTGCAAGGAAAGAAAAGTCCTGGGTGTTAGCCCAAGACTGGTAAGTAAAACATAGTCCACAGACTTGAGCCAGTTTAATGTCTGTTAGTGATTTTCTCCTGCGTCACACCCAGTACCTTCTGCCCTGTAAATCTGTCAGTAGCCCTGATTTGTTTGATTAAGACTGGGCCTTACTAAACAACTCTGAATCTGCTTTAATGCAATGGCTACTTACCTGTAGGTCAGTCAGGACCATGAGGAGGGAGTAAGTACGCGTGCACGTAGGGAGGGCAGCACAAACAGTATCTTGACTTCTCTGGGGCTCGTAGTTGGTGCTATGACACACAGCTACTTGTTTGGGTTTCCTTTTACATGGATCATTCTGCCTTTTAAAAACGTTGGGGGTTTTGCACATCTTTTCATGATGAAAATGACATTTCAGAACTTTTTTATTGTTACTGTGAAAAAAATGAAAGGGAAGCCTGTGGGGAAGGGGAGCAAGCAGGGTAAAGGAAGCAGAGGAAAAGGGGGCTGGAGCAAAGCTGAGATGAAGAGATGGAGATGTGGAGAAGGTTAAGAGTAGATAGCTCCAATGGAGAGCACGTTGCAGAGCAGTTCCACTCAGACTGTAGAAAATTTCCAGGATGCCCAAAGATCTCTGATTTGGCTGCTTCTGCTGGTGGAATTTTGGACTGCTCACCTCTACAGCTTTCCTCAGGCTAGGGAGTTCTCTGGGTTTTCATTTCCCATGGTGCTTTTGGAAGCAATTGTCTTTCATCTGTATTTTCTCTCTTGGAATATGCTTTTCCTGTCTTTCATGGCTAGGGGTGGTTGAGGAGTTGGTTTTTTTTTATTGAATAAAAAATATTAAAAAAAATGCAAAAGTCAAGAGCAAACATCAGTGTGTAATTCATGAAAGGGGCTACTATGCATTGGCATTATCTTTTTCTAATTGCAATTTCTGTACAAAACCTTTCCTTTTATTTTTTTTCACCTTAATGAAAATCTCCAGCAACTGTGAAGAATAGGAGATTCTGAAAGAGAAACAGAGTGTGAGTGATGCACAGAGGGATTTTCAAGAAGGTGGAATAATATTTCAAAAATTTTCAGACTTCAGCATGCATATCAGGGAAGTGTAAGCTCTGGCACTTGACCCTGATAGATCAGACTATGGTGATAATTACTGATTGCTTACGAGAGTCCTTATTTATAACTGGATTTATTTGTGCCATAAGGGCTTGGAAGACAGTCCATTCTACTTTCTCCAGTTGAGATGGGGTCAATGCCAAGAAACCTAGCAAAGCCCAACATACGTTAAAACTTTTAAGAGTTATCAAAGTGTTGTGGCAAAAATGCCCTCCCAGCATGCTACTTTAAATACCCAGCAATTCTCTGTAAGTAACTCTTGGTGACTTGGACAGAGTTTATTTTGAAGGCGGGGTGTGAAGTAGTACACCCTGTACCCTCTTACCCCCACTTTGGCCTTTAAATGCACTATCATTAAAGGTTGGCCCCTTGACAAAGTTGGGTGTAAACTGCAGAGGCAAACTGAATAGGTGGGGCTTTCGCTCCAGTGGGCCTGAATTCAAACCTTCAAAATTTTGGCCAGACTCATGACTATTCACAGTTGCAACTTTAATTAAATGGTGTTGGATATGAGAGTTAAATGTGGAAACTCTGTATTCTATTATACTAGCTCATGTTGCCGAAAGAAATAGAGCCATGCTTCTTGATTGAAGAGACAGAGGTAAGTGAATAATTCGCAACAAATAATTAATCTAAATGTTTCTAAATGATTCTTACAGAATCTGATTATGGTTGAGAAAGATCCCTATTTATTAATGCTACAGGACTCCCTTTCACAAGGGGAAAGTTTATTTATATAAGATTAATGGGTTGAGGTATAGACTTGCAAGTTCTTCCTGAGTCATCAGACCCAGAAAACATGTATTTTATATTAAGGTTAATACAATCTTCCACGCAAAAGCATTTATGAGTGTACTTTAACTGATGGATACATGATGACTGACATTCCAAAACCTCTTCTACAAACACCTACGCTGGCATACTTTTATACATAGGAGTAATTCTAATTAATTTGAGAAAATTACTCTTGTGCATGAATGTATTCATTAGTATTCGAAACATCACAGTCTTAGTATGGTGAGTCTTGCAGATACAATCTTGATCTTATACTTAAAGATGCCCACAATGTCCCATCCGGTCTTTATGGCTACTTTAGCACTAGTAAAGAAAACAGTCCAGCACCCAGTCTTTGCCCCTGGGGGCATCCATCCATATGGCTAAATTCACTTCCTTCCAGAGAAGTGGCCTTATCTGTACTGCTTAGAGGGAACTGTCCTTTTTCCGTGTTACCTCCTGAACCATTCCTTTGTGTTGTGTGAGAAAATGCTAGGTTAAGAGGGAAAAGCCCATGTCGGGAAGCTTGTTGCTAGTTAAACAGTGTGGATAATCACATGCCAGCTCTTGAGTCTATGTCCTGGCTCCTTATAGTTTGCAAATGCAAGATGTAACTTAAATGAATATTTGTGTTCATTTCACATCTTGAAGCTTTGATAAAGTGTTATTGCTCTCATCTGTTCTTTACAGGAAACAGCAGCACTTGTTATCTTCAGCAGTGTACTTCTGGGGATGTGTTTGATGGGTTTTTGTTGCAGCGATGCTGAAGAGTTTTGCCCAAGAACATTGCAGGCAAACTGTCTTTCTTAGTGTGTTGTGAGTCTTCCCTTCCAGAGGTAAGATCTGATGACAGCCTAAGTACTCTTTTTTTGATAAACACCATTTCAGTCTGGTCAGAGCTGGAAAGTTATAGTGCTAGGGAGAGTGGCTTTATTTTGAATAGAGGATAAGGTAGAGAAATTCACGGGCAAGAAGAAAACAAAACCTACGAACTGAAGACATAATAGGGAGTTCGGACTGAAAATTTGTACTTTAACAGTGTCTAAATATGTAGATTCTACTTTGCTGATAGTGAGTTTTCTGAGCTGCTGCCTGAAATTCTAACTGCCTGCACATGTTGTCACACCAAGGAATTGTCATCATTTCATCCCAAAGCAGGTGCCTGTCGTACATGAAGTGATTTGCACCTTGCAGTGCCCATTTCTGTTAGCTGGAAGAAGCCTAAGGCTTCCTAAGTGATCACCTGGGATGTATTACAGAGCTCCTAAAGTATTTAAGGTGAATTCCAGCCTGCCTGTCTTCTCTTAGGAAGTACCTAAAGTGGAGATACCCCAGTTTTTGATGTTTGAGATACTCTGCTTAAGGGAGATTATTTATATAAGATAATAGATTATAAAAAGAAGAGCTACTTTTGTCATTAACCAAGCTTCATCCTGAAGTTAAAATACAATTTAATAGAGTGGGCCAGGCTAAAACTTTGTGTAAGGTGAGAGGGATTGCTCCTCAATTTATTTGCTGCTTAAAAGTTGCATGCTGTCTTCCACCTCAAGCATTGCAGTTTCTTTCTTTCTTTGCCTGGCTACCATTTGCTTATTGTTCTTTCTGATATGACTCACACAGAAGGACATTTCATGTTAGTCTGTTTTGTAACGTCTTTCCATGAAATGCTAGAACATCAGTGCTTGCTCCAGGAAAAGGTGAGTTAATACGTGTTTTTATGTGCCCTGATGGTTGCCTTGCTTAATCAATAGTAAAAAGGATGTCTTTATTGACACTGAGAGCTTTCCAGAAGTGTTCTTTCCACCATTAGTGATGTCTTCTTTAACAGAGCTAGCTTAAGCTTGCCACACTGAGTTTTGCATTGTTTGTATTGCATTGGTTGGTTACCTCTTTCTGTTAACTTTCCATGTACAATTTAATTAGGTTGTGAATAACATGATGTGTTATCAGATGGCATAGCATTATTAACTTCAGTGAAGTGTTGTATGATGAACTAGCTAAAGATCTGGACAATAACTTAATACATTCTTCATATTTAACTGTCTCTGTGCATTTTGGCTGAAGATAACTGCCAGCGTATGTGATTACAACTCTGTTGCTGAAAGAGGTGTGCCTGTTTATGCTGGTGAGGTTCTTGACTGTTGGTATAAATATAATGGCATGGTAATTACTGGTTATAGATACAATAAAGATCAAACTTTTTTCCATACAGAATGCTTTTATTATCCTGGAAGTATACCTCTTGTCTTTTCATGTGAGGAATGCTAACGAAGAGTACGGCATATTAGAGTTGGAAAGCAGAGTGAAAAAAAATCACAGTGTTTTATTTCTGCAAATAATCTGTGTGTGTTAGTTGCCCATGCACTGTGAACAGTGTTCTCAGGTGTCCTCTTATATAAATTAATCATGACTTATTTTGGCCTAAAAACAACAGCAAAAAGAACCCCTTTATAATGCCTGTAATGCTCATGCTTGCTAGCTGTATAAGAAAACAGTATTGTTTCTCTTTCTTCATTAGATAATTTATGAAATAAATTAATGCATATGTGAAAAATAAGGAAAATGGTAAGTGTGTAAAGGTATCTGTTTTAAAGTTGTTTTTCTTATGTAACTGACAACTGAAGTAAGTCTAGCCTGACCTCTTAGCAAAGCAAATAAAATGTACTTATTGAGAGAAATCAAACTGTTCACAAATGTTTTCAGATGGAAGTTGGCTTTTAACAGTGAATGGTAATCCAACGTTTTCCTATCCTGTTCAGTTCATGCTTAGCACTGAAAGGTGTATGCTTGTATGACACAATGTGTTGTGACTCCCCAGCAAAATGTTGCAATGCGTATTGGTCAGAGTATGTAGTATTTCAGAGCTATGCATAATTTGTGATTGCACAGTCCCAAATAGGATACAAGCAATGGGAGCACATAGTGTGCTTAGTGTTTCCATCTCATTCATAATTTTGACTCAGCAGTTCCAGCTGATTATTAATAGTTTCTCCAACAAGCCTGGATTGACTAAGTGAATTCTCTTTAACGTACTTAAGTGGTTTCATTAACCTTGGCCTATGTAAAAGTGATTTTCTAAATTGGATTCACTGCACTAATCTTGGTTGCCTGTGCCACTGTGTATTGCATCAAGCAACAAAATAAGCAAGAGACAAAGTGGTAAAAAGTGTTATTTAAACTGGAAGTGAGGCAGAACTCATTAAAAAGAGAATATACACCATGTTCATTATAGGATTTGCTAATGCTCACAAGTTCTTCCAACTAAATTTAATGTATGCAAATTACTATGTATGAGCAGTTATTATCAACAATACTAATAACTTCAATACTAGTAATAATGGCGATCTGGACTAATTAACTGTTTGGAATTGAATTTTGTAATATTTGCAAGTTTTCTCAGTTTTATGGGAACTAAACAAAATGAGCCCCATTGGCTAACAGAGAACTCTCATGGAATACAATCCTGGGTTGGGAGAAAAGATCTGAACTAGAATAAAGAGGTGGCCGAAAGTTCTGCTTGTGCCAACAAAATGGATAGAGGAAGAAAGTCAACATAAATGCGTTTAGCATGTTTCCTCTGTTCATATGAAGCAGATATATTCTGGTGAAGTGCAAAAGGCCCACTTGAGAGTTTAGTACTGTAAATGCTTTATCTTGGTGGTTCCAAATGGTTTGGAGGGGATGCTGTTCTTGTGTTGGTTCTTTTCTGTTTTTCTGGTTAGAAAGAAAACAATTTCATGATCTACAGGGAGGCTGTTTTTTTTTTTTATTTCTTCCTGGATGTGGGGAAAAAACCCAGAAATCCTGACCTGACTATAAACAGAAAGCAGAAGGCAAGTTCATGGGATCACAGAAAAGGGGATCTCCTAACTTTTGCAGCGATCTAATCAAAATGGTTTAAGGATGGCAGTATTGTGCATTAGTCTGCAGATTCCATGGGACCTTCTGTCTGTTTGGGCAGTGAGGTACCATGCACGAGCCCTGTGTAAGACATAAAAATAAGTGTGAATGATAGCAGTGCAGATAATATTGCTTCTTATAAATAATAATTAATGCTAATTAGTGTTGACTCTGTATGTTGTGGCTTGGATGAAACTCTGGTAAGAATTGGCAGACATGCTGATATGAAATCTCCACCCACAAAGATCTGCTGAAAGAGCAGTATCTGCTGTAAGGGGATCTGCCCTTGTAAGTGCAAAGAATACAAAGATTTTCTAATTACTCTTCTTTTTTTGCAGAGAAATCAGGCTTACAGCTTTAGAGTCTGTCTGCGTGCATGGGTCTCTAGAAACTGCAAGTGTGGAACAAATGCAAGATCAGATCATGTTCCTTATGTAAGCTTATAAATAGTGTTTCATGTTCACTGTCAATGCCACACGAAATATAATGTTCTCCTATGATGCTGTCCCCTTCACGTATGAACATGCAGACAGATGCATTTGTTGAGGACAGGCGGCTGGTGCCAACAGGGAGGCTGACACCTCCGCACTGGTCCTGGGTAAATCTGTATCTGCATGTGTGTCCGCACATATGCATACTATTTTTCCTCTGCTGCTTCCCTCCCACTCTGAGCTGCCTTCCTTTCTGCAGTGCCCTCGAGCCAGGAGGTCAGCGCCACCACTTCTTTTCTGCCAGTCATGCTTTTCTTTCTGTATTTTCTCCTCTAGTTGTTACTTTCCCTCTTTCCAGTGGAGGGGCAGCAGGAGCCGTTTGGCTGATTTAATGTTTTTCTGGGAAGGAAAGGATAAGACTTAGAAAAATAGGATGCTGATTTTTGCCCTCAGGTAAAATGTGTAGGGAGGACATACTTTTTCTCGAGGGAGGAGATTTTTATTACCAGGGAGGGAATCTCCCCTAGCAGAGAAGGTTTATCTGCGTTCCCCTCAGACGTGCAAGTCAGGAGCCTGTGTGCTGCCGATGTTATGGAGGAGCCATATGACCAGTTCCATCACAAAATAATCCAGCTTCCCAGAGGGAGAGAAAGGGGTTGTGTGTGGCCTTCAAACGAGAAGGAAGTCCTGGTTGTTCCTGGCTTGGTGGGAAGGGGTTGCAGGGTCCCCAATGGCTGTGTGACCAGCAAACACCCTTGAGAACCATAGACTGGGCCGTTTGCTAGAGCAGCTCTGTGACTCAGCTGCCTTCCAGGGTGTATATGCTAGAGAAAAACTGGGCCCATGGAGCCGTATTAGCTGACATTTCAAAGGTAAGACATTCTGTTTTCTTGTTTGTTTGTTTGCTTCCCACTGGGGGAACAGTTGTATGTTGAGATGACTTGACTTGATACACGCCTCCTTAGCAAATACGTTGATTCAACATTTAGAAGATCGTGTTTCTTTGTGGTGCAGAGTTATTTATTACAATATTTGTGGTAGGCTGGTGACACTCTTGTGATGATCAAAAAGAATAAGTTGTGTATTTTTTTTAAGAATGTGTTAAACCAGTTCTGTCAAAATGGAGCTAATAAATACCAGTAATTGTTTAGACAGTTGAAAAGGAGTAATTCCCCACAATTTTTGAAAACATTGTAGGCAGTGATTTGGCTGAATGTGTATGGAGACCTATGTTTCCTTCTAGGTTTGTGAAGCTAAGTGTAGAGTACTGTACTTGTTTTGTATGAGTCTGGCAATGGAAAAACTAGGATTTTTCTCTGAACATGCCAAAGAATGTCTGCGTAAAGTAGGCTAACTTTAAATGTTCAGATTTCATCTGCTAAACTGCTTTGGCAGGAGCAAAACAGTGGGACAGCAAACACAGACTACACCTTTTTAAACTGAGGAAGCTGGTAGGGGAAGGTGGGCAGGGACCAGGGAGATGGCACAGGTTCTGCCAGTTTAGTGGAAGTTTGCTAGTGGAAATCCTCACAGACCAGCCTGGGACTGATCTTACTTAACATTTTCATTAATGCCTTGGGTGTAGAAGGTTGGAACTGACTGATGAAATTATCTGCTGACACAAGATGAGCAGGCATTATCAGTGTAGAGATAATGTCCAGTTCTTACCATGCTGGGAGTGTAAGGACAGGAATGATGGAAACAGACTGAAAGTTTAATAGCTGAGGGCTTCTGCCTTTAATGGAAATTGTTAGTCCCTACAAGCAAGAGATGGGAAAGAACATGGTAGAGAAAGATTTGGATGAGCTAATTGACTACAGAATAAGTGTGAGCTTTGGGTGCAAGCTGGGAAAAGCCATATAGAAATAAAGGGGTCATTAATGGATTAGGCTTGTAATTAGGAGGTTACTAAAAATGAGATTCTGTAATAATCTCCCAGCTGGAGTAGGAAGAGCAGCAAACAGAACTGGAGCTTCATGGACTGATGAAGAGGGCTCCTGACACAGGACCTAACAGTATCAGGGGATAGTCTAATGGCACAAGGCTAACCTAGACTTTATTTCCTGTGAAAGAGGGTATACAGTGCGTATAGAAAGGGAAATTGTTGCAGGCATGGCTGATTAAAATTCTGAAATCCAATTTAATATTGACTGATGTATCATTTTATTCCTCTTAATTTTCATTAATTTCTCAATCTATCTCATATTCTAGACTTTATGGAACTCATTTGTAATTGGTCTTGTGTCAACAAGCAGGGAAGATCAGATTGTCTGTCATTAGTGACAGCTGGCTTAATTTAGTAATAGTACTTAGCAGTTATGTAGTGCTTTAAATTTTCAAATCCCTGTTCAAATATTAGCTAATTAGTCATCACACCAATTGCTTTAAATATTATCAGGCCTTCTATAGAGATGGGTAAATAGCTGTTGTTATCCGTATTTCAGAGATGAGGAAGTTGAGACACAGATGGGCAAGTTATGTCTCTGTGTGTCTTTATATATAGGTATTTCAAAGGCACTGATCGTTTCAAGGTCTAACAAGTCTATCAACTTATTAGACCTGATTCAGCATCCACTGAAGCCAATGGAAATCATTCTAGCAACTTCAAAGGGTCCTCTTGCTGCCTAATTGGATTACCTTGCAAAGGCCAGCTTCCTAACATTACCTAGCTGGTATAGGGCACTTCGAGATTGGCTGATGAAAATCATATCTGCCCTGGCAGTCAGCACCCGTAGTGTGGCTGTAGGGGACAAACAGCAGCACCCAGGTTTGCTCAGTCACTCAGTGAGTGAGTCCCAGAGGTGAGACTGGGATTCTTGAGTGCTCTGTTTTCTCAAAAAAAAAAAAAAAAAAAATTAAGAGCTTGAAAATCTTGATAACCCAATGATGAGATTTTCAGAAGTTCCTAGGTAAGCATCAGCTGTTGATTTTGACAGTCCCAACATACGTTTCTCAGTCTGTTCCACATGACTTTTAAAATCTAGCCCTATGCTTCAGTGATATGTGGGAGTTAAAACTCAGATAAGAAAAGCTCAACAGAGACTTGGTGGAAAACTCCAAGACTCGGCAATGTGTTTATGTTGCTTTTTAAAACCTGACGTTCTGTGGAGAAGAAAAGTGGAAAAGAAAGAAAAGACATCTTAGCCTCGAGTGTAATGCTAAGAGGGATCCTAGAAATCCCTTACCTGTGAATTGGCAGGCAACTTTGTAGTGTTAACTTAATGTGACATGACTGGTCAAACTTTGACTAAATATGTGGAGTCTTATGGTTCAGCTGTGTTCCTTGAAAGATGGAAATAACCCTTCACAGATTCAAGAACGTGTTTTGTGTATTAATTTAGGGTTTTCATTCTTGAGCATGTACTATGCTTTGCATAAGAACTATTTCTGCAAATGTTCCTGCCCTTAAACTTTTTCTACAAATGTTCCTACCCTTTTGTGACAGGTAGCATAAACCAAATCAAAGTGTATGGAAAACAGCTTTTTACCAAAATATATTAATTTCTTCTTTTAATGTTAATATTTGCTTGATCCTATTAGCCAATAGAGCAGTATCCCCCAAGCTCTGAAAGATTAGCTTAGATGTGGGAAAGCAGCACAGATAGTATTTTCCTCACTGTCCTGCCACATGCTGCTAAATACATGCTTCTTTTGCCTGCCTTCCCAGCCAGGAATATTGTGGTATTTGGGAAATATTGCAGCAACAAGAATATACAGAACAATCTTCTCTCTGGGTTGAAGCCCTGTACTACACTGTCACAGTTTAAACCCAGCTGGCAATACCGTGCAGCTGCTGGCTCAGTCCCCCCACCCCCACAGGGAGGGAGGGAAGAGATTTGGGGAAAAAGGTAAAACTCCAGGGTTGAGATAAGAACAATTTAATTATTAAAATATAATAATAGTAATAATCATAATGAGGAGAGAGGAATAAAATCCAAAGGGAAAACAAGTGATGCACAATATAGTTGCTCACCACCTGCTGACCAATGCCCCGTCAGTCCCCGAATAGTGACCCACAGTCCCCAGCCAGCTTCCCCCAGTTTATACACTGAACATGATGTTCTGTGGTATGGAATATCCCTTTGGCCAGTTCGGGTCAGCTGTCCTGGCTGTGTCCCCTCCCAGTTTCTGGTGCCCCTCCAGCCCTCTTGCTGGCAGAGCCTGAGAAACTGAAAAGTCCTTGACTCAGTATAAACATTACCTAGCAACAACTCACAACATCAGTGTGCTATCAACATCATTCTCATACTAAATCCAAAACACAGCACTGCACCAGCTACTAAGAAGAAAATTAACTCTATCCCAGCTGAAATCAGTACATATGTTCGCTAATAAAGATTTTCATGTTTGTTACTTGTTCCTGAACAGCAATCATGAAATGACAGATGTTGCAAGACAGACCCCTCCTCAGGCTTGTATCTGTAAACAAAAAAGGATGAGGAAGAGATGTGTTCCTCCACATCATTAAAAATGTCAGATATTATTGGGGCACTGCAGTCAACCCAGTGTCTTTACAGCAGATCAAAGAGGCGAAATGAGCCAGAGAGGTGCAGGGTGCTGAACCAGACTCCTCTCTGCTGTCCTGTTGGCACATGTTGCCTTGCCAGCAATGTGGGATTGATACTGATGCAGTAACAAATCACAGCTGTTGCACTCGGTCTCTGTTTTCAGCTCCCCTTCAGCATATGAGGGGTCGTTTCTTTCAGACCTTGTGAATCTTGTTAAGAACTGTAACTCTGGTTAGCCGTACCTTCCAAAAAGTGAAACCTGAATTTGATCCAGGATCTGTATGGCCACTGGCTCCAACCTCCAGTGTGGGAGCAAAAGGAGGCCTGTATCTCCTCACAGGACTGCTGCTTGCTCTCCAGAGCAGCTGCTTTCCCCATATTCCTTTACTTATGGCACTGGTGTTCCTGCTGCTTGGTTGATGCTTGTGGTTGAACCCCAGCCGGCAACTAAGTACCACACAGCTGCTGGCTCACTCCCCCAGTGGGATGGGGAGGAGAACGGAGGGGCGGAAAGGTAAAACTCAAGGGTTGAGATAAGAACAATTTAATTATTAAAATAAAAGTAGATAATACTGAAAAGGAGAAAGAAGGGGAGACTAATAAAATCCAAAAGGAAGTGTGTGTGGTGGAACCGAAGTGATGCACAGTACAGTTGCTCACCACCCTTTGACTGATGCCCAGCCAGTCCCTGAGCAGTGACTGGCAGCCCTTGGCAAACTCCCCCTAGTTCATATACTGAGCACGATGTTCTATGGTATGGAATATTTCTTTGGCTAGTTAGGGTCAGCTGTCCTGGCTGTGTCCCATCCCAGTTTCTTGTGCCGCTCCAGCCCTCTTGCTGGCAGAGCCTGAGAAAATGAAAAGTCCTTGACTTGATATAAACATCACCCAGCAGCAATGAAAACTATCAGTGTGCTATCAACATTGTTCTCTGATGAAATCCAAAACACAGCAGTGTACTGGCTACTAAGAAGCAAGTTAACTATCCCAGCCAAGACCAGGACAGGTATTCAGGAGGAGATCGTGCAGTGTCGGTCCAGGATGGCAGATTCTTCTATCGTTTGTGTCTGATAGAAAAGCAGCTGCTGCGGTCCAGCCGTGCTGGCAGCCTTACTGACTGTGTTCTGCTTCCACACCTGTTCTCCTTGTCCTAAGCCCTGGAAGGGGGGCGTCTACTTTCATCATTTGAGGTCCACTCAATACCAAAATTCCTGTAGGTATCTTTATGTTCTTTCCTTTAACTTATATCCATGTAAATACTTCTTCTGAATGGCTTGGAAATAAATTAGATCAAGGTTCAATTTCTTCACACTTTCATTCTACTTTTCCTTCTTCTGTGATTTCTTCATTAGAAATACTGTTGCTTTTTGCTGAGAAGGCATTTAGGAGACTCTCCCTTCTGTCACCCAGATACAATGTATGTTTCAGAGCACAAACTTTTTTTTTCCGCAGTTCGCTTTCCCTCTCGTGTTCTTGCCTCACTGATAAAAGATCAGCCCTGACAGAACACCAGAAAGCAATTGTAGTGGAGAGACTACTTTTAGTTAGGCAATATGATGGGCTATGGGCTATCAAAGGGAAAAGCATGGCTTTGGTACATGGCTGGGGCACAGGAGTTTGTTTCTTAATCTGACTTCTTAGTTCTCCCGCTCCTTGGCCGAAGCACGTCATTTAACTCTGTGCCCCAGTTATCCAACCTGCAGCCTGAAGGATTCACACGTTTCATGAGACTCAGAATGGAAGTGTAGTAAATGGCTCCTTTTCCAAATGAAAAGGAGGTCCCAGGCATCTGATCTTTCTAATGGCCAATTTTATACCATTTGATATAACTGTTGAAATAAGGTTTCTTTCTACTATGAGACCAAAGTCACATCATGAATTGTAGGGAGAAGTGTAAAAAGTCAAGTGGAGCTCCTCTCCTGGAAAGTTGTGAAGTTAACAAAATTAGTTTAAAAAAATTTGGCTATTATTCCAAATTGTGCAAAAACTGTAAATGGATAATTTCTAGGTTTGCTTGAAGTGAAGCTTGCTAAGGGCAGTCTCAGGGTGTCTTCTGTAGTCCAGCAAATTTCTTATTAAGAAAATGAATCGGAGTTTATTGAAATTATTGAAGTCATTGGTTCATTCTTTTCTGGTAGTCCTTTAGTTCCTCTTCCCACAGTGCCTGAAGCCATACTTATGTTGCACAAATCTACATATGCAGAGGGCGAAATGAGATTATTGTGCTAAAGATTGCTATCTCCCTAGAATACAGAGAAAAGTCATATACACATGCTGAGATGCAAACACGTACAGAAAGAAAAGATGACAGTCTACTGCAAATTAGCGTACCTTAATTGTAGTCAATCAAACTGCTAATTTGATTTAGTCAAACTGTACTAATTTACACCACCAGCTGAGATTTTGGCCCTTACTGCTTTAATTTTGTACTAATCTGTTTATAGCTTTCAAATATATGGAGCCAGTTGATTGCTAAACTGTTTATTGGGTGTGGTTCCAGGATTACAACAGTAATTATTTTACTGAAGCCCTTTATTTTCAAAAATGCATGTTTCAGATTTACATAATAGGACTAGACAATGACTAAGGGGCAAATTATACCAAGATTATTGCATGCACTTACGCATGTGTTATGTTTTTATGACTCAGAATGGAGCTTGTTTGTGTTCCACCTTTGGACAGAGGTGTCTTTGGGGGTGTGTGGGGGGGAGCATTGTAGAGCACGAGAATTACAAAAGAGTCTCAGCCTGTGGAATTCTGTGCCAAGACATGATGCTAGATGATAAAATATTACTTAAGTGTGAAGGTGGGGGACTTG
Organism: Falco peregrinus; assembly: GCF_023634155.1. Classification (NCBI taxonomy): domain Eukaryota; kingdom Metazoa; phylum Chordata; class Aves; order Falconiformes; family Falconidae; genus Falco; species Falco peregrinus. Next base: position 92,541,446 of record NC_073723.1, read on the forward strand.
GTTATGAAATGCCAAACGGTTTTCCACAGCTCTGCTCCCTCAATATGGTGTTTATTCCATCCTGAGAGGAATGAGCTGAGGCCCTCAGTGCCAATCCTGACTGCGAAACACCTCTCCTCTTTGCTACCCGATTCCAAATGCTGGCACGGGAGCATTCAGAATTCAGAATGGTATTTTGGGTGGTGTTTGCCTGGAATTACCCACTCTCAGTACCTTTCCCCATGCCAAAGGATGGTGTTGATAAGGACAGTGGCACGGTGCTTTGAAATACTGTTTTTTTTCCCCCCTTCTTTTCCTTTTGTGTGCTTCACAGAATAGTTTGCATCCAGTTGATATGCGGGAAAGCTGCCAGCAGTTTTCTGTCTGTAGAACCACCGCAGTGAGAAGAGCTGTGGTGCAGCAGCGATGCCTGCGTTGGCACTGGCAGAGCCCACCGCTCCTCCCTGTATAGTGATCGAGCTTAGTCCTCCCCTTCCCTGTGGAGTCAATCAGCGAGCCGGTTACTACTAGGTCTGACGGATGCTGATGGTGGTGAGGATGCTTTCGTGTAGGTTGGGTACTTGAATGAACCTGTTCAGCCTGGTTGTTGGTTGGATATACAGTCTGAAGGTGAAAGGCTTTAGACTGTTATCTCTTGAGCTGTGCAGCCTCTCTCCTGGCTTCTTGGTGTTTACAATAATTACCTTAACGAAACAGATCATCATCAGCTTGCTGTCATCAAGTGTGCAAAACGGTTGTTGGAGCATTCAGGACTGCAAAATTTGCGTTCTTGCAGCCAGGAAAAAACCTAATGAAAACATTGCTCCAATAATCCTCAGCCCTGACCTCTTTAATGCATCCTCAAAACTAAATGCATATAAATAGTTATCTAGGTTTTGTAAACAGGGCTAAATAGAAAGATACAACCCACTTTGGGATCACCAACTTTGACAGTACCTCTTTAAAAAAAAAAAAAGTGTCTGTGAAACAACTTACTGTAACTCTTATAAGTTTGCAAAATGACCTCAATCTTCATAACTACTTGTTAAAGGATTTTCTAAAAAGAGTAGCAACACCTGGAGACTCATTTATCACTGTGTCTGCCTACTGGCGATCCCACCTACACACTGAAGAATGACTGCTAACATAATATTTATGCAATAAACCAGCTGAAATATGTAAAAAGAAAAGCCTTCTGTAGGGATGGTAGAGATTAAAGAACTATTTGAAGTCACTGGTTATTTTTTGCTGCCTGATAAACAGGGGAGGATTCTTTTGGCTTCATGGCACAGTTTTCTTGAAGAGAAAAAACTTTTTGATATCCATTCTGACAGAGGAAGGCTGCCTAAGACCAAGCAGGTTTTCCTGTTATGAAGAAGGTTCTTTTTTCCCCTCTTCTTCATGTTGGTAAACTGTGCTGTCACCTTCTACAACTCAAATCTATGGAGCAGGGCCATTCTGAAAATCTCTTGAAGCCATTTGTTGCCTCTTGAACCCCTTTAATGATGTCCAAATGCCTTGCAAAGACCAGCCTGATAATTCCTAGACACCTTAAACTTCTTATCTAACTGAAAAATTCTGTGAAGAGTTCACTTAAGATCCAGGTGTTTAAAGTGTCCAGTAATAGAGGTGCAAAGCTTATAGAGGAATCAAAGCCGCAGGCAGAACTGGAGCCCTGGAGGTGCATTAGTAAGTGAAGGCTCAGCCTAAAAATCCTCCAGAGCTGAGTGGAATGACCTTGTGTTAACTTCAGCCAGTCCAGCAGCTTTGGTCATGTGTGACAACTGGGTCTGTAAAGCAGTTCTGACTTGCTGCTTGCACACGTAAGGGCTTTCTCCCTGGGCTTCTGTCTCTCCGGTGCAGTGGCCCTGTGTTGAAATGTAGGGGTGACCATGAAAACCAAATTTTATCTTAGATCTCCAGGCCGTCAACCCATGGAGCTCTTAAACAATGAGAGTCCATTAGTGGCAGTACAAATACACAATAGCTATGTTGGTCAGTATTAATGAAGAGGACTATAACTTCAGATCGTGTTAGTCAGTCTAAATAAAAGGGACTATCTCTTCAGATCTAGGAAGCTTGGCACCACTGGACTATCACTTAAAAACCATGTATGATAATTCTGTTGGGTCATACGTTCACGTACAGTGGGAGTAAATGGATTGTACAAAGGAGGAGCAATTTTGTAGACAGATGGTCAGCAAAAAATAGCTCTGTCAGAGCACAGGGAACACAGCCACCAAAGATAAGCTGAAAGACACAGTCCCCATGGCCTCATGGAAGTGTTAGTGACTGACCACATAGTAGCTATGCAAGTATGTTGTAGTCAGCAAGAATGCTTACTGGATGGGATGATCTGTCTTCTGCATGTATCCTCTCCCTGTCCACTAGCTTTGTTTAGTACAGCAAAAAGCAACAACAAAACAACTAAAAGCACAGTAAGAAAACAAACCAAACAAAACCAAGCAGAAAACCCCACCTTCCAGCGCACACAGAAGTAACATGTTGGATCTCTTCAAAGCCTTTGACCAGGGATAATTTGCACTTTAGTTCTTACTTTAGCAGTGTCTGTCAGTGAAGAACGCCACCGAGTCATCAGTTCACATGAGTAAGTAGCTGGGAAATACTTCTTCAGAAAAAAAGCCTTGCAGGTCGTAGTGGATCGCAAGTGTGAACATGAATTGGGAATGCTGTTTAAAAAAAATAATAAAAATTGCCAACCTGGGACATACAAACAGGAATATAGCTGACAAGACACACAAAGTAATCCTGCTTCACTCAATGCTGATAAGGCATCAGCTGGAGCACTGGAACTGATTCTGGGCTGTGCCTTTCTAATAGGATGTGAGCTCATTGGAGAGAATCCAAAGTGAACAAGGAAATGATTGAAAGTCTGGAAAACTTAATGGTAAGGAGAGACTGAATGAATTGGGCTTTTTGGCCTGAAGAATGGAGCCTTTCAAAGGGAGAGAGAGTTTAACAAGGGTCCCCAAATATATGAAAAGCTCTGGCAAAGAGAGGACTAATCAGAATATAATTGTATCTAGTATAATCCTATGTGGTTATTCACATTAGGCTAACTGGCTCTAGCTGTAATATGTTAGGCAACAGGGTAGATACTTGGGAATACTTTTTTAGCGAGAAGGATGGTGATTGCCTGGAGATGTGGCAGAGTTTGTGTGAGTGGAAATCTTTTAGAAAAAGTAGGTTAGTATCTTTGAACAATGAGGTAGGAGCAGGTGACTTTGCGCTTGGAGCACCAACATGAACAGGATTATTAGATCCTTTCTAGTGTCATTCTTCTATTATTTCATGGAGAGGGGTAAACAACAGACATAACAAAACTGCCAAAGGCTTATGATGATTTGTGCTAATTTCAAGGTGCAATTCTAACACAGTGCCATGTATATAGATAACTTCATCACCATGTGACGTGATGGCAATCCATACAGACCTGTCTCACTAGTATACCCAACTGTCTGTATGGGCTGGTAAAAGAAGAGCATTGCAGGGTGGTACCTGTGCAGTGCAAAAGATGTGGTATGGGTTAATTTGAGAATGTTGCAGCTCAGCTGGTTTTGTCTAGAGCATCTCCATGTCGTATAACTCATGGAGTTTTCTTTTTCCTTGTAATAAAATAGGTAAGAACTTAATTGAAACTGGTAGAGAAGAGGTTGACTAGATATTGGCTATATGTTGTACATAAGGTGCTGCTTGCAAATGCTACTAGGAACTTGTGTTAGGTGCATAGAATCCATCAATTTAATGCTTAGTAACATCAAATAAGGGAAAAACAGAACCTGAAACTAAACAACCTTTTTGGAAGTGGCATTTAGCTAAGACTGCTGTCCGGAAATTTATCTTCAGTTTGGGTTTTGTTTTTTTTTTAAGAGATGTCCTTGTTTCTGCTGGGCTAGAGTTAATTTTCTTCTTAGTAGCTGCTGCAGTGTTGTGTTTTGGACTTGGTATGAGAATGATGTTGATAACAGATGTTTTTAGCTGTTGCTAGGTAATCGTTTATACTAAGTCAAGGACTTTTCAGTTTCTCAGGCTCTGCCAGCACAGGGCTGGAGTGGCACAAGAAATGGGGAGGGGACACAGCCAGGACAGCTGACCTGAACTAGCCAAAGGGATATTCCATACCATAGAACATTATGCTCAGTGTATAAACTAGGGGGAGTTGGCTGGGGCCTGGGATTCATGGCTTGGGGACTGGCTGGGCATCAGTCAGCAGATGGCAAGCAATTGTATTGTGCATCACTTGTTTTCTTTTCTCTGTTCCCTTTGGATTTTATTCCTCTCCCCTTTCTCTTCATTATAATTGTTGTTATTATTATTATTGTTTTTAAATTTTTTTTTAATTATTAAATTGTTCTTATCTCAACCCTCCAGATATTCCTCCCCATCCCGCTGAGGGGGGAGGTTGGCGAGAGGCTGTGTGGTTACTGGCTGGAGTTAAACCACAACAGGAGGAAGAAGGTGATAAAAGTTAGGTTTTGATTAAAACAGATGGAGAGTTGGCTTTTTTGGAAATTTTCATGTTTTGCAAAAAATAAAATACTAGAAATCTGAGTGACTCCTGGTTTTCAGGTAACAGCAGTTGACTGAATGTGGAAAATTTTATGCCAGGACTGTGTTGCGAGTCCTTGGGGAATGTGGGGGCAGGTACCTCATATGCCCTATTATACGTTGGAGCTGAGGTTTCTGACCAAATATTTCTCTCCTATGGTGAACGACTGTATCTTGCAGGAGGTGAGATCATCAGGTGTTACAGGAGAGGGAGCCTGGGCAGCAGGTCTGTTTGATAAAGGAAAATGCATACAAGTACCAGGAAGTACAACCATGAAGCTCTACGGTGATGTGTCAAAATCTTCAGTATTCAGACATAAGCTGGAAGGTTTTTTTTGAAAGATGTTATTTCCTGTAAGGAAAACAATTCTCTTCACAGCTCTACGAGAGAAGAAAAAGTGAAGCTGTTGTGGCAGGTTTGTAGGGCAAAAGGCTGCTCCTTCGTTTCTGACCAACTCTCATTTTCTTTGGGAGACAGCAAAATGTGCACAGTACTGCACAAAGGTTTTCAACTGTTTTGTTTATCTTGAAAAGCATACAGAGATGGGAATAAGCTGTCTGATTTTTTTTGAAGTTTTTAGTTAGTTTAAGGTCACCATTAAGTATCATCTGCTTTGCTGTGCTGAAGAGATGCATTTGCCTGTCTTAACAGAAAATGTCAGGTGGGTCGTGCCTACTATGTAGGAACTTGTAGTGAGCAGACCCTGGCCAGCAACGCATCACCCACCCCATGTCTTGCTCACTCCTCTCTCCTACGTGATGGAGAGAAAAAAGAAGGAAGGTGAAAAGACTTGAACACTGAGATAATGACAGCTTAATAAGGAAAGAAAAACCCAAGTGTACAAAGGAAAAAGAGGAATTCATCCACTACTTCCTATCAGCAGGAAAATGTCCAGCCTCTTCCTGGGAAGCAGGGCCTCCGCAGCAGTAACCTTTGCTTGAGAAGACAAATGCCGTAATAGTGAATGTCCCTTTTCCTGTTCCCTTTTCCCTGAGCTTTTGTTGTTAAGCACGATGTCATATGGTAGGGAATATCTCTTTGGCTGCTGAGGTCAGCTGTCCTGCTAGATCCTCTCCCACCCCTTGCCTGTGCCCAGCTTACTTGCTTTGTGAGGAAGAGAGAAAGCCTTGGTGCTGGGTAAGCACTGTTCAACAACAGCCAAAACACTGGTGTGCTGTCATCACTTTTAACCACAGATGCAAAAGCATGGCACCACGCAGGCTGCTGTGAAGGAAGCTACCTCCACCCCAGCCAGACTCAGTACAGGTGCCAGGAAGGATACTGGTCCTGTGGCTACATAGCTTAGCTCCTTGCATGTGTTTCAGTTGTTTAATATACTTCTACCTTTTCTTTTTTTTTTTCTTTTTTTTTTTTTTTAGATGTGGGTGGAGAGGCCTTGAATGTGTGCTAAAAATCTACACTGAGTTGCACGAACAAAATGCTTTTGCAGGAAGCTGTAAATATGATGAAATGAGGGACAAAAATACCTGCTGCAGGACTTGCCCTTTAAATAAACAATTGGGAAATGCCAGGCATTGAAACACTCTTAACTTCTTCAGAGATGATTATAACTTTCTAAAAAAGTGATCTGATACCGTTTGAAAAAAAATAATCAATGAAGTAGTTCATCTTGCTATTCCCATCACGAAAAAGGAGAAAGGAGCCTAGTTTTACCCTCCGTTTCTCTAGCAACACTGCTACTTTTCACATTACTTGAGATCTGAGCATGATGAAAGATAATTATTCAAAAGGAAGCAGAAGCATTCCAGGAAAGGTAATGCATATATATTTCCACTCCTATGGCAGAATGGAGGTGCACTCAGCCTTAAACACCAGCAATGTTATAATGTTCTCCTCTATAATTAAGTGGTTATGGTGCTAAAGGTAACGATTTACTGTTTTGACCTCTCTGAACCAACTTGACTACTGGTCTGAGATTAACCGATTTATCATATTCTGCCCCAAATCAGCAGAAACAGCCATCTTTTTCCCAAGTGGCAGGTTTAGGTAAAACATCAGAGCATTTCAAAGCTATTTTCTTTCAAATCTCCTAACCTTTCTGTGAAGGTGCAGCATATATTTTAGGTTTTGTCTAGGGTTTTTGAAAATCAAATAGAACATCTTTCAATAAAATCTGAGGCCTACACATAGAGGGGAGAAAAAGGCTGGCTGATGCTTGAGGGGCCAGCGTGGGACTTCAGAGCCTCTGGTTTGGTTCTCTGTCTGCCATGGGCTTTGCCTGTGAGCGTTGTCAGGCAATTTCATTTTCCTGCGCCTCTGTGCTCCAGTTGTAGAGGGGATAACAGCTTTTCATTGCTTCACTACACGTCATCATTACACAAATGTTTCACGGGATGCTGACTTGCAAATCCCATGTGTCCCCCTGAAACTGCCACGTTGCATGTAGATATCTAAACAGTGGAAAGATCTGAAGACTACTCACCTGTGTTACAAAATGAGATCCTTCTTTTAGAGCAATTTCAGCTTGTAATTGACCTTCTTTTTATTGCATGATTTACAATTTGCAGCAATAACAATGGGTATTCTCAGGCCATTATTTCTGATGGGAGTATAAATGGGGATATAATTTTAATCTCATAATGAAATGATGACAGATATACATAAACATATAGTAACACATTAAAAATTCCCACAGAATTGCAAGTCAAGTGTCATCTAGACAAGGCTGGGAGACTGAGCTACCATGTTATTATAGGCAGACCTGGTAATGGCACAGACAATTAAGACCTGACTAACTTTTTTTCATTATATGACTTTCATTGCAATTGCTGATAACATTGCCAAAGTTTAAACCACTTGGGCTTGTTTTTTCCATGCCAGCTATTTGACTAAGGTAGATTGCTGTTAATTTTGAGGAACATTTAATCAAAAATGGTTCAACTATTTGTTAGAACGAAGTAAGGAGGAAAGTATGCTGTTTGTTCAGAGTCCTGTGCTTTGAGCAAAGGCTTGAATCTTAACTTGGGAAGCTAGCCTGATCTGAGATGGAGCCTTTTATGGACCTTGTAGGAAGATCTGGTAGAAGAATAGGGGCAAAGACAGCCTGCAGTTGGTCACTAAGCTTAGAGAGGCTGAAGAGAAAGAAATGGGAAGAAAAGTTCTTAAAAACTAGACTTCAGAGCTTCTGAACTTGGCATAGTCCTCTGTTATCCTTCAGTAGCTGTATAATGTGCCTGCAGAATGATGCCTTGACCAGTCCATACTGAGGAGAGCAACCTGGTGGTACAACTGAGGACAACAGGTCTCTGTGGTACAAAGTTTATAGATTCATGTTTATGTATACAAAGGCACAGCCTGTCCACATAGAAGAGCATACCAAAATAAAAAAAGGCTGCATTAAAAGGATGGAGAGCTGCAAAGTCACGTGTTGAGAAGTTAGGGCATGTCTGAGTAAGAGCTATCAGTGCAAAGCTACAGGAGCACCATATGTATGTGCATTCAGAATTAATTTCTAATCGCACGATTGCATGCTGTTCTCTTCTGGTGGGTGTACTTTACATTTATAGAAGAGATGGACCATGAGACAAGATGTTTAGAGGTCCGTGCAATTGAATGCTGTTCTGGAGTAGGCCATATGTCAGTAGGAGCTAAGCTTTAAACACAGAAAACTTTGCAGAAATGTGGAAAAAAATAATTAAAAAAAGATTATGAGCAGAGAATGCAAAATTAGGGGGCAATTTTGAGATATACCAGTGTCTCAGCTCTGGTCTGTATGATGGGGATAGGATAGCTCTTTCTTTCTCAAAAGAAAGATGTTTTGTGATTTTAAATTCATTAGCATTTGGTTGCTTGTGGGTTTTTTTTCCCTATGAAAGCACTTAGATGCTGTCATGACAAATATGACAGAGAAGCCTATGAGCTTCGTGAGTACTGGTTTCAGTGTTGTTTTAAGAGGTTGTGCTGGCAATCCTGGGTGCTGAATGAGGCAGAGGTCCTGGGGAAAATCACCTGCCATCATGTCATTGCAGAATGCATACGTGCAAGGAAGGCTTATGTGAATTTGCACAGGCAACCATAATCCTGATGCTCTCAATCCTATTCATTTTTGCACCCTCAGCTTTTTTAAATGCATTTCATTATCCATGGTAGGGGGCTTAAACACAGTTTTCAATATGAAGCTGTACAATTGAAAATAAAACCCTAAAGTGTTCTTTTCAAGTTTAAAATGAATGGAATATTATTAATAAAGCCTCAAATATGGCTTTTCAGCCTGCAAGTGATCCATCTATAGCTAAACTCCAGTTTCAATTGCACTTGATGGTACAGTGAGGTATGGATTTTTAGAGTGGCTCTACCGATTACAGATATTTCATACAATGGCTTTGTGTTACCATATGCAACACATTAGATGTATCTTTAGTTCTTGTGCACCCACTGGTGTCTTCCCATGGGTGTGATCAGAATAAAGCCTCACAGCTTATGAAAGCTATTCAAAAGCCCGTCTCTTTACTTTTTGCCTTTAATACTGCAGTTTGCTCTGACAGTTTGTGCTATGTGCTGTAGAAAAACAGACTAAAAGGCAGTCCTTCCCTCAAAGATTTTTACAACAGAAGCAAACTTGTGGTCCACAACAGGTGGACACAGATGCGACAAAAAGGGAGAAGTGTAAGCAGAAAGTAATGCAATACTGGCTGATACAGTAGGTAGGTCTGTTACTGGGCACCCAGCACTTATCGGGTAGTTCAGTGAAGGTGGTTTGGTGGCATCACTGTTGTCAACGTCTTCATAGCTTTTGCAAGCAAGTGAGAAGCAGAGGACAGCTATCAAAAGAAAAGCAGTGAAGTAGCTGTTGGAAACATAAGAGAGATCCTCTTAGAAAAGCATGGCATTGTGAGAAAGTCCAAAATTACTCGTTTGAAAACTTGCAAAGTACGATGATGGAGTCTGGTCTCCTGGGCTAATGGCAGGCAGAGTCCCTCTGCACGAGGGTGTTTGTGTGGTGAAGCTTTCACAGCCTACAAGTAGTTTGCTCTGTGAAAAAGAAAGGGTCTGTGGGAGAAACATCTCTTTCCTTTTGGGGTTAGCTGAGCCTAACTGCAGCAGGCTAAATCCTGCTGGTATGAAATGTGGCACTGCTTTTCAGGAGCAATGATATGACAGACCTTGGATGTTGTTGGTTTTGAGGCAAATTATCACTGAATTGTGTTCCAAGAGAAATGGGGATGTGCTGGCAAAAAGGTGGCAAGCAGAAAAAAGGAGGAGAAACTGTGAAAAGTGTAACAGATATTAGTCACAGGGAAGAATAAGCCTAGAAAGATAACAAGGGGAAAAGCGGAATGAGAAAAAGGAGTGAACCAGACAGATCTTCAAAGAGTAGCATGTATTGTGGAAGATTATCTTCTGGAGGTAACAGAGGTAGATCATCTCGTTTTATTTACTTTGATGTCTTTCATTCATGTAGAAAAATGTTGCTTTTTCTCTTACCCTTTTAATTGAACCACCTCTGCAAAAAAATACAGGATTAAGTTACAAAAATAAGTCTATTGTAGTCAAACAAGTTTTGCAGACAAAAACATTACTCAGAAGCTTGCAAAACCTGGAACTGTGAAAGATTCGTGTGTTCTAAGTCAAGACTTTTCCAGTATCTCTTTTGCCTTCTCAATACAGCTTCACATCCTCTGCATAGTTTTACTGTGATTATCCTGGAGACAGAAAAGTCTCTTTGGTCACTGTCTCAAGTGATGACAGACTTTTTTTGAGCAATCACCTGCACTGTCTGCTCTGTAATAGTTGCAAGTAGTATAAATAGTTTTAATGAGCATTAGCTTTAGCAGTCAGCCTGGAGCTGCATGGGTTGCTTGAATTTCAGAGCTTTTTCAGTAGCACCAACTATTCCTTTAATGTTCTTCTGTTTTGGGTGGCCTGAGTGAATCAGGCACATGTCATTGGTTTTTAGGCACCCAGCACTCATCAATAACAAGTGATTTAATTTCCCATATACTTCTGAGGTCAGCAGCTTTTTCTGTACCCGGGAGGACTGATGGGTAGCTCATGATTTGTAAATATATTGAGTTCCCTCTGCCTCTGTTCCACAGAAAACAGTAGCCAGTTTCCATTGGACTTTCATGCACTCAGATGCTCACCTGAAAAACTTTGTGTTTGATTTGCTTCTGTGTCCCATATACTGTTTAGAGCAAGGAAAGCGTGCGTGCTGCTGTAAGTGACTTCTTGCACCATCCACCTGCTTATGGAGTTACTTTCAGAACTATCGGAAGTGCCAAAACTCCTGAGTTTCAATCCAGTGTGTGTGGGCTTAGGGGTTCAAAGACTGAAACTGAGGACATGTATGAATTGTTTCATAAGTAATCTCAAAAATTTCTCTGAAAAGATGGCCAGACTTCCCTTCCTCCTTTCTTGGTGCTGGCTATCTCTGACCTTATTCAGTTGTGCAAGTATTCGTTTGTCCCTTTAGCACATTCTTTCCTCAACTCAACATACACTCTGAATTTTGGAGCACTGCAAAAATTACCTGTTAAAGTGGCTGTAGGAGGAGAGCCGAAGCAAATAAGTTTGTGCTCCTGTTTGAGGCTGAAATCAAGAGGGTAAAGGAGGGAGGTAGGTTTGATTAAAATTAGGGCTGATTTTTATTAAAATTTTGAAAGCAATTTGATTAAGTGTAATGTGAGAGAGTGGGAAATGGGAAAGCATGCTTTCTTTAACTTCTCATGCTTTGCTTTTGAATTGGTATAGGGAATATGTACAACCTTTAGTATCATTTTAAAAAACTCAAACCAGATAAATACATCATATGGTCATTACAGATGTAACCAGAATGTTATACTGAATAAGAATTCATAGGAATAGTCATAGGTAAGGAGAAAGTTCAAGAGCACAGCTAAATAAAAAGATGGAAGGAGGCATGTCATGAGAAGATGCAAGAGAGAAAAGGCAGGGAAATTATGAATTTGTCAATCCACAGTGATGATCTCAGACTTTCTCTAATAATACATGTAATGTGTCTTTGTTTTTCTACTCAGATATGTCATCACTAACAATAGGATGAATGTGGTATCAGTCAACAGGGTTGGAAGAGTCTTTTCACTTGCTGTCCTTTGTGCCAACGCATCTTTGCATATGGCTTATTGGGTAGGAACATGGGAAACGAAACATTCTGGATCTAATTCACCCCAACTATAAATCTGGTTGATATTAAGTGATGTACAGCATGGATGTACTTGATTCAGTATAGCTACTGGAAGGAAATTATTTATTTTAGACTGTTATTTTTTAAGGGCTACAGAAATGCAACGACCTGATCCTTGGTTGGGGGAGGGAAAGCATGATGCTCTACCCATGTAAGTCAAGTGCCTGGTTTGATTTTAGTGGGCACTAACTTGGATTTTATTTCTTAGAGGAAGAAATACCTCAGTAACCTGGGTTTGTTCATTGGTTTGCTCAGACGAAAGGTTTTCAAAAAGAAATGCTGTCTGCTTTCCCTCTCTAACATGCTCTGCTACATCTCCAAGCAGTTCTTTAATTTCAGCCATCTGTTCTTCTGCCACTACATCAACAAAAAAAGGGAGAAAGTGACTTCAGATTTTCAGTTATGTGTATTTTTTGATTAGTATGTCTGTGTAAGGAGCTATTAAAAGCAAGAAAATGTTTAAATGTAGAAAGATACCAATTCAGTTTAACTAGGTCAACAAAAGAGGTGAGTTTCCTCGTAGCCACAAAACTACCTAGAAGTCCTATTTCATTTTAGAGGGAAAGAAAGTTAAGTTGCTCATGTTTGACTTCATGAGACACTAATATGCTGTATCTGAAGAGTGGGTCTAAAGATGTTAATTTCTGCCCAGTGAGGTGCTAGGAACTTGCACAACAGAAACTTCAATTGATGTTAGAATGTTTCTTACATGCTACTTAGTGTCTAAGAGATTATTTGATTATTATTACCACAATGTAATTATTTGCATGTACATATAAAGTACAGATATAGAAGAATCTCATGCTGCTCCGAAGGGGACAATAAATGGAATTGAACGGGTGTATGAGGTCCATGAATAGTCAGGATGTGGAGTGGTGCCTCTTGCTTCCTTTGGCTGTGAGCTCTCCTAGTACTTGGTCAGTGTATAGCTCAAGTAATCAAGACCTTTGCCTTGCCCCATGAGTCTCATCTGAAGCCACCAGGTTTTAATTTGTACCCAACTCTTGAAAATACGTTCATCCACCTGGTTAGTTCACTGGAGTAATGCATCGATTGGCTATTCCTTTTTATGCACAGCAGTGGTGACTGTAAAATCAGTGTTAAATAGAGGAAGACCTCTTTAGCTCAGCCAGACTTCTGCCTGGAAATACAGCAACCCTTCCTGATGCTGCATGCCTGCTCTCCCCACTGACCCTAATGTAGGTTACAGGTAGGTAGTTTAGAGGACGGATATTAGGAAGCAAGTTCAGTAGTTTGGAGTGGTATGTAAAAACTAAATTTTGTTTGGGTTTATTCGAGAAAGTCAACAGGTTTTCCTGCCTGGCCAGCAGACCAGCCTACTGTTTGCCATCTATTTCTTCTGAGGAAAATGCAAATTAAAGACCTTCAACTGGGATTAATGTTAGTGATCCCTATTAGACTTGTGAATTCACTGATTTTGCATATAGATCTATGGAGGGGGGCGGTGAAATAAAGGCAGAAGACCATACCATTTCAAAGTACCTCACAAAGATCTTTGGAGTTCACTAAACCATATTACCTCACTCAGTCTTTAGAGGTGAAGTAAGGCGAACCTCAGAGACCAATGACTTGCATATACAATTAAAGTAAAGTGTTTGCATCCAAAAATAAAGGGTGTCGTCTGTGGTGACTAGCACAATATACCAATATACATGCAGAGTCAGTTTTGGAGATGAGCAACCAGAATAGCTGCTGAAGGCCCCAAAGCCTGGGGACATGCCTTTAGGCTGAGTTAAGAAATTATAAGTCATCTAATGTGGGAATGAAAAGAAGAGTAGCTTAGCCTCTGCCTAGAGCCCCAGCAAGTAAATGGCTCTGCATAAATGTCTGGATCAATTAAATTGCTTAACAATAACTATTGTGGCATAACTATTGCTGCTTTTGTTAGACTAGAGTCAGTTGTTACAGTAATGAGCATCACATACAGTTTTAAGTTCTGACATTGTAAATTACCTCTGGTAGCACCCTCAGGCTAGATCCAAAGTGGGACTTTGATGCTGCAACACTGAGTGTTATATTGCCGAGCTTTTATGTGGCTGGCCCAAGGTAAGCAGACACCTCTGGTAAGTGCCTTGGCCCCATACAGGTATGTGGGAAGAGTGAGGTACATCAGGATCAGGTAGTCAGCTTTCTCTTAGGAAACGCTGGGGATACTGTGGGATCTTTACCAGCACGTAGCTACCTGTTACACCCTTTATTCCAAAAACAGAGCTTCTCTTTCTCTCCTTCTAAAACATGGCAGAAGAGTAGGTGGGGATGGCCTTTTGGACCGGAGCCTAGTGATTACAGCACTCCCCCAGGTTGTGGGAAATCTCACTCCAGTTATTGCTTTTGCCTGAGGGAGCTCAAACTCACCTCCCAGAGAGTTTCCTAAATAACGTGTCTATCTGCTCTCTGCAGTGCAGACATTGACCTGGCTGTGGAATTGAAGAACTGAAGAGAGCTGAAGGTGAACTAGGCTAGAAATGAAGAATAAGACAGTGCTGCCAAGAAATACAGTGACTTCTCTCTCCAAGAGCCATTTCATTCAAAACACCTTTGCCATGCATAGAGTAGGAACCCATCTTCAAGAATTCCTTCTCCTTGTAAGAGGAAAGTGAGGGCTTTCACTTCTGGCCAGTGAAACCACTCCAGTGAGAGAAAAGGAGAACTTCAGAGGTTGGGGGGTTTGCATGGCAGATCAATAAAGTGTGTTTGAACTCTTTGGGGCTGGCTGCGGTGTGGTGGTGGCAGGCAAGTTTCTGCCGTGCTAGCAGAATGGTCTGAACTAAGCTGAACTAAGAATGATACAGGCAGCTGTGTCTAGAGAGGAAACAGTAGCTGCAACTGCATGCTGCGTGTGCCTGGTGGGGAGGGGGACTCCGCAGGCTCTTGTTGGATCAAGGCAATGAGGAGAGAGGAGCAGAGGAATGACCAGCTTTTGGATTTTGCTTGGTTTAGGTAGGTCAAGGCTAGGGTGCTTTGTGGCACACGAAGCAGAGCTTTAGGTGTCCTGACAACTTGAAGTTCCTATACGGAGGCACCTGTAGAATACGGGTAGCAGCTGAAATGGGGGTTATGGATTCGCGGTCTTGGATTTTGGTGGAATTCAGGTAGTTTGATCCTTTTTGGATTTATATTCTTGTCCTGTATCTGATCATTATAGTTACCTCTAGGACTGTGTAAACAAAATGATTATGCCATGGGTGAATTTGTACCATAATATTTGGGCCATGTAAAGCAGTGTAAGCTAACATTTGCTCATGACTCATTTCTACACATGCTGTGGAGTCCTTCTAGCAGCACGTGTTGACAGAAGTAAACATGAACACAGCAAGAGCTACTAGATGGACATGTCTCTGGGCAGTCTTCGCAGGATGATCATTTTTTTAATTTGGTTGGTTCAGTAATGTTCAGCTCAGAGCCCACTGAAAATTGTACTGAGCTGGTGCTATGAGTTTAGCATTCTGTTCTAGTTACCTGGCTGTGTTAAGGCATTACCACTTCTTTTAAACCAGTATCTGAAGGCAGCCAAAGTGAAGCCAACGACATCTTAACAGAGAACTGGCTACCCACTATATTTAATATTGAAGACTCATATAGACAGAACCAAACAACAAAGTCTAAATCTGCATCTTTGGCCCTGTCCATATATCATTATGTGATAATGTGTCACCAGGTGTTTTAGTTCCCAGTACAGAGGGATCTTGGGAAGCAGGCAGATTGAGATTGTGTTCCAAATATTAGTGCTATCTGGGAGAAACCTTTCTTCATTTGCAGCAGCTAGAAATTTGTACTGATTTTATAAGCTGAAGCCTTTAAAGGGCCTTTAAAACACAGCTGGATGAACAATTATAAGAATATCTTCTCCTCATGAAAATTTACATTTAGTAAAATAACAAATATTTACAATTCTCAAGAACAAAAAGGTCCAGAAAATAACGTTCAAAATTTTATGTTCCTGGTAAAAAAACGGCATTTTTTTCAAGTTCTGAAATGGGACAAGGAAGTTGTAGCACATTCACCTGTCTGGGATCCAACTGACCAACCATCCAATCTTATGATGTAGACATCCCCACCTGAGTATGTCACTGTGGGCTCCATTTTTGTTGCTGTACAGAAAGAGGCATTTCTAGAATGACATTCATTTCATGCTAAAGCAGGCTCTTAAATAAGTCAGATGAATCACAGTCTAGAAATGTAGTTGTCCAAAGTTATCTGAGATGAATCCTGCTTCATATATTCACTCTTGTCCCATAGCCAGGGAGAGCTGTCTCTTGTGGTGTAGGTGCTCTTAGGGCTCCAGTAGCTCAGAGGGAGGGACTATGGTTCCTTGTTGGAAGTGTTATCTGACCAAAATTCCAGATCGGCTGCAATTACAGGTGAGATAGTGAAGTATAAGCTCATTTTCTCTTAGCAAAACACTCCTAAATCTACCCTGTTCCTGCTCCCCCCCCTCCCCCCAACTCCTCATGCTAGCTGCCAGAATATAGACCATTGATGAAGGTCCTGTTCAAGCTATTGCTCTTTTCATTACCTGCTGGCTCACAGCACTTTTGACGCTTGAACCTCTTTTTCTCTCTCTCTTTTTTTTTCTTTTCTTTTTTTTTTTTTTTTTTTTTTAAATTTTAGGATAACAATGAGTAGTAAATGAGACAGTTCTGGCAGAAATTTTCTGAGAAACTGTCGTTCATGTGAAAATTCATGAAACCTTTTTACAAATACTTGGCAGTTGTACAAATACGCTTAGGAAGGGAAAAGAGTAACGTGATCTCACAAATCATTGGTGAGCTGAAGTCAGCATTCTGGGCTTGATCTGAAATTTTTTTTTTTCCCTAAACTATTTGACCCACACTAGCTTGCATCCACTTGTGATAAAGGCTCAAACTCCCTTTTTTCTAGTAATTCTTACATTTCCAAATTAGCAAACAGCTGCCAGGAGCGTGTGTGTGTTTGCATGAGCCTTTGATAACTATAATCAACAAATGTATTTGAAATATAGCACAATTTCATCAATAAATAGCCTGCTAGTTCTTTTCTGTTTGCTCCTCTTAACCCAAGAGTTGCTTTTGAAGGTTGGGTCTTCTTTAATACCATATCCTGTGTGAGCTTATAAGTAGTCAGATGTGAATGCACATTGACAGTAACAAGCATATGAATATACCTTACATCCTTGGAAAGGTAGCTTTCCATTCCCTTGAATTAAGACCTTGGATTAGAAATAGGTCTTTAAATGACCTGCACACTGATAATATATAGGCAATTATGGTGATACTTCTTGTCCAAGCTACATAGTCAGGAATATTCAGGTACAAATTTAACAGTGGAGAGACTACCACCTCCTGGCATTGTAGACAAATAGACAAAAATCATCCAGCCTGGGTGGCTCAAGTTAGCTGGGGCCATATGTAAAGCCTAGACGGCTCTCGATCCAGTGGCATTATTAATAATAATAATAATAAAACATGAATGTGTTTTAGGATTCTTGCATGTGAAAGCCTTTGGTAATTTCACAAAATACAACCAAACACAACAGTTATGCTCCATTAAAAATTGCAACATACCCCAGTGACATTGGAAAGTGGCAAGAGAGCAAAAAATACCTACTAAACCCACAATTCCTTAGATTTCTTTACATGACAAGCCCTCCTGGCCATCCTGAGGGAGATTTTCCATGGCATCGATGGGAGAAAGACAAAGCTCCAAGTGAACTGTAGGAGAGGCCTCAGTGAGGGGACACGGGCAGCAGTGTGCTCAGCGGTGCTGGCGCGGACTGAATCGAAAGGTATTTCTCAGAGCCAGTTGTAACTGGATTAACGATATGGCTGCCTGTTAGAATTTAAACTCCCTTTTGCTGGAGGATGACGATGAGGTGGGGAAGCCTTCTGTGTTGACGTTTAGACGTAGGGCAAAGGCTGAGATCTGTGTTTGAAATATCTCATGGCATAAAGGAATTCTGTACCACCTCTTTATGGTTTTCCTTGATGTTTTGCTCTTTGTACATATTCTGGCAAACTCTTGTTATCTCGGCCAAAAGGTGATCAAAATAAGCTTTGATTTTTAAGGGAGACTTTTCCAAATCTGCAGAGTTGATAAAAACATTTTTTCCAAAAGAGTTGGCACACTGGGGATGTAACTACTTTTCTGGTTGGACTGAAAGGGAGCTAAACTGCTCAAAAAATGTTGTGTTACCTTTATAAGGTCTGCAGTTCTTCCTTAGGCTTGTAAATCCTCATTTATGTAAACCACAGCCTTTTGTGGTGAAACTGCTCAAACAGTTTTTCAGCATTGTAATACGCTGTTTCTCTCCCATTTGTTTTGGGTAAGGATATGGTCTGAATTACCATGTTATCAAAAACCACCCCCACAAATAGTTTTCACTTCCAGCAATCATAAACTGCATAGTTTTTCCTATTTTAGCAGAGAGTACCTTCACAACGTTGCATACTGGATCAGATCAAAGCAAAAAAGAAACAAACCAAAAACCAAAACAACATCACTGCCACGAAATGAAAAGGAACAGATATCACAAAGCTTGCGTTTGTTCAATTCAGGAAGGGAGAATAAAGATTCCAAATGAATTGGAGAATAAAAGCGTGATCATTAGGAAAGTGGCCTTTGGTGTGGTCACCTCTGTTGAGATTCAGTCTAACAGAACGTTGTTGTTGTCTCTACTTGTTCTGTAATGGCTCCACCCTATTCATTTGTGTAGAAGAATGGATCAAAGCGAGCTTGAAGATAGACGAAGTTTATAAAAACAGAAAACTCATTTTCTCATACATTCTTTGGTGCCTGAGGCAGAGGTATTGATTGTAAGGCAACCGAAACAAGCTGAGCTATTCTTGCCTTCTGTATGTTTGAACACTTGTAATTGTGCAATAGGCAGTGAAACAACCCAGAATGACGCACAATGTGCAGTATAAATGAGAGACAAAAGGAGCTGAATTGTTTAAATAAGGCAAGGCTGTGCAACTGAGATTCAGATGGGATTTCATCTTGTAGATGCTTCACAGAAAGGAAAAAATTCATTAACTTGATGAGTGGTTTTGTCTTAACTGTCTGTTCGTATGGCATCTCTACACTATATAAATAAAAGTGTGTTTGGTTATTTTTTTTATTATTATTTTTAGAACGTGAGGAGTCAGTGTGCTTTGTGCGGGCCTTTTAATTTGCCTGTTACAAAACTGGGTTGTGCTAGGTCCAGGAGCAGGATGTTGAAGAGAAAATGAAAAATATCTTTTGCAATAGCGTGACTCTTTTGCCCTGCTTAGGGCCAGTGTGAGTCTTTTAGGCATGGCACTGAGGGCTCAAAGAGGGACTTTGGTGATTTCAGGGACCCTAAAGAAATAGGTTATTTGCGTTGGGTAACTGTATTTCCCGTAAGAGGGTGTAATTCAGGGTTGTTTGCAGAATCAGTTGCGCTTAAAATTTATAGGGCTGATCCATGATTTATATATTGCCTAGTCCTAACTGATTTTTACAGTTTTGCCTTTACACCATCTTAATTGTAGCAGCATGTATCTACTGCTCATCTTGTGTCCACAGGACTGGTTTGTGGACAGCCTGCCAGACATGTCTGACAGTCTGCCAACCTCCTTTATGTGTCCAGGCATGCTCAGGACTACGTGTTTCAGCTGTGTCAGCACCTTTATGTACTGGTTCGCTGCTTGTATGGTCATGAAGCTGGTTTTGAAGAGGGCTTTGAGGTTGCCCTCTGTGGGGTGCATAGATGCATACACGGGGTGGACAGATCTGTTCAGAGATGAAAGTGCTTCTCCAGGGATATCTTATTCTGTTTGAGGGAGTGAAATAAGTTCTGCTAGTGTGAGATGCCCTGATACTGGTGTAACTGTATCCTTGCTGGGACCGATCCTCATGCCTGGCTGGTGTACTTCTGCTGTTTTACTGCTATGGACCAACAGTAAAGCAACTTGCGCTGCTGTGGCAGCATAGAGGAACATCAGTGAGGGAATAAATGGTATTTAAACCCATACCCAACTGAAGGCTTCTGCTTAATCCCAGTGCAGCAGAGAGCAGTCAGAGCATAAAGGAGGAAGTAGGCTCCCAACTTGTGCAAAGAGGGGTTCATTACAAATGTCTCCAGCCCCTCCCTTAGATTCACCTGGACATGTGCTTCTTCAGTAAGATAAATTGTGTTCACTTTCCAATGTGCTGACTTTGGGGTAAGGGGGGAAAACAGTCAAATCAGATATATTCTTTTTTATTTTAATTAAGTCATCTGTATTTGAAGGTGGTGACAACTCAGCTTCAGGCTCCTCTTGTTCATCCCATACTCTGGGAAAAGTTCCAGCCTGATTTTAGCTTTGTTCATAACAGAAAGCTTGTATTGGTTTCCTAGCCCTATAATAAATTGGGAATTCTGTCATCAGCTCTAATGGTATAATGAAATTTCAACAGTTACACAATGTGCAATTCTTGTCTTCTAAGGTCCCCAGCTGAGTGGCCAGCTACTTCTGGGGAAAGTGAGAGCTCCATAGGACATAGTACTTTCTTTTGGATGAGGGTGGATTTGCTGTTGTTGAGAATTCCCATTTTGCCTCAAGGAGCTCTGCCCTGCTCTTTGTTTTCTCTAGCAACGTGAGATCTGCCACGTCAATGCAGATCATTAAGATTTCAAGCCTGGTATCCTGCTTGTAGCTAAATTTAAGGCACTGTGGTTCACAGATGGCTGAAGTCCCACTGGTTCAATCCCCCACGCTTCTACCTCTGCTGTGGTTAACTTTGCCAGTGCTCTGTCCTGTGCTTTCCCCTCCACCCTGGTCACTGAATGTGCAGGGAATACTGGTTCAAATGTTGCTGGGTATAAGGGAAAGAATGTGCAATGTAATTGTTCATGGCTGTGGACATGAGGAACAGCTCTTCCTAAGCTTTTTTTTTGGGGGGGGGGAGGGGGGGGAAAGATGGCTTTACACTCTTGGATAAGAAGCTTAAATACCCCCTGGAGGTCCCATCCATAGAATGATTCATCCCTTTCTTAAATCCATCAGTAGCATATATCTTCACATCCATGACTGTAGTGAGTACCCTGTCAGACTCTAAGGCAAATTATCTATTGTATTTTACTGTCTTGTGTTTTATAGCCATGTCACTTGAATTAATCTTATCCTTGAGTTGTTTAATATAACAGGCTGGTCAGATTTTGTTTCTTGATACTTTTTCTAGGGATTACCAACATTAGGCACTGTTCTCTCTTCCAGTTTTGTCACCTCATGGCACTGTGAAAGACAATGTGAAGTTGGCTAATGAAAAATTATTCCTGCACAGATGGATGTAGATATATATTCCATATGTGTGGAGCATTTCAGGAGATACAGAGAAGACAGTCACAGCCATTATGCTCCAATGGTGCTTATATGCTGGAGTAGCAGTAACTTTATTGGCCGTTCAAGTGACTTAATTCTGCATTGGGAATTCAGCCACAAGATTGGATGGTTGCAATGAAAATATAAAAGCCTTTCTCTCCTCTTACCCATACTCTGCAGCTAGGAATCGAAACTATCTTTGTGTTGACTTTTCTTAAAGTTGTCTCTGCATTTCATTGCTGGCATTGGAATAGTGGAAAACAACTAGCCAACATTGCATTACTTCTTATTAGGACAACCAGCAGCTAATACAGAGAGACAGAGCATCCAAACTGTGGTGAACTAGATGCTTGAAAACACACTAAGCTTATTTCAGCCTTCAGAGCTTCTACCTGAGGTTGTGGGCATCAGGGGCAGGATTAAGTCAAGATTTGCCATTGCAACAACACTGCTAGGTGTAGGAAACATTTATTGCCACAAAGGTTCACGAGTGTAATGCAAACGCCCATAATCTGACAAACTGAAGGAGAACTTCGTACTCTGGTGGAGATGGCTGTATGCTTTGATGGTCTTAGAGTGTAGCCATTCTGTGCTCTTCCCTGATGATGTATATGCTGCATGTAATACAGTAGTATCTAGAAATACTGAGTAGCGTTCTGGATCACATTGTGCTGGACACTGTATAGATAGAAAAACCCCAGAAGGTAATAAATGAAATCCTTAAAGTATCTTTCTGCTGCTGATTGCTAAAATTCCTGTTTGTCACCTTCCATTTTTATACTTTCCATAGGAGATATTCTAGCAAGATAGTCTCAAGTTTCTTTTAAAGAAACTTGATCTGTGGAGTTTCTGATGGGTGAAGCGGCTCCTGTTGGATCCTGACAAATTTGTGGGTGCAAAGCACTTTCCCCAGTTAAATCCTTGCTGACTAGGTCTTCTCCATTTCTTCCCTTGCCATCTGGAATGTGCTGTGCATGATGCTCAGGCAGAAAAAAACTGCATTTTTTTCTGTAACACTTGGCAGGGAGTTGGCAACAAGAAACCCTTGTTGCCAGAATCCATGTTCTCTGTGGGGGTGGCTCAGATGGCACTGAATTAACTCAGAGACTTAAAAATGAAAAGTATTTATGATAATTTTTATTGACAGTAAGTAACCAACCCTACCTCTAGGGCAACTAATCAAATTAGCTTTAAGAACAGGAAAATGGGCTTCTCTGAATGGCCCTTTGACTTTGTTTTTTTTTTGTCCATTCCACAATACTGCTTCTTCAGCTTACACAATGCCTGGTTCCTAGGAATCAAGACTTTATGACAAAAGGCTTATCTTTATTCCCTCTATATAATTTTTTAAATCCTTGGTCAAATTGGATAGGGGATAGAGTCGTGGAGTGAAAGACAAGAAGATTTTAGGTGTCTACAGTTTTAATGACTGTCAATGGCTGGGTGGAAAAGTACTCCTGTTAATGCCTTGTTCCTATTATAATGCTCTATTCCCTCCTATTGAAGTTGAAGGACTAGCGTTAACGATCCGCCCCTTACCCAGCCTAACACCAAAGCCCCCTGACTAGTCAGCACACGTAGGACCAAACCAGAGGCAGTGTGCCCCATTGCTCGAGCAGGCTGACAGATCAGCACGTGGAAGGGAACTGAGAAGTACCAAGATTACAAAGGAAAGTAGTTGTAATCGGGGGATGTAGGGCATACATCTGCAGGTAACTCAGCTTCATCAGTTGTGTTGCTCATAAATCAGCTCATTGACTTTATGCCTATTAGTTCCTTAATCCTCCACCCCCTTCTGTGAGGACTCAAAGAACAATAGGGAGAATGTCAACCCAGTGAATCACTGTTGACTGTGTCCTCCACATTTTCCTTATTTGGGAGGCCAGTTTTGCTCAGGTATGCTGAGCATCCACAAAGTGGCCGGGTACTAAGCCCTCAGACACTCAGACAGGTGTCTCAAAAGACATTTAGGAGTCTTACTCCAAGGTTCATGAACTAGATTTTAAAATAAGTCTAAAGAATTTAGATGTGGGATTTGGGACCAAATTCCCTTAGGCTTCTTTACTCTCTAAAGGCAAGATATTCAAATAATCTTGACCAAATGAGGATAATTATTCCTTCATCTTACCCCTGCAGCATATCTATTATACTTGTCTAATGAGTGTACTATTCAACTGCGTCAGGGATCTTTCTTAATTTAGTGGGAATAAAGAATTAATCATCAGTATCTCTGCTAAGAAGTTTGTGTTTACCATCAACATGCCCACTGATGTGCAGATGTTAGCAGATGTGAAATTAAAGTTAGACATCATCTTATAGTTGGCCAGTTCATTAACCCATGTCTTATAGGCCTTTCGGACTGCATTTGGTTAGAGATTTCAAGATGTGCTGGTATTTGTTTACTGAATGTGGTTGGGATAACATACCAAAAAGAGAAGTGTAATTCGTGCTTCAGTTTACTTATAGACCTGTAGCTTTGAGGTGCCCTTGAGGTACAACTGTTCTCCTGAGTACCATGGAGCTTTGTCTCTCACTGATGAATTTGGGACAAAATTCTGTGTCAGGTGATGCAGCATTGCCAGACAGCTCTCTTGGCTGAAGAAATGGGTAAGGTAGGATTCCTCTCTTTACTTTTTGATTTGCCTAGCAGCCATGACAGCCTTAAAACCTGCAGTTCACTGGAGTACCATTTTTGTCTTTTTACAGCAAAGAGTTGCAGAAGTCAGAGCACTGCTTGTTTTCTGCATTTGTCATTTTTATTCCCGTATGCAATCCACAGAGCAGGAATACACAGTCAAGCGCCAAATCAGACAAAGCAGTTCCTGTTAGTGTGTGCGTGCGTTATACTACACGCTTTAAAAAAAGCACAAACACCAAACCAAAACCACACCCCCCCCCTCAGCTTTATGTTCCATGTATGTCTTTGGGGGAGTGTATGAATGAATAATATTGTTGACTTTCTACTGAGCTCTTTTCACTGGATTGTATTTGAAAGGCTTTTTGGAAGAGATACTTCTATTTTGTTTCATTGTTTGTGTCATTCCTCTGTTGTTCATCTAGTGCCAGCATCTCATCCAGATGCAACAGGAGGCTAACAAAAAAATCCGGAGTGTCTTGTAGCAATACCTCCAAGATGGGAAAAAGCCAAGGAAGTCTTGGAGCTATTAGCAGCATTTAACCTTTCCAATTGAGAAGGTCAGCTGAGAAGATTTATATGGTGGTTTGTGAGAAATGTTGGTAGCTGGTAGTTTACAACTGAATATATTGATTTTTTTTTTGAGGGGAAAAGACACAGAACACCCAACCTAACTTCTCATCTGTGAACATTTGCCCAGGAGGGTATCCTGTGAAATATAGAGATGCTTTATGGATTCCTCCCCCAACCCCTGAAAGGTGTTTATTCATCAGTGGCACAGTTACTCATAGGTATTGAAGCACTATTTTGGAACAACCTAATCTAAAGGTAGATAACTCATCAGATTAGTAATAAAGTTGAGGATGTTGCTGCTTTGAAATGCCATTTTTTCAGGTCATTGGCAGCTGTGCCATTTGTGCTATTAGGGCTTTAGATGAGCTCCTACGTGGTGCTTTATGTGAAATAAATAAAAGGCTCAGATGTTGCCAGCTTTGGGTGGTCAGTCACATCTGTCACAGGTCTTACATTTAGCTTACTCAGGATGAATTTACTAATGTCATTGGGGTTACAGTGATGTGAGGTTAATGGGTACAAGAGCTGAATCAGGCCTGAGGTGTCAGAGCATGGATCTGGACAAAAAGCATCACTTCAGTTTCAGCTCCTCTCTCCCTATCCCTTTCTTGCTACCACCCTATTGACTATTCCTTCATGGAGGACCATTAGGTTTGTAAGCCAGTTTGTTTCTGGTGTAACCCCACTGGGTGCGATGCAATTACACCAGGGGGAGACTTGGGACATTTTTACTCTACCCAGTCATATGGGCCATGTGAAGACAGCCTTCCCACGCAGAGCATGTGCACAATGCTTTCCTGGAATTTGAGGGTGAAACTCATCTTGCCTGTTGTGCTTCAGGCATTTCACCCAATAAGACAGAGCCCTGCTTGCTCGATCATATTAGCTGGATTAATCAGCAGTGACAGTCTTCCAACTGTATCACCAAGTCTTCCTCTTGTACCTGTTGACCATTATCTAAGACGGACTAAGGTCTGGATGGACTTTTTCTTGGCTCAGATGAACTATTTTTATAATTTTTTTAGCAACTGGTATGCTTTTGAAAAGAACATTTGGGGATGTGCCAGGAAGATTGATTTGGAGGAGTTTGAAAAGGATTGTGAAGAAAATTCCTGAAGTGCAGTTACTGTTGATAACTTGTGATGACAATTAGCAGTTTGAGAAATGTTGCTGTGATCAGCTTTTATGTGGTCCATTATGTTGAACGTTCTCCTCTAGCTATGTCATCCAAGGGTCCTTTTACTGCCTGTCATTATCCCTGGGCTGAACCAGGCTGCTGAAGGACCACCGTGTCCCCTGCTTTTGTCCTTACTCTGTGGGGTGCTAGAGCTCTTTCCACAGAAGTGGGGGGACTCATCCCCTTCGCTTCTTGGGGTGTATTCAGACAAACTTAACTTGTAAAGGTCCCCAGAGTTTTTGCCTGTTTGCAGTCTGAGGTCACATGGGACCAAACCAATTGTGGTTATCAGTTGCTGAAATCAGGACTGATTTGCAACATAAAGGTGAAGGCTCTTCAGCATCCCAAGAAGTGGAGGACTACTACTTTTAATAGACTATTCATCCATATTTGGAAAGCTGTTACTGATTTATACATTTTTTTTTTCACCTATCAAAAGCTCTGAGCAGCCATACCCTGCAGGATTTCTTTTCCACTCCATTCTCTTCCTGAGTACTTTAAATAAGTCTCCATTCCAAATAATCTTGTGAAGAGAATTTAATCTTCCTGGTTCCTCCTCAAGTCAAGTTTGGCTTTTGTCCTTTTGTAATCAATACTGAAACAAAATCTATACAGAGGCTGCTGGGGAGCTGTTGAGTTTGATGCACAGTTGGGGGAAATTAGTGCCTAGAAAAGAAATAAATGGGTCATAAGTCTAGAATACATACAAGCTTCTTAATGTGCGTCAGTTATCTGAGTTATGTAAAAGCATGTGAGAGAAACACAAAGCAAACTGCTGACAAATGGAGATGACAAATGATGAGGTGTTTATTTACCCAAGACCTGATTTATCTGTTTACTTGCTTAAGCCTTGTAGAAGATATATTTTGGTGATAAATTCAGCCAACGCTTCCCCAGCTGTCTCCCTTTGTCAGTATCCAGTGGATTGCTGGTGGTGACCAAAATTTCCCTTCAGTGGTGGGTAACGTCAGTGGAACGTCAGTCCCCAAGAGGTTGTGGGCTTTTGTAGGGTTTTTTTTGGATTTTTTTTTTTGTTCCCCTACAAGGTTATGGGTAATGAAAATAGTATAGGTTGCTACATTTCAGTGTTTTTAGTTGATTAGGTCTATGGCTCCCATTTGTCTGAATAGCCCTCTTGCTAACGTGTGCAAGTGTTTTTGTCAGACAGAGCCCTTGTCCCTTACATAAACCATGCTTTCTCTCTAATAGAGTATCATTTTTTGCTTATATAATGGATGCAGTCACACAATTTGTACTGGGCTTCATGCTTCACTTCATAGCATTCTCATCTCTTTTCTTCCTAGTGAAGCTATGAGTTTGCTTTTTGGTTAGTTAGGCTTAAAACTATGAAACTCATAAGATTCTCCATTTATACAGGCCTATCTTTGTTTTTTCTTTCAGTTTTAGGTAAAAGCACAGCTTTAAGTACCCATTGCAAGCTGCAAAAAGCCTATGAGTAGCCCTGCTGTCCTCTTCATTCCTCTACTTCTTTGAAGTCTTCCAAGGTCTCCAGGTAGGTTCAAAATATGTCATTCAGTATGATGAAGTTTAAACGGATTTACTTGTTGTGATAGTTGGTCAATCTTTAAACAGAGGAAGGATCCCATTAAAAAATGGTCTCTGAGAAACTGTAAGTAGCAGGTGTACATGAGTCTGAGCTGCAGTCTAGAGCCCTGGATGGCACTGGTAATGAATATTAACAACTTCAATTACATGTATTTTTTTCAAATGCATTCATCAGTGAGGGAAGAAACAGCCCTGCCTAATATTTATGAATTAAAGACGTGTGCTGGAAAGATTCATACCACAGCCATGAAAGAAAACACATGCATACGAAAACAAGTAGGAGAAAAGAATAG
Organism: Falco peregrinus; assembly: GCF_023634155.1. Classification (NCBI taxonomy): domain Eukaryota; kingdom Metazoa; phylum Chordata; class Aves; order Falconiformes; family Falconidae; genus Falco; species Falco peregrinus. The sequence goes on from NC_073723.1 coordinate 92,568,727, forward strand.
CAAGTAGTCATCTTAATACAGGTTATATTAGTATGGCTAGTGTACAAGCGGGACAGATTAAAATTGTGCTCCTAGTTTTTTAAGGTCTTTAACCTTGACTTTGTCAACTGAATTTTTTTAAAACATAAATAATAATGGCAAAAAGTTGGTTTGTATTTTGAGGTAAAATAGAGAAACAAAAATGCTATAATGTGACACTAGAATGATACCCCCATGCAGCTAATTCAGGGTAATTCCATATCCTGGCTTTTGCCACTGGGGCACGCATGTGTTCTGGTCTCCCAGTAGGGCTAGAACAATATCCCACATCTCCTCCCTTTCTACACCACTGCCTGGCTCCTCTTTCTGGCCTCTGACCAGGGGCCGTGAACTCTCCTCTTCCCTTGTCTTTGGTGTAGTGTATTCCTTCTCCCAGCTAACCTGATTCTGGTGAGGCCTTCTTTACTGGCTTCCAACTCCAGTCTGTTTGCTCAAAATGGCCCCAGTCTCCCATTCTTTCACTCATTTTTTCACTCATTTACTATTTATTTCCTTCCCCCCCCTTTTTTTTTTTTTTCTTTCTTGGCTGCTCCCCCCCATGTTCTTATCCAAAAGCTGCTTCTTCCATACTACCTGGGAGTGAGAAAGTGGGCAACTGGGAACATGGGTGGTAGAGGATGCACTCTGTTGCAATGCCTAACCCTGGTCCAGGGTAACCAGGAACCTCAGCTGTGGAGAAAAAAAAACCTCTGTATTTTTCCCATGTACCGAGGCTGAAGGATTTTCAGTTGTGCTGTGGGGCAAGGGCATGAACAGTGTGAACACAATAGGGCTTCACTGACGTGGAAGATGCCTGATGAAATTGCACCAGGGATATAATTATTCAGTGTGTTCAGCTAGCGGCTTTGCTAAAAATGCAGGAAAGATAGAAGGCAAAATTAATTATGTAGAGCACAGTAAATCTCTTACTCAACAGCTCCATAGCCTATATATGGCTCCCTTTTTAGGATTCCGCGTGGGCTTATTGTAGAGCTTAATGGCTCAGTTACCCAATCATAATGACCTACTGTGTGCAACAGCTGAGCATGATAAAGCACTCCTAATGTGTCTACAATGCAAGGTATTTTAATTCTGACATGAGTGTTGCAGGAAGACGCGGCACTCTTCCACACCAACACATGGACAGACTTAAGTGGGTGGTAGTGCCGTTGATGGAATAAAACAAGTAGTGAAGTTTTTCCCACTGGGAAAATACATATACTATCTGAAAAACCTAACTTATATTTTGCTGGCTTTATAAAAGGGCAAGTTCTTGTTTATATTAGAAAAATACATTAAATATATTTTTGTGTCCCTAGTAAAATACTTGGCTTCTTTTTAGGGTCTCTCACTTAGTGGTTCTATTCCATGTATGAGCTGAGAACTGCAAACTTACAGCGTGCATCAATTCTTCAGAGTAAGTACTAAGGCACCTGCTTAATTTTTCCCATGCGAAGCAGCTCCTTGCATTTCAGTGGTGTGATTAGACTCTTGATTCCAGAACTCTTCAGCTGTCTTACCTCACTTTACACCCTTTATGTTCGTAAGGATCCTGCTTTTACCAGGTGCTTTCTCAGGAAGAGCACGCATCTGTAGCACAGGTGTACCTCTTTCAGCATCTCTGGGCCACATTTCTGCTGGCACTCCTTTTGTGTCTGTCTTTTCCTACCCTATTGGGGTAGGAGAACCCTATCTGGGTGTCAGGCATTGGAGACAGCCAGAGTAATAGCAGGAAAAATTATTACGGAAGCACAGAATACCTGGGATTGGGACCTCGTTCCCCTAGGTGTATAAGCCTAGAATGAAACTTGTAGCTGTTCAGCAGGGCTGGTCTAGCTTATTGAAAGGTTTTGTTCTGTGCTCACCACAGATACTGATCTGTGTGTTTGCAATCTGAAGAAACAGAGGGACAAGACCCAGGAGGAAGCTCGAGAGCAAAGAGCTGATGTAGTTTCTCAAACCATGTGATTGCGACAAACCAGTTGGGTAGTTTAGACTGAGGCTCGCGGAAGTGAGACGGGAAGAGTGCCGGGCAGAGGGATGGCCACAGATCGTTGTCTGTGTGCAACTGTTGGCACTGTCCTTGGCTCTAGGAATGGCATTTCCACGTCTCCTCTCTTTGTGCGTCCATTTGCCTCCTTTCACAACCCTCCTCCGCCCAGCCACAAATTTAGTGATTGTTCTGGGGAAGGAGGCATGTATATTCTCTGGCTTCTGAGCCCCTCAGCTTTGTACAAGGGAACCCTCCATGGCAGTGCAAAGCTGAGATTACCACAGGTATATTCCTCAGTAAATTTAATTCTGCATTCATGAGTTCAGTGCTGTTTACAGGCAAGGCAAATATGTTTCCTCAGGAGGTGGGGAAAAAACCCCCATATCCGTGCTTACTGATAAAGAAGTACAAAACAGTGTTGGCACAATGATTTCTGAATCTGTTTGGGAGTCCTATCATGCACTGTTATAACAAGATAGCTGGAAGATAGTAATTTTGCACTTGATGGAGAAACATATTGTAGAGCTTAATGAAATTTCATCATGCACTTTTAATTGATTTCAGCAAGGGAGACCTTTCAAAGCAAATATAGCTATTAACCTAATTAGCGTTTCATCTAATATACTGAAATTATATTTGTATATCAATATATCAGGCAAATATTTGTATGAGATAGGCATTTCAATGACTACTCAGCTGAAATGAACAAATTAACTTCTTCGATTATAAGGGCCTTGTTTCCTACAGCTGTACTTTGCAGTTCATTTTCCAGTGCAAATGCTTAAAATCAGACTGCTAAGTCCACAATTAATCTGAAATAATTGGCTTTTTTTTTTTCCCTCCAAGTGATCTGGGCAGTTGCACAACTGAGCAATACTGCATGTTGACTCTGCAGCCTGGTTTTTCTGAGGGCTGTGCTAATGAATCCAAGTCACTGGGTCCATGCAGCGTGGTGAGAGCCTTTTGGAATGGAGCACTGGCTGGCTCCATCCTCTTGCCCTGTCTGGGTAAGATGAAGCTGAGTGCACAGCATGACATGCTCTGGTACCTTGTTCTTCTGACTGTCCAGCGTGTGAACCAAATTTCTTTTTCTGTGAAGCAGTGAAGATGGTGTGAGGTGGTGAGTATCATTCCTGTATGGGGCCAGGACAAGGCTGCAGCTGAGACCTTGGTGTTCACAAGCATTCCAGGGTTTGCCGATTTGGCTATAGCATCTGTTTTCACCGATCTCAAATGCTACTGGACAGCTTTCAGTAGACATGACTACAAGGGAAAATAATCATGCACAGTCAGTCGTAGGTCCTCCCTTGGTGGTTATGCCGACCTCTGTGGTGCATACTCAGAGCTCCATTGAGACTGGAATGAATTTGATTCCATGCCCATTCAAATCTGTGGTAAAGCTCTCAATGGAGTGCAGGATCAGGCACATAGGTCTGGATTTGAGGGAGGACCTATATTCCGCAATTGTCTGCCTTGAACCACCTTGAGTGCAATCCAGACCTTTGGTGTCTGGCGCTTTAGAGGCCTGTACAGTAATTAAGGACAGTTAGACACTTCAGAATGAGATACAAAACAGCCAGCAGGCTCAAGAAGTGCCAGGTACCAGCTAAAAGAAATACTGAAAACAAGAATATATCTGAAATCTGGCCATTTTTTGGGCTAGGGCACCACACACAGTACTCCATTCAAACATGGCTCCATGCACCCACCTGATATCCTGAAGAAATAGGTCCTGAAGTTCTCCTGCTGATGGGTATCCTCAGCTTTGGTCCCAAACTGCTGAACAAGACTCACTCCTCTCTCTTACACACCTCTTTCAGTCAATTTGTTCTCACATTTTATACAACACCTTAGTGGCTGGAGTTCATCCAAGATCTGGCAGATCCAAGTCCTGTTTTCCACTTTGCTTGAAGTGTTCTTACCATTGTCTCCTGTCTCCAAGGGAGGTGTGGGAATGTTCTCCACTGCTCCTGCAAAAACTATTCCACTAGTAAGGCAATAATTCGAGAGTGCCACAGAGAGCATGTAGTGAAGTTTGTAGCCTCATGGTTAGGGAACTCAGCCAAAGAGGAGGAATACAGGATTTTGATCCCTGTTTCTAGGGCTGTTCACGCGTTTTATTGCTTGATGTAAAGCTCAGAGGAGCAAAGGCCAGATCTCAGGGCTCCCCTTCTCAGGTAAGTAAATTCCTTCTAAGTCCCACCTTTGATACCCAAATTCTTTATTGATCTGTAACAGTTTTGGAATTCAAAGGTTTTTCTCAAGGCTGTGGATCTTCCCTGTGCTTTGGCTGGGTATACCTCCTGGAAATTAATGGAGTACATCTTTGGACAGAAAGATTACCTACATTTTTCTACCCAAATTCAACCTTCCTTTTGAATCTTCCTTTGGGTTCTGTGTGAAGTCATTCTACCTCAGAGGGAATTAACTGTTATGTTGAACTCTAGTGTAGTTATGGCAGTTCTCATGGGTCTTCTGTTATGACTCATAGTATCGTGTTCTTTCTTTTGTGTCTAGTAAGTAGTTGGCAATTCTCCCCAGCTATGGCATAAAAAGAAAAGCTTAAATGCTGTACTTAAGCTGGGCAGAACTTATGAACCACAGCTGCTTGTGACTGAGGTTACTGCCATCACAGAATACGCTGGATGGGACTGTGTAAAGAGGAATACCTGATGACAAGGTTGGCTAGAAACTAGGATGAAAGTAGATGAATAGAAGGGATGAAAAGGACAGTGGGGAGCAAAAATACCTGTACAGGAGTCTAAAAGAAACAATCCATGGTGGGACTTCTATTTCTTTCGCATTGTGCCAACTTATTTATTATTTCTACTGAGGAAGGTTAGAAACAATTTTCAGGAGCAATGACTATACAGAATTTCTCTATGTAATGAGTCTTGCAGTGGCGTTACAGGTAGCAGTTGTTTGAATTATCAGTCTGAAAACTCTTTGCGCTGGTGTATGTTATAGAAAAGAGAGATTGCAACTACGAAAATGTACACAACTGATTTTGTGATGAGTTCTAATACCATAGATTGCTAAAAAAGAAAAGCGATAAATGTCAAATCACATTTACCTGTAGGTTTCCCTGCTGCCCTCATTTCAGCTTGCACAGCAAAAGGAAATATCAGTACAAGTGTCTATTGGGAGTCAGTTTCTAGTCAATGTTGAGTAGTAGAGATGCAGTTCTAAAGTCATAGGTGGTTTGGAGGCTCTTAATTTTGTTTCTTTAAGAAAATATTTCACTGCAGTTGGAGAAAAGGGATGGAAATATTTTTCTAGTCCTATATTTTGCTGGTTTCATAAAAGCCTTCACTTTGACTTGAGGATATGGACCTTTAAATGGAGTAAACTACTGTCATTATTAAAAACACCTTCCTGGAAAGAATTCAGAGATGTTCAAGACTATTCTTTTTTTTTTCCCCTGGCACAATATTCTAATTAACTCTCAACCATTTAATGAGTAATGTTTTTAAGGTCACTAGCTTGGCTGGGTATTTGGTAATAAAAATTACACCCCACGTCTGCAATAGGACCACTAATTTAAAATAGCCATTTGATTCAAACTGACCTGTTTGCCAGCATAACTAATGAAGTGTCACTTTAATATTTAAAGTACTGTTCTTTCAAGGTAATTGCTATTTACTGGTAATTCTTCTTCATTTGATGGTTTATTAGGTACCTATAGGAATTTAAATTGGGCAACTGAAAAACTGTAATTGTCTAACTAGCATAATGCTTTGCTATAAATATGCCTGGGCACCTGTTTAAGGAAGTTTTTTGTTTGTTTTTAGGGAAGTTTTTTGTCTCTACTTTTTCCACTGTGAAAGAATGGGGAAGGCTGATTTGGGAAAGAGATTTTACTTATTAATAAGATATTAGGAAAGAGCCAGTAGGAGGGGGCTGACATCCTAAGGAATGCAGGGACTTGTTTTGGCTAATTCTGCACCCACCCACTGTGGGTGTCAACATTCCACTCAAACGTGGCAGGGCTTGGCCTCCCCTCGTGGCAGAGGGGATAGATTTGCAGGAGGAGGGAAAGGGAGAACAGCCAGGAAAGAACTGATCTGAAAAGTAATTGCAGAAAGAGCATAAACCAAGCATTTTCTTAGAAAAGAAAAAGTGTAGTGGAAAAAAAGTAGCTGGTGAAATAAATACATTACTTGCTTGTTCCTTTTCTATTCTGGCTTGTTAGTGAATATCTTCTTTTATCCTCAATGCATCATGATGCTTTATTTTGACCACAAAATATAGCTATTTAAATGAACCTTTTTGCTAAAGAGATGTGGAGTTTTGTGATGTCCTCCACAATCTGATAAATTCTTTAGAAAAGGGCCAAGAAACAGCACTCTGTGAGAAGTTCCTGCTTGCTTTTGTTAATACTTGCCTCTTAATAAAAAAGCTTTCTGAGTGGGCTTTGCAGGTTACAGTCTTATTAACCTTTTCTTTCTTCTCACTTGTGACAGGTTCTTTTTTTGAAGCTTGAGTTCCCAGCTCTGTGTCCTTAAATGATTTTTAGTATTGCTTCTGTGACACCAGTGTTTTGTTCTTAAGCTTTTGCAGTAATAGCTGTTAAACAAAGTTTAGGTGACATGACCCTAAAAGCAAGAGTTCTTGAATTTGCCTTCATATTTTCCTGGTGTAATGTGAGTGCTTCAGTTACTAGCGAATTTATCATTTCCATATCTGTAGATTGTGAGCTAAGAACCAAAGCAGACTATTGTTCACTAGCTTATGCAGGACTTTTTCACAAAGTGGGAATCTCCATTTCCCAAGAAAGCAGTTGATTATTTTTTTTATTATTCTTGTTTACCATTTTAATTTCAAAGTGAAAAAAATAATAGGTGGAAGCAGACCCGGCCATGGAAATTTCATCCTTGATAGCTGAAGTTTAACCAACTTTTAGTTGACCAAAAATCAAGTACTTGGAATGGGAGATGTTGAGCAACACTGTCTTTTGGTAGCTTTACCAGTACTTTTTCTCTGCTAGAATTTAAAGTTAAGAAAGATAGCGATAGCGTCCCTTCCTCCAAAAATGTAACACATTCAGTTTGATTTGTGGCTTGTCCGTGCTTGGGCAATGGGAATCACTGAAATGTCTGTCTGCACCTGAATTCCAGTCCAGTGGTGTATCCAGTGGGTGGTGTGAATATGCTATGTCATTTGCTCCTGGGTGCATCATCCAGTGGAGATATGCCAGATGACTTCATCATCCCACTCAATCTTGCTACTGTATTTTATATTTTTGCAGCAAGGAGACAGCACAATATCCTGGCAACCTATGTACACAGTAATGAAGTGTCTGCCCACACTTCTTAACATAGGGTTACTAACGATGATTGCTAACATAATGCACTATTTAAATGGCCTGTACTGTCTAATGTAGCTATATACATGCATAAACCAGAAATTATTTTGTCATGGTTGCTATACTTTGTGCAAACATTTAATGAAAAGCACTGTTGCAATACGTAGAATACAGACATACTTTGTTGATTTTTCGTGACTGAAGAATTTAATTCTTCACAGCTGTGTTAATGCTGTTTTGGTCCACAACTTTGATGAGTTACTATTGATGTGTTTTGATCTATGACAGATCCATAGAAAATCCAGATGTGGTACCTTTCGTGGTCAAACGCAGGAGAGGATTGAACCTGAATTCAGATTTGCTGCTTAGGCCCATCGTTAATTTACTTGAAAACAGATTCAAAAGTGGGATGTTCTTACTGAAAAGTGCTGTTCTCAAAAGTACAGGTGAAACTCCCCTAGAAAGAGTGGTAGTCACTGCCTCTGGGCACGTGCATATGTGTATGAGTCTGTGTGTTTGTGTACGTGTTCATGTTTGCCTGTGAAAACACATTGCTTATGTGACGGGTCTTGCGCCAATTCACAGCAAAAGCTTTTAATTTTATTTATTAATTTTTTAAATTTTAATTTATTTTTATTTTTAATTTATTATTTTATTATTATTTATTAAAAACGTTATATTTTAATATAATAAATAAGCCCAGGACCAGATAAGCCCTCTGGTCCTGGGCTTATCTGCTCTCTTGCAGAGGGAATGAAGGTGCTATATATGTTGGTAAGCTACTGCTTAGTTATATTTTTATTTTTTAAAGATTTTTATTTATTTTTATTTTTAATTTATTATTTTACTATTATTTATTAAAAACTTTATATTTTCTCATTTTTCCGATATAGAAACTTTTCTATATGCTAATAGGAAACGTGATGTGAAGAAGTAAGAGATCTTCTTTGCATTCTTAAACTGTTTCCCCCCCTCTTTCCCGTTCTTCTACACCAGAAAAAAGTCTTTCAGAGTAAGAGGGAAACACAGATGTGAACTGCTATGAAAGAAGCTCGTGACATCCAAAACAGTTTGTGGTGTTTGCTTTTTCTGCTGTCATGGCACGAGCTCACAAATACCATTCTGAGCTCTTGAGGCTCTCTTTCTTCATTGACTTAGCTCCTGTTATGTGCAGAGTCGATGGGAAACCTTGCGAAGGCTTAAATAAATACATACATTCAAGTTGAAACCGAGCTGGCTTCCAGCAGTCAGGGTTCCCATTATCTCATCTTGTTTCAATCAAAAAGCTTGTATGAAGCAATCCAACTGTATCGGAGTAAACAACATTGCGTACAAATTTATAAATATTCTGCCTTGCCCACAACAGTTCTGTGCTTGAATAAGGACCTTCCCTGCCTTGAGTAGATGCTGTGTCCTGGAGTGCTGAGTAGGTGCCATTCCTCTCCTGTAGGTAGTTTTATCAGCTGTGGGATATGGGGGGAAGGTGCTGAGAGATGTCACTGCTGTCCATCCTTAGCTGATATTATGTCTGTGTTCAGAGAAAGAAAAGTTAAAGGATATTCATTAGGGTGACAAATCCTTCCATGGTGGACTACTTGAAGATGGTTCTCAGGAGCGTGTTCTTCTCAGGGTAAATCGTGCAAGTGGCAGGTTTTCTCTCTTGGGAGGGAGGGAGGGAGGGAGTGAGTTCAGGAAGGAAATTTATCTTTACCCTTCCTTTTTCTCTCATAAACACTTGGGGTTTTGTCCCGTTTCCTAATGGCTTCCCTAATGTAGTCTTGTGTGTCAGAGGTCTGTGTAATCTTGTCTCATAACACTGAAGACTGGCATAGCTGCATTCCTGCAACGTTTAGTTTCTGGTCAGTGAAAAGCTGAGATTTGGAAGGCTTAGTCAGCAAGAGGTTGCGTGTGGGGTTTGCAGATCATGGAGGTTGGTGTCAGTAGCTTTCTTGATGGCAGCTCCTAAGGAAAGTCTCTACTTAGGACTCATCAGATGGGGTCTCAGTACATGCTGGGAGGAGAGAGGACATGCTTGGTACACCTGTTGCCTGCTGCTTTCCCTCTGGTCCTGGGCTTATCTACTCTCTTGCAGAGGGAATGAAGGTGCTATATATGTTGGTAAGCTACTGCTTAGTTATATTTGCCTTTCACCTTAGCACCTGGTTCCTTTTTCACAGATTTCCATGCTTTGATTTCTCGTCATTCCTCACACTTATAGGAGGTAGTTGTGTGTCCCAGAGGTTCAGCAGGTCTTTGGCTCCCACCATCTCCTCCTAATCCTGCTCAGAAAAAGGTGCTTTTGATGTCAGTTCCAGTTCCCCATACTCAATGTCAAATTAACTCAGCTTGGAAGATTTTGATCAGTATTTTTGGCTTGTGCACATAGCAGCATCTCCCAAACCTGTGACACAGGCGAGTTTCCATCGCAGTGTTTGCTCACAGCAGAAGCATGTGAAAAGAGTGCATTTTGGGAATGGCTAAACATCAAAGTTGGCTGTCGGTGAGCTGTCCTGAGAAGCATAATGCTTATCCTAGAAGATGGCAGAAGTGTTTATGTTATGTTAATGGCCAGAGGTCTCAGTTCACATTTAGGTTCCTCTCTGCCACAGCTAATAGAATTAGAGATGAGAAACCTGTCTTATACAGACCCAGATTTGCTGATCTCTCTGCTTAATTACAGTAAAGAGAAGTCAGGAGTATCTGTGATCATCATTCCTGCCTGGTTACACTCTATCATCTCTTAGAGAAGTGCATTTTTGCAACTCTAGAGAGAAAAGGCTTTTTTCTTTTTTTCTTTCCCCCTATGGGCTTGCCTAGGAAGATACCCATCTTTAATATTAAGCTTTGAAGCATTATTATGGTAATGTCAGGTAACTGCTCTTCAATGTAGATTGACAGCTAGCTATTAAATAAGGGTAGGGAAGAATGTGGCATCTGTGTAGTGAGTGATGCATGTGGTTATTTTAAAATGTTTTTTTTATAAGCAGAGACACAGCAATTGCAGGTTTTCTTTGCCTTTTTGATTTAACAGCATTTCAGAGTCTTTTGCCAAACCACAAGTAAAAGCAACATTTAGATCAAACTGCAGTCTCAAAATATTTTCCCCACCCTGATTCAAGCACAAAGGATTTAATTTCTAATCAATTGCAAAATGGTCTACTGGAAGATAGTATCTTTTGCATGTAGCCATTTGAGCCTCTGAAACAAGCAGAAATGTATTGGTTTCTAAAGTCACTCAATTTCTGACCAGTTTTGACTAAGGTTTAAATTGGCAGGTGCCTGAAGCTGTAATAGACTCATCTTCAATAACAAGCTGAGCTCTGAATTGCTACTGGTTGGCACTGGCAGGGATACCAAGGTGAGCTCACAGAGCTCTCAGTACATGTGCTCCTTTTCACAGTTAAAAATGACATGTTCTGCCAGCCCAAACAAAATTGCCAGCAGGAAAAATAACATTTTCCTCTATGCCATGGGTTTTGGGACTAGCATCTTTGTCCCAAGCCTGGTTAATACATTTCTTTTTTTCATGCAGCAAAGGCTATGGCAAGGAGCTGGACTGGACCATGGAAATAGAGGCCACCTGTGGACAGAACATTGAAGAAGAGATGGTGAGAGCTATCTCATGTCTATCTACAGTTGGTAGTGTGGCAGGCATTTCCTATGCCTCTCTCCCTTGGTTCCAGAAAATTCCTGTGAAGTGCCACCTGCTGCTCACATATCACTTGCATAGCCTAGCTCTTTGCTTTGTGTAAGTCTTCTTCTTGAGGAATGCAAATTCTGTTTTCATTGTTACTTGGCTAAGAAAATGGTGAACTCTTGAACCTTTTTCTCTTACAATTTTAACTGAACTTGACCTAAATATAAAAGCTGGAAGCTGAATTAACTTTTTCCTCCCTGTTGTGGTCAAGAAAGGGAAGGCAGAAATATCAGACTGACTGCTGCTTCTTGCAGCTCATCCAGCCTGACAGGCTGGTGGGAATGCCCGTCAGTCTCCCACCCAGCTTGCTGGCTCCTTGGGGCAAAATATGAAGCGGGTCTAACGTGGTGTAACTTGCATTCCAGCCAGCAAGCAACTGCTTACTAAAGTACTCCTGAAAGTTGTTTGTTGAGTTTTCCTTGTTTGCAGCAACTTTAACAAAGCTTGTAAAGTCTCCTTTCAACTCTGTAAGTCATACCATTTCAAGTTCCACTGCACAGAGCTACATAAGTATAAAAGCAACATTAAGAGAGTCTCGCTTGATTTTTAGAGTGAGATTAATTAGGGCATGGGGGTATAACTAAGTATCACTGCATGTGTTCGTTGCTGAGGTGCTGAGGTCTGGTCCAGGAGAATGGCTACTGAGAAATCTTGCAGTCAAGACTTCTTTCCACATGTTTCTTTGTTTCTGGGGGGGGTGGTGTTTGGGTTTTTTTTTTTTTTTGGGGCCTTGCTTATTGATGTGGTACATTCAGACACTTACCGATCCGAAGCACAAGGAGATTGTTTAGAGGTTTCAAAAACACAAGGGATCAGGGAACTGGCTTTACGTTTTTGTTAGGAAGAGAAGATACATATGACCATGATTAAAAAGTCATTACGAAGAGGACAGTGATCAATCGTTAGCTGTGTTCACCGAGAAAAGAAGAGATTGACTTTAACAATGAAGTTAATTGACACTGGCTGCTAGGAGAAATAGTCATCTTCCGAGAGATGCTTAAGCATTGCAACTGGCTACTTGCACAAGCAGTTGGCATTCTCCCTCATGAAAGAATTTAAGGAGCAAGTTAGATAAACCTTTGCTTGATACAGTCTAGGGGTACTTGTCCCTATTTCCTGAAATGTTTTCAGTTTTCATTTGGTCTGGCATGCCTGTGGGCTTCAGCTTTAACCCTGTAACTTCTGAAAAGGAATCCCCAATGTATGCCAATAGAAAATTGCCTGAATAAATACCATTAAGGCAACAGGGCATTTAAAAGACCTCCCATGAATCCTTAGCCTCCTATGGTGAAAAGCATATCAATGTGTACCCACAATGCTCAGAATGCCTGTAAAGTTTATTGGAAAATAAAGCACCGATGGTATCTAATCTGTTAACCTTAAGAGAGAATCTGTTCCTCTGCCTCAGATTGCAGGCATACCATGAAGTGCTGAGATTGGCATGAGCAGTGCACATTTTTATTTGAGGGGAACATAAATCCTAAGTATCTTGTTTGTGTGTAATTATTCTTGCCCTGAGGTTGCAGCATCTTGTGCACACAGCTGCATTGTGAACATTTTTCCAAGTTTATTTAGTACCGAGTGCAAGTACTTTACATGTCAGAGCTGGGAACGCTCCTGTTTCAGCTGACTCCACTCCTTTGGGGTGTTGTAGAGCGCTTAGGTGACTAAGCGAGAGGCAGTTGCACAAGCCTGGAGAGACAGGGAGCTTATTTAATCACATTATAGAAAGAGAGAGTAGGCGCCCAGGAGCAGACAGAACTAATCTGTGAGAAGAGAGAGAGTGAGCAAGTATTTTTTACGGAAAGGATTTGGAGATCAATGGATTGGCAAAGGCACGCACCTTTAGCAGAGGATTTCTACATACTTTCTTCATTCACATGTGTCCATATTTAAGAACCTAGCTAAGGGCCTCAGCTCCTGTAAACTCAGAGCAGTCAGCAGCTTATGATCTGAAGCTATGTTCCAACAGGAGAGTTTATTGCTTGTTTGGTTTTGCTCCTCACCCATCTCGGTTTTTAAGAGATTAGCAAATGTACCGCAGTGGCAGTGGCCTGAGATTTGATTAACCAGTATCTTGGTGGTTTCCTGTCCTCTTTAAACTGCTTTGTCCTTGTTAAATGGTGCAGAGGGCAAAGTGAGCCTGCTGTGTGACAGAGGTGCTACCTGGAAATGGAGATCCCAGAAGCAGCGTGGGGATTTTTGAGGCTCTTTGGCCTTAGTTTTAATGAGGATATGATGGACAGGTTGAAGTGCTGGGCTGTTACTTTATAGAATTAACTCACTGTGTCTGTCCTTGGTGGAAACAGACACAGGGTAAAGATGTGATGATCTATGTGATTCTGACTAAATGTCAGTAACAGGACACGTGAAACGCCTGTGCATATGTTGTAAAAGCATCTAGGCACTCACATATTATGGCCCTTGCAGCTTACATTATTTTATATTCCCTGGAGTAATATTTCTGTAGTAACTGATAATTTTGTTCTTCAGTCAGTCCTTTTATATTGCGTTATTAATGGCAGTACATAATATGGCAAGTCCAGATGTACCCATAGGCTGGGTCAGTGTGTAGTATTGTACATCCACTGCAGGCAAAGATGGCCAATATAGAGTGCAGGAAAGAGAGAGCAGGGAAGAAATGTCTATAATATGTATACATCCTTAGCGATGCTTCTGGTTATGGTTTGTAATCATCTTTGTTTTCAGAATCAGGTGTGGGACATAACATGTACATGAATTCTGTCTTTCAGCTTCTTTTCAGTGTAGAGCTTTGAGGGAACCATTATTTTTTGTGTGTGTATATATGTATATAAATATATATATACGCATGCATCACTTCTTGACCTCCAATCTGTAGGCAGTCCAGGAACAGTGTAATTGATTGAGACTTGTTGTGGGGAAAAGATTTGATCATTGTGTGATTTTATGAGGTGACTGATCTCTTGAATGATGTCAGTATGCCGTGAGGCCAGCCACATGAGCAGGATATCATGTTTTAATATGGCTCTGGAAATAGAGGGAGCGGTCAGACCCATGTTGGAAACAATGTCGTTAGAGCAGGTATGAAACTGAGTCACATGGGATTTCAAAGAGCTGGAATTCAGAATCTGAGTTTGTAGCTCATTTCAAACCAGTTCCTTGTAAAACAGAAACAGGGATGGCTATGACAATAACAATAGTATAACATACAGCTCTTTAAAAGTCCCAACACAGTTTTCTCCAGGTGACAATATTGGAAAATCCACTCCTGGTGCTTTTCTTTGGGATATCAGAAGGACCAAGCAGGTAGCAGCATGAAGCAATTGTCATAAACATTCAAAATAGATGAATCTCCATTTCAGGTTTTATTGCAGCCTTGCAGTTTGGGCTAGGTTCTCTGAACTTTGCTAACCTTGGCAGATCTACAGGGAAAGCCTGCAAAATCCTTGAGTTCAAAGCAGGCAAAATATATGACACCTTTTGAAAGTTTGGCTTTGACTATTGAGTTTATTTGAACTTATGTTAACCAGAGCCAATAAAAAATGGTTTGCATGAGCTCCCGCAAGGTGAAATTCCAGCAAGCAGAGAGAATGAGAATAGACAACCTGTTTGCCAAACACAGTTATTTTTATTTGTGTTAAAGGGAGAAATTTGATAGAGCCTGAGTACTTTATGTTTGATTTAAGGTAGGAATAAGGAAGATTATAGCTTAAGGATATTATGTAAGAAATATTATCCCTCTGTGAAGATATCCTGAGCAACTTGAACTGTATCTGTTAGGTCATAACACAAAAGACTCCACTCTCTGGGCAGTTTATATTTCATTATAGTAATACCTGTGAAAACTAAGGAGAAAATAAAGCATGAGGTGGAGATCAAAATATGAATAGTTAACTAGCCATATTGAAATAAATAAATATATTAAACAGAAATAAAATCTGGCCAAAATAAATTATAGTTTGTAGTGGCAGAGTCAGTCTTATAGACCTCATGCTTAAATGAGGGGCTAAGTTCGTACTAGACGAGGAATGAGTTTGAATAGCCCACAGCCAGGAGCAGAAGGAGATCCTACAGATATGGAATTAAAGGTTGGATACCTGGGGGAGAGAGGCAGAGAAGGATACTTCCTTTTTTTTTTTTTTTTTTTTTACTAGATACTCTGACAAGGAATGATAGGTGAGGATGACTACTGAGGTGCAACAGAGATGGTAAAGCAATTGTGGAGATATAACTAAGAAGGTTGTTGGTTGCATGTTATCACTGAGTAGATACTTCACGTGAACTGTTCAGGTATGACGTGTTACTGAATGGAGGTCCCTGAAGAGTAAATCGTGCAACTTCAGTTTCATTTGGAAATGGTGGGAGGAGTTTAAGTGAATAATTGAAGATATAGACAAAGGAGGTGGGGCAGGGGGCTACATATGTATTTGTAGTTCTGGAAATGGTTACTGAAGGGAGAGGGTAGGAGAGGAGAGGAATAGCAGGAGTGCAGGTACTGGAGCGCACATAACTTGTGAAAGGCAGAAGTAAAGGTAAACAGCGTGATGTTACTGTGAGCCTTTAAAAAGATAAATAAGGAGAGATAATATGAGTTAAATAACCAACCTAACAGAGCCAAAGATATTCTGTGGAAGTATGATTGCTGAGGCAGTGTGGTTATATCTGCAAATGACCTCAAGAACTGGATTTGGTAGATAAGAGATCTTGCTTGTTAGAGGTCTGTCGCTATGGGAGGCTTTGACTTCCCAGACTAGATGGGGGAACAAATAGCTAAATTCTGAATGCAATAATCAACAGAGTTCCTTGCCAGTCACTGAAAAAGCAACAGGCAATACTTTTTGAGATCTGACACTGTTAAGTTGTAGAATGAAATAGAAAATAACCTTGGTTTGAGTGATTTCAGTTTCAATTAAAATGAAAGATAAACAACTCCAGATCTGTAGCTAAGCTTCTCAGTTCCAGATGGATGGCATTTGATACGTTTAGGGAACTAGCTAAAGCCTGAAGAGCTCAAGAGGACTGGATTGTAAAGCAGTGCAGGCCCTTCTTGGAGTCAAAGGTGCAAAAAATGTCTCAAACATGTGTATCTTGCAAAGTGAAAAACACAGAAAAAAAGTTATCAGATATGACTGGATAAGGAGTAGAAAAAAGAACAGATCAGCAAAGAAAGCCACATGCAAGAGGTCAGGAAATGTATAGCTAAAATGAGAATTGGCAGGAGTCAAGATGAGTTTGATTCTGCAAAGGAAATTCAAACAAATAACAAAAAATTATTCAGCCACATAAATAAAAGGGAAAAAAGAAAGTAGTTGGGCATGGCCCAATAATTTACCAGATACTTTGCTTCTGTTTCAGTTAGGATGCTGATTCTGAATATGCAGGCATCACAGGTTTTTAGTGGCAACGAAAACCTGGAAATCAAAATGGCTTTGGCCAAAGTGGGAGAAAAAGCTCAAGGAATTCAATATTGGAAGAAGGCTGGATCATTGTCATCTTGCTATCTGGAAGGAGCTGATACATATAATTGTAGGCTCAAGAACAATATTTTTGATAGGACTCAACAGAGGGAGGGGGACGCTATTCAACTGGAGAATGTAGGTCTGTCTTTGATGAAGGGCAAGATCAGCCCGTTAGAGTGCATGTTCTTTGTAGCAACTGTTCTACCAGTCTGAAAGAAAGAGTAGGGCATATGGTAACGGAAAAAAGCAAAGAAAACATAGGAGGCTAGATCTAGCATGGTCTAGGTAAACCTAATCTCTCCCTCTGATAAAAGCACTGGTATTTCTAGCCACAGAAGCGCAGTCCTTCTTGCTTAGCTTTGAGTATGGTGTAGTAGGTGAAGTTGAGACAGGCTGGGTAATGGCAAAAAATTGTGACTAATAGGTGAGCTGAAGGGCAGATTTAAGTGAAAAGAGCCATTTCAGACTGGAGGGAAGTTGTTATTGAGATCTCTTAATGACTGATCTTGGGACCACTCTTCTGTGCTAATTTTACTAGGGACTATCATGCAGAAAGTGGAAGTGTGCTAGTGAAACTGGCTGCGACAGAGTCAGGAGGTAATGTCAGAAGGACCAAATACCTGGACAATATATCAAGGCATAAAATGAGAGACACAGAGAGAAGTAGATGTGAGAACGGTTATAGTAAAGGTGAATGCAAGGCTCTTACTAAAAGAATTTCTGCTATAAGTGAGGGGTTCACCAGTCAGGAGTAACTGATGAGGAGGAAAACACTGACATGGTAGATACACTATAACTGAAGGTCTCCATCACTGCACGAGTCAGTGAAACAGCCATCTAGGTCGTGGGGTGTAGCAGGCAGACTATTTTCAGTATGCACATGTGTAAGTGCTGTTGTGCTCAGTTCTGCAGTCTGATTCCGAGGGTGGGATACCAGCTGAGGGATTTCTTTAATGACAGGCATTTCTGATTTGTGTTCAAATATGAATACAGCCATTTGCATGCATTACTCACCCTGTTTCTTCTCCTTTGATGCTGAGCCTGGGATTTAGAAGAGCACAGAGCTGTCCAATGTTTCTTAATCCAAAATTTGGTATTGACTGTCATTGGCAGGTTGTATTTTTAAGATGCCTTCTTTGAAATGTCAAATATTATCCTAATTGAAATCCTCTTACCTGCTATGGGATTTGTCAAACCAATTCACTCAGGATGTCTTGGCATGAGAAGATGTACCACTACTGCCTATGGAGAGGAATCCCTTGGGCTCCAGCTAGAGACAGATAAGGATTGATCAGCTTTAATATTGTTTCCTTTATCTTTTTTCTCCATCCCAGCTACCCATTCTTCTTTGCTGTCCTCTCTTCATAGAACATGTTTTTTTTTACTTCCTTGTCAGTAGTAGTTGTCAAGATAACATGCGAGATTGATCTGAAGTTTATCTTTTCAGTGTTTCATTGCATTTTGAGATGCTGGAATAGAAACTGTCTCTGCCTCTCTCTGTCTCTGGTGGGCAGCACAGTCCCTCCCCTTGGGCTAAGATGGTGCTTTATATCTGGAGTAACAGATTCTGCCACGTACTGGGAGTTGTCTTCCATTTGCACCCCTTTTTCCCCTGGATGGGGATGATGTGCAGCATGGTGAATCCGGTCAAGGCTCTGCAAGGGTCTACCTCACTGCTGGTTTGGATTTTTCGTTTAGATAACCAGTTGATTATGTCTACCATAAACATTCTGTGTTTGAGCAAGTGTGGTTTCTCCCAGCAGGAAGATTAAAGTGATCAGGCCTGGCTTGTGATGATGTATACCTTAGTGCCATACAGGACTGTCATGGGAGGGGAGTACTCAGAAGTTAATTTTTGATCCCCTTGTGCTTCGAGAGAAGAGGGACACTTTCTGCTTTGGTTGAGGTGGCACCTGGAAATGTCTGTCACTTTCTCTATGTTCAGTAGCAGGCTTGTTTGTTCCCAGTCTGATCTGCTGCCATTGCATGCAGAGTAGGCATAGCTGAGAGGAATGCAAAGGATTTCAGTTGTTTGAGAAGAGGTGGGTGGGGGCCTTCAGAGTCCGTGAATTCATTAAAATTCCACGTTGTGTTGCAGGGTAAATGCGTGGGCCTTAATATGCAGGGCTCCAACAGGTAAATACTCGAATCTTGGATACAAGACATAGCAAGTTTTTACCTGCCCTTCATCCAAAAAGCTCACCAAGTACTCTACACCCACCCAAAAGGCAGTGTTCACCGCTACCTGAGTGTAATGCAAACTGATAGATGCAAGCACAGGTTAGGGGCAGCAATTCACCTTTAGATGGATATCTGCCACAAGTGTGTGCATGTGTTTACACTTAAGAAAACTCATTCTCTGTTTTGAAGAAATCAGACACGCTTTATGTTGGTGCTCCCTTTGAACATGTGTTGTTTTGCTGACAGCATCCATTTGCACTGTGGATTGTATAAACAACTCTCAGTACCTCCAGCCACCTTCCCAAACCCCAAAAGTCACAAAGCATCCACTGGGCAATTAGTCTCACGGATCAGAAGCCCAGAGAATAGGGGCCAAAGACTGCCTGCAGGCACCCTGCCTGTGTGCACTCTCGTTGAACCCTGTGAGGTAATATGGCCCTTTTCAGGTGCAGCCTGCTCTGTACACCGCGATCCTCTCATACCGAAGCTGGTAACTTTGCTGACAGCGATTTCACCATAGACCTGACTCTGCAGTCGCCAAGCCCCCGGCAGCGCTCCTCGCCACAGGTGGGGGACCGAGGGAGCCATGGTGCTCCCGGTCCAGTCTTGTTGTCCAGATGCAGTACCAGAACTTGGGACTGAATTTGCTCTTCTCGCCTGCAAACACGTGAACGTGTGAAGGTGGCTCGTGAATGCACAGTAGCACAAAAAGGGGAGTAGGTACCCTTAGGGAGCTGTACCTGTGGTGGCTCCCACCTGTGCTTCTGCAGCTGTGGTTGTCTGCAGCTTGTGGGGTATCTGGAGGCTTGTCCTTCAGTCAGCGATCCTCTTCTCTAGTTACTTGCTCCTTTCGCTGGACAACTCAATGGGGGGATGTGAAACCACACAGCTTTAGATCTCTTCCATTTATTTCTCTTTCAAAAAAATAAAATAAAAGGTTAAAAGAGAGCTGTGGTCACAGAAAAATAATTTCTCTACTGTAACAAGGGAACAAAAACATCTGCACGAAAACACTGAAAGTAGAGAACTGTGTTATTCTTAGGAGAGAATGTCGGGATTAAGGTTTAAAAAAATCTTTTTCTTTTTAAGGCATCCAGTTTCCAAGGGTTTCAGTTACTTCAGGGTTCAGACATTTAAAAGACATTTTCTTGATCTAACTTTTTTGCAGGACCTGAGTATTTTGAAAGACTTCCTGCACATACATGCCAGTTATTTGATCTGATCGTTGTTTTAATAAAACTATTATTTAACTAACCACGAGTTAATTTCTTTGGCCCTCTGGGAGCCAGCCACAAATAGTAGCAAGTTATTGTGTAACCTGGCTAAAGCTGAGCTCCTTGTCTTCCCTGCCAACTCCCACCATTGACAAAACCACTTACATTTGGATTTTTTTTTTCTTAATGGAGTTTAGAGTGTTATTAAAAAAAATAATAATCTTGTGAGATCCTTAAAAGTTGTCTTCACGGAACCATGTTCCAATCCTTTTCATTTCATTTTTGTGTCCAAGGATGTGAATAGATGCTCTGTAAAGGTAGAAGGGATCGACTGAGATCTGTTGTGTAGAGCAATTGGCACAGAGAAGCACTAAGTGTAACTGGAGTGTGCCTGGCCTCTACTTCAGTGAGAGGATACTAGAAAACTCACTGAAACGGGTTCCTTCTGGTAACCTGAAAAATGGGATATCTTTCAAGGAATTTTCCAGGTGGGGAAAATAATTAATCAAAATGAGAGGGTGATTTATTTAAACTATCCTAGAAAATTTCAGAATTTTGGTTCAGAACTGGGTAATTTCATTTCAAATTCTCTTTGCCATCGTGTTTCCACGATTGTGGCCCTCTGTGCCGTTTCAGGACCTGGCAGCAGAGTGCAGGAAGAGCAGGTGGGATGGCAGCCACAGCCTCCCCCTTGCACCTGTGCTGGCTACGCTGCTGCTGGTCCAGTGGTCAGCAGCTGGTAGCTTTTCTGCTTTGAAATCAGCAAGTGTAGCTGCTGCTTGCATTCACAGTGACATGTGAAGTGTTCCAAAACTTCCTTCTGTGTTTCTAATGAAACTTTGAAACCAAAAAGGTACCCATGCAAATAGGCCAGTGAGAGAAGAGCAATGTTACTTGGGAATGTCCATGTGAGACTAAGTTCCGTGGTGATGAGTTAGTAAAATACGTATGATGTATGCAGGAGGCTCTGTTTTGAGCGAACACGTTCCCCTGCACACAAGCATTGGCTCCGATGTTTACCGAGTCGGAACGATAGTAAGCTATAGCTTGATTTTGTTGGGACATTGGAGCTGTTGCTCCAGTGTAATGGAGGCCTGTGCTGGCTTAGATATTTAGTCTAAATGTGAAATAAACCAGCCATTTCCAAAAAGACAAGGCAGCTGTTGTGCAGGCTGTGAGTGTGTAGTGCAATAGAGGAAGCTGTGGCTTTGTTTTCAGGAGGACAAGGTGCATGCAACAGTGAGATCTCTTGGGAAACAGTTTGCACCTGAATGCAAATGGACGCACCTGGGAACAAGGAGTGCTAGGCCATGCCTGTGGAAGGGGTCTGGTGTCATAAGAAGGGGTGACACGTATCCTGGAGGTCAGTGATTCTGCAGGATCAGTGGGCAACTAACTTCAGAGGCATTCCTAGGCTGGTATCATGGCCAAAAGGATTAAGGCAGCCTTTGAGTGTAAAAAAACAGGCAAAAGCAGTAAACAGGAGCCTAAGGCTTATTTTTACCTGGGTGAAGAGTGTTTTACTGGTAAAGACCATATGGAATGTGATGTCTTCTGCAATTCACAGTCCAAACGAAAACTGAAAAACAGGATGGGGACAGTGAAGACAAAGAAAATACTTCTTGGGATTGGGAAGTGGGGAATACCTGGGAAAGATTTTTTTTTCATATTCCTCTGTGGTTGAGGTAGTCTGATGACCAAAAATTCTCAGGACAGTGCTGAACATTTCACCTCTAGAGATGGCCAAATCAAGGTGATGAGACCAGCTGTCTTCTGAGAGACATAGTTGAACACAGCACTAAAACTTAGCTCAGTGGCAGCAGAGCAAACCTTCTCAATCTTTTCTACATAATACCATTGGCAATAAATATTTTTGGCTCAAGAATATGCCAGATCTATAGATGGAGCTAGTAAAATTGTTTATGTTAGCTGTGTGAGGCTGTGTCTTTTGCAAAAGCAGCCTGAAAGTATTTACTGGCCTTGTAGCTCTGCCAGTCAAACACTGGAGAAGAAGCATTTCTGTTACCGTTGGCCAAAGCTAGGCAGACCTTCCCCATTCTGTGCAGTAGGTGAGGCTGATCAAGGAAATGCAAAAACCAGTAATGCTATACAACTTGTCCCAATACCACCAGGCTTTAAATAAACCATAAACACTCCCTGGAATGGTTTATGAGTAGGCAAATAAAAACAATTTAAAGGTGATAAAACTCTGTTGACATGAATACCATTCAGGTAAACCACCTTGGACGTATTTCAAACATAAGCCAGCACCTATTTAACTTTATCCCAGATGAATGAAAGAGTTCACACGTGAGGCTTTGCAAATACAAAAGGCCTTATTTGCCTGCAGACTCTGCTGCCTGACAGCTGTCCTCAACAACAGCCCTACGCTTTTTCAAATCAGTTCAGCAAGCTTTGGCTCCATGGAGGTGGTTGTTGAGTCTCAGTTGTGAGGCTTTCAGAGCATCTCTGCCTCCATACCTTATTGTCTGGAGCCAGTGCAGATTATGTGCTACAGGGACCTCTGTCACTGGACCTGCTGCCAGTGTCCCTGAAAGCTTTAATTGGATTGAGAAGCAGAAGTAAGAGGTTTTTGCCAGGCAGATATTCTATGTGAGAAGAAAGGAGCTGACCCCATTGTAGCTCTGAGGGTCTTCCAAGGGCTGCTTGGGGGACCCAAAGCCTTTCCAGGTTTAGTATAACTTCAAAGTATTACTTCATTGTTACAGAAGAAGTACAGAGGAATGAGGTAGGGGTGAAGATGTCCTTTCTGAGCTCTAAGGAGAAGTTCCGTCATGGTGCCAATGTCTGCAAGTTTTCTCTGTTAATGGGGTAGAGATGCCATAGTAGTTTCCCACTCTGAATGGCAGTAGTATTTTGCTTTGCAGCAGTTTTCAATGCATTACTCTAATCTCCAAACGAGGCTTCTCCTCTGATGAGTGCGTAGCTCTAATTCACACCGAGGAATCCTCTACACACTGGGAAGTATTGATGTAATTTAGTAATGTTTCTCTTGCAGTTAGCATCATGGATGGGGGTAGACACCAGCTTGAAACTAGAGCCCAGTTTCTGTTGTTTCCCTGGATGAAAATCTGAAGTAGCTTCAATACTGCTGGGGAATCAGCCTGCATCTCATATCCAGGTAATGGATTTGTCTCAGGGTGCTTTCATCTGAAAAAGATGCTTGTACTAAAAAGGACAGGATAATGAATGAGCCCATACTCATTGCTCTCTGCATCTGTTGTTCTGATCTTATTATTATGAAACCCAGTTAAACAACCAAGAATTTACTATCCCTTTAGGTACCATGAAAAATTAAAAATAACAAAAGCATGCTGTCCTTGATATACAGAAATTCTCAGACTAATTATTTTCAGGGAGAAGAATGACTGATGGGTGAAGTTTAAGAGTAAAAGGGCAAGAATATCTTTAGACAATGAAGAAATTAGTTTGTGTAGTTCACAAAGAGCTGGGTTGTTTTCTTCTTTTTGGTCCTGCTCACCTCTGCTCATCTGTCTGTTATTTGTTCTGTTCTAAGGGATACAAAACCAGCCCCTGGGAAGAGATAAACCTTTTGAAAGAAAGTTAGAAATTGAAGCAAATGCAAAATTTGCAAATGTACTTACCACAAAGAATAAACTGTCGTGATGTACTGAAACAGGTTTGTCTGTGGGGCATATTTGGAGGCCTTTGGGAATAGACATAGAGAAATACCTCTAGGAAATGGCACCACTCTGGGGTACTGAAATGCCTGATATAATTTCTGGGTATCCCCAGAAGGTCTGTTCCTCTCTAACTAGTAGCAGAGTGGTCCACTGATCTTTTCAGTACTGGAAAATCTCAATCTAAGGTAGTGACATGACCCTTTTTCTTTTAATCTTTACATCTCCTGGCCTCATGGTAAAACATCTTGTCCTTGCACACTTTATTTCCTCATCTATACAATGGAGACATTTACAGCACTTCCCTGAGAGCTTGGAGTAATGTCCTAGAATAGCGCCAGTATCCCAGTTGTGCAGGGGTTAGAGTGCTGCTCACAGGTTGTGACTGCTGTGACCAAAACAGGGGTCAGGGAGGGAGCTCTGGGCTGCGGATCACCCATGCAGCTCCCTTCTTCATGCCACCCAGCTAGGACTCTCTGGGATGAGTCCCTGGCTAGAGTCCTGACTTCATTGCCTCTGCTTATCTCCCTCTGAACTCATTTTGGGCTTGATTCACAAATATCTCAATACAGTTCAGCTTTGGTGTGGGCCTGCTGAAGTCACTGATCTGGAGAAATGCAGTGAAGACCAAGATTTTTAACAGGTTTGCTTATCATGTTGGTCAGTGCTTATCAGGAACAAATATTTTTCAAAATTTTTTATCTGTGAATGGCTACTCACAAGTAATTCTGATAGTACTGCATGCTGAGTTTCTCTGGCTGTCTGTCTAGTGTCAGTGGCATATTTGGTCCAGAAGTTCCTTGCAAGAGCTGGTGTACCCTATGCATGATACTAAACCCAATGGGGAGAGTGGAAACGATTTGGCTATAAAACTGTGCCTAACATCAGTTTGTAGTGACATCAGTGCAGCCAGAGCTGTACAGCTGATCATCCAAATCCTGTGGCTTTGTTCGTCTGCCCTGGTTGGCTAGTAAAGTGTTGGAGGATTTATGCTAAAACACTCTTTTTCTTCCATTTCCCCCTTTGATTTGTTACATTCTGAAAGAGACAGTAGGACAGTAGGCAAAATATTTTTAGCATGGCACATCTAGATATGTTTAAACATACTACTACACCATATATTCTTTTGTGGAGAAATATATAAACATATGTTACATATTTGTAGTACCTATTGAAGGTATTTAATATATATGTGTGATATAACAGCAATTATAAATTGTATATAAACAGACACAACAGATACTTATTTGCCCACTTGCCTGTATATGAGCATTTGTGCAAATATACAGGTGAAGGAAAAAATACTTAATATCAGCATGCACGTGAAGAGAAGATATGAAGGGAGTCATGCCAAAATGTGTTCTATATTTATTAATTTTTATTTTGTGCTGTTGGGAAAATAGTAGCTACAATGCACTTATTAGGTAGTCTATATATAACGTGATCCAAATCTGCTGGTGTAATATTGGGTCTGGGTTCATAGGTAGGTTTCTTGCTCTGTTCTATTACTATAGAGAGACATGGCTGGGTAATTCAGCATAATAAGTATATGAGTACTCATGTAGTTTGCGTGTGTATGAGTGTCCTAAAGTTTTGTTCTTGCTTGTTGCAGGGGAAGAAGGTGGGATCTGCAGATATGGAAAGGTGCATGTCAGAAGACAGCTGGCTGTGTCTCTTCTCTCTAAACCAGGCTGCTGTGAATATAAGAGGCTATATATGCAGATCAAGGTTACCAAGGGACATAGACACCTCTGGCTTCAGTTATTTTCCTTATTAAACTGGCAGTGGAAGAAGTAAGCGGTGTAAAATTCTCTAGGTCAACTCAAAAGCACTGAAAGATTATCTGTGCCCTGGAAAATTAAATTGGCTTTATGGTCAGACAATGCCCAGCAGTGTAATCCAGAGACACAAGAGGATTTGGATTGTAAAGTACTCAAATTAAAGGAGTGCTTGTATTCTGGGAGTTTGATTCTTCCTACCACAAATGGTGTTTGGTTCTGGGATTTTTGTTTGGACCTGCCTGTGCCTCTTACAAAACCAAAACAAGCAAGCTGTCATTTTTTACAAAAGCCCAGATGTATTTTCGTTTTTTGCAAAGACAGACAAATATCAGTACTAAGGTATTAAAAAAAGTAGCTACTAAAATGTGTCGCAATTTTTTCTGTTCCTTCCCCCCCAACCCTTTCTATGTTTGCCTGCTTTTTTGTGCTGTTCTACTTGTTTGCTTGTAAAATCTTCCTTGGGGCCATATTTGTGCAGACAGACTAAAACATTTTTGACTCTGAAGGAATCCCCTGAGGTAAAATTTACTCAGATAATATCTCAGTTACCACCTAACCTGTTTGGGTTATTTTTGAACACTATAAAGCAGTAGCACCAACAAAGAAAAAATCTGCATGGTACATACCAGTAGCAGCTCACTTCAGGTAACTTAAGAACTCTGCTTTTGCACAGAACACCTACAGTTTGTGGCTCTGTGTGGATGTCAGAAATGAGAAAGTTAAATGTTTGATGTGATCCCCCCAGCCCCTCCCTCCAACATTTTACCTCCTTTGTGTGAAAGCAAAAATACATTTAGCTTTACCCGATCACGGACATAAACAGGTAAAGGATGCCAAGTATGCATAACAGCACAGTAGTACAGAGGCTGCAAGATGAATGAACTGGACAAGCAGTGCTGAGTAATCACTTTATAACCAGCTGTGATTAGGCACAGGGCCCAAACCAAAAGCCAGGCTCTGAACATGCCGGAGTTTTTCTGATTCAGATCAAAACCTCATGGCTCTTTGTTTCTATAAAGCATGGAAAAAAGTCCCCAGTTCTTCAGTTCTGAAATAAATTCAGATTTGGGTTCCAAACCTGTTGCTTAGCTTCATCTCTAACAACACTGATGTTCCACAGATTTGGGTTTCCAGCCGTTCCTCCGCAGAGGTGCTGTAAGAGGGATGCTGTTCCCGTGGAGGCGGCCAGCCTGGCGGCCCTGCTCCTGCTGCACGTCGTGCAGGGGCCGACAGCAGCTTTGCTGGCTGGCTCTGCCGGCGCTCTGTGTTGGGGGAGAGAGGGTGAAGAAATAAGCCAGGATTGCTTTGCCTGATAGAGAAAATACCTTTTTTTTTTACTCTCTGCTGCTGCAAACTTAGGAGAGATCATAAACCAAAATTTCTCTGCTTTGGGATTGCAAGACAGGCCCTACCTAAGATGGTGGGAAAGTTTTTAAAGAGAAAGCAGGTTTAACGAAAAGCTACTGGGCATAAGAAAAGACCACGAAGAACAAGTCTGGACGCATTAGAATGAATTATAGCTATGCTAGTCTTAAAAATAAATAAATCTCTATTAAGCTCTACAGACCTATTCACTAAGAGGAATTTCTATTGTGCAGGACTTTTTATTTTGGGTTTTGTTTTTTATTTATTGTTTCGGGTTGTGTTAGGGAGAGTATAAAACGTAGCCTTGTCAGTCTCCTCTGTGGTGCTGAGGGGTTTGCCCATCTGCTCGCAGAGGAAGACACCAGGGCCCTGGGGAGCTCAAACGACTTGATGAGGTTCACCTGCGGAGCCCTGCTGGGGCTGGTGCAGGGGGAAGAGCCTGCTTGTCCTGCAGACTGCTCTGATGTCTCCACACAGCAGTGCTGCTCTTTGCAGGTGACACGTGTGCCTTTTAAAGCATCAAGCGTGTTCTGTTGGGTAAGGATGGGGCTAGCAAAGTTTTCAAGGAGAGTTATTATCTTGGGTGCTAGCAGGGTTCAGGAGAGAGCACCTTGCTCCTGTGGTGACGGAGGTAAGTCATAATCGGGTGTGTTAATAGCTGCGTGCAATTGCAGGAGCAGGCCTGACCTAGTGAGGAACTGAGCTGTGAGAAAGTTGTTTTTTGCACAATTTGGTGAGTTTTGTTAAAAATAATGGATTTATCCTGCTTTTGGTTTAAATAGTTTTAAACTTCCATTGATTTAAAGGAGGGAGAGTCAGCACAATGCATATAGGAGTTCAGAGTCAGCTTCAATTTCCTTTCTTACAATAAGGACTTTCTTTCAAATAAAATCATGGAACAATTCACACAGTAAGAAGCTGTTCCTCCAATAAGCTGCTGGTAAAGATGGGATAAACTGTATAGTTTCGTATAGAAAAAATAAACATCCAAAGATGAAATTTACTAAGAGAGATTCAGAGAAAATTCTAGCCCAGAGCATTTTTTAAAGCTGCTTTATCTATCAAAGCTTGTAGGCAGAAATCCTTCCTGGACCAATGCAGGTTCCATCTTCAAAGTATTGGCTCTATCTGTCCTCTGTCAAATGTAAATAAATAATTTTTTTCTTCTAATATGTAGGTGCTTCTACATAGACTCTGATAGACTCTGAGCTTGTCTTTATTTTTCTTTTTTCTTCGCACACCCCACCCCCACCCATTCTGAAGTGTCTTTTTCTTTTTCTTCTTATGAGCCTAGATTGGAAGGACCAGAACCTACCTCTAGGACTGTAATGATCTTAGTACAATTTCAGAGATTTTGAGAATTCTCAGAGTTTAAACTATTTCTGTTTACTAATCTATATGTGAATTTAGGGGATTAAATTTAGGTGTCCATCCTAAAATATGAGGGTCAGCGCTAGCCAGCAGGGTAATGATGTAAATTTTTTAGACAGATTGAAGCACTCTAGAGTTTCACACATCATCTTCTTGAAGGCCTACAGCATGATCCAAAGCAGAAGAGTTTAGTTGTTTTTTTTTAAAATGTATTTCAGTTGATAATCACCTTGCTGTAAACACCAAGCTATTGAAATTTGCTGAACAATTAAGCTCTGATTCTGTAAAGCATGTAAGTATGTATGTGTTTGAAGTGTCATTGACCTTAGTAAGTGCTTACATGCCTAGCTTATGTCTTATTCAATCAAGACCTTATGGTTGCTTTTTGTACTCAAGCTATGAATGCCCAATTCAACAGATACACTGACAATCTGTGCATGTTCATGCCTTGTTTACTAATCAAAATAGGCTGTTTTGTTTAAAGCGGAATTAAATTCTATTGTTTTGGTTTATGCTTTCAGAAGCAGCCTGAGATGTGTGCAGGGTGCGTGCGTTACAGACCTTGACATACTCCATATTTTTCTGTTCTTTTATTATTTATAGCTACCTAGATAAATTCAGGGTAAACTTCTCCTCCCTCTTGAGGAACTTGGGCAGTTCCTCAGATTACTGCTCCTTGCTTTAGATGGGTGTGTCTTTAGTTTTTAATTAACACTGTTAAATAAACAAAACAACCAACAAACAAATCCTGAAGGGAAATAAACCACAAGAACGATGTTGAAATACTCATAAGAGCTAAACCCTGAGTCCCAGGAGATACAATGTTATGGCCACGACTCTGCCCTTGACTTGTCCTTTTGCTCTAAGAGGAGGTGTCTGTTCCCAAGCAGGGGTGGAAAGGTGATACAGGGGTCAGTGTTGGAAGCAGCGAGATCTGCTTGGTGCTGGTTCAGGTATAAACTGTGACTGTCCTCCAAAAATCTGGGAGTGGGCATTGACCTCTTTTTTTTTTTTTTTTTTCCTCAGTTTCTCATCTGGCAAAAGGAAATACCAATACAAAATTCCTGTAGGAAATAATTGGAAGCATTGATGCTCTTTGCTCCTGTGGTTTGGGAGGAACAGAAGGGTCCCCAGTGACTCGCCTTCACCCCTTGCCTTTCTGCTGCGCCAGGCTGGGAGGTGGCACAGTTGTTAGGTGCCATGGTGAAATCAGTCAAGGAGAGGTGTCTCCTCTGGCTCCCATTTCTTGCTAGGTGGATCCCAGGCAATGCCAAAGCTGGGCCTCTCTCTCTCCTGCGGGTCCCCTGTGTTGACGAAGGAGTTCCCAAGGTTGAATTTGTGGTGTCTTAGTCCCAGAGTGGGAATAAATCCCATTGATAATCTGGGTTTTGGTTGTTACTGGCCACATTGCTTCTGATGTGCTGTTTCAATGGGTCAGAGCACTGCTGAGGCTTGATGGCAAAATCCTGGAATAAAGGGGAGGGTAAAGTTTCAAACTTAATAGCATTTAATTACTTTAACTTAGAGACTTTAAAATGTTGCTAGGATGAATTTTCCTTTGTTTAGCTTCTTTTGGTGTGGCTTAGCAGATTTTAACCATCTAAAACTGACTCTTGGTTGGGGGGACCTTAGGTGGTACAGCACATATCCTTTAGTGGAATAATGAAGTGTTTACATTATGCAGTCCTATTGTGAGATCAATCAGGCTACAAGGCTGGATGTATAAACAGAATCTGCAGGTGGTCCCTGCATCTCCTTGCCCAGAAGACATGCTTTAATCCTCAGGAAGTAGGCAGAGTAGAGGTTCCAGGAGGCAGCCAGCCCAAGCAAAATAAAAGAACAAAACCAGCCTGAACAATGCAATGCATGTCAGGCTCATAGCGCAATCACTACAAATAGCAGCTGACAGGAGACTTTATGACAATTCACCTATCAGCTAAAATTGCCAAACTCGGGATCCTGGGATTAATGAGCATCTTACGCAGGCAGTACAAGCATGAAATGTGAGGCAGAAAGGGTGGATAATGTATCTCACGTGTCCTTCAGATGGTTTGCTCCCTTTCAAGCTGATTTGTTACCAGGCGAGTTCTCTTGTGGAAATGATCTCTTGCTCTGCGTCTTTGCATCTGATGTGTTTTGCGCAGCTGTTTATAGCCCATAAGTATTTCTGCTCCCTGATGCTGCAAGCAGAATGCTAATTATTGAGTTATTTGGATTGCAAGGTGGGAGGCAAATGGGAGAACTGAGCATTCACACACATTAGTGCCTTTGGCATGGGGCTTGTGCTATGTCGGGCACACAAGCACTCATGGGGTGTGAGCAAAAAAGTGTAGCTCAGGCAAGTTTGAATAGAGATATAAATTAATGCCTTTTGAAAAGGTTTAGCAGCGATCTTCCAGGGTTCTGTGAAATGGAGGAAAGTTTTGCCAGAGTAAGAGCAGCAGCGTCTGACTCATTAAAAAAAGGTAGAAGAAGATTTTGTGACTAGGGAATAATGAAAGAAGTAAATGTCAGTTCAGAGGAAAAATAATAATACTAAAAAAACCCTAAACACACATAGTTGAGTTGGCTTACATGTAGTTTGCTATAGGGTTGTTTTAATTAGATTTGTGAAGCAGGGAAATGCCAACTGAGATGTTCTGCAGCAAGAAAAAAAATAATTTTCAAGCTGAAACATGGCACGTAATGGAATTGAGTTGTCCACATGGGTGCATTCTCTTCCTCTTTTTGAAAAGAGCACCTAAACCAGTTGAGTCAGAAACTACTGAAGGGTAAAGCTCAAGATGTCTGGAGCTCTCCTGTCTGTTTAGATTCTTATCTGGAGTGTATTTAAGCCTTTGGAAGAGGCTTGCTATTTCATGAGATCTTGTTTGTTCCCTTCCCCAAGCATTCACACATTTCCTGATTATGAAACAGCCAGTCATACCTCAGGAATGGGTAGGTGGTGGGAGATGGGGACAGCTTTATTTGGCTATTTATTTAGTTTTAGCACCTTTGCATTTCACCCTGTCCAGCAGCAGGTATTTACAGTGTGTGGAAAAGGGGAAAAATGTAAGAATGCTTCTTTGCTGCTAAAGTAATTCAGGTGAAATTATGTGTGAAGATGTGGGCAGTTTTTGTGTTTGACTAACAAGTCTATCTCAACTGTGTGCAGGTGACCTTTTTTATGGGCACAGAGATGTTGCCCATACACCTAGCAAGATCAAACTTGCCTGATTCCTGAGGCAGGGTTTTTGTTGACAGAATTAGAAATACCAAACTCTACATCAAGACTTATTTCCATTTTCAGCTACTCTTAGATCTCTGTGCCTGGCTCCTGTTTCTGATATGTCTTCCTCCCTGCCCCAGTTTTATCGTATGCAGGCTAAGAAGTATGATCGAAGGTAATGTCTGTGCAGACTTTGTCCCCTCTGCAAGGGCAGCCTTGTATTTCTTCTCCTATACTAAGCTATTATGACACTTGTCTATCACGTAGTATTTGTTCTTTTCGAGTAACTTTAAAGGTAATACAGTGATGGTTTCCAGTGATCTCATTCATTTCTGGATCATAGATACCTGGATTTGCTTCAAAGCCTGGGAGGTGTTTAGATCTGAGATTCTCTAAAATGGTGTCTTTCTTGAAAAACGCTCATTGGGAATTCCTCATTACATAGAACTTATGGAAACCTTGCATGGCTTAACCTGCAAATTACAGGCAGAATTTTGCATTTTGCTGTGAAAATTCTTGTCCTTGCTATTTATTTACTCATAGGAGCATTCATAGCAGCCAAACAACCTTAACCCCAAAACTCTAAGACTGTTTCTGTATTCCTTGTGGCCTTCTGCTGTGATCCTACAGGAATGTGTGAAAGTTCTGCTTTTTGAGCCTTTCTGGGGGAGACAATAAAACTAAAACCTCAAAAAGAGAGGGCATGTGTTTATCTTGATGAAATCTTGATTTCAGCATGTCACAGGAGGTAATAGGTGGTTGACATGAAGAAGCAAGATTAATTGGGGTGCAAAAGAGGGTAAGATGCTGCTGATAGTTATTAGTGATTTTTTTCAATTCTTATTCTGCTGGTCATGGATACTGTATGTCAGCATGCCCTATGTAAAACTGGTATCGGTGTCGTAATCTACGCTGACCTTTGAGATAGTTTAAGCATTGCTGTTAGCCCTAAGCCATTTTGAACAAAAAGTGAACTGTCAGATGAACAGGGTCTCTTAAAGCAATGGCTTTATGGAGATCTCTGAAAATGATCAGGCTTAAGAACTGTCTAATCATCTCTGGAACACTGTCCTTGTTGCTCATGTTCCTCTCAAGGGAATTTGTATACAGCTCTTGCATAGTTTATGCTTGGCCTTTTGTTCCTGGTTGTCCCAGAGCAGCTCAGTTGTTGTTGTTCTGATACAGAAGGTCTTTGATGTGTTTGGAATGAAGCCATCAATGGTGACATGAGAATATATTCTCCTGAACTAGTGATGTGAACATCATGTACATGCAGACACTGACAAAAATGACAGCAGATTATTAGCTGAGACCCTAGCTTACCATCTGCTGTACCCATTTGTCATGGACTAAGCTCTGAAGGAAGAGGAAGCATTAGATTTATGGATTTTCTAGAATGAGTTGCATGAAAACATTGTGCTTATCAGCATTTGGAAGGAAGTGACAAGGGGGTGGCAGGAGAATACTCCTGACTGGAAGCACACAAAAAGGTTTTAATAGAGCAGACAGCATAAAGTTAATTTGTCAGGGACTTTTCAAGTTAGGAGTCAAGGCAAGGAAATTGTGTGTGACAGGTGGGTGGAGAGTGCTAGGTGAGCAGAGGAATGGCATGGGCAGAGCTGAGGAAGTGACCTGGGCAACTGTTTTGGCCTATTTGGAGCACAGACTGAGGTAGGAGTAAAGGTAGGCAAGGTCAGACAAAAGATGCAGTGCTAACCAAAACATCAGGTGGTGAAGGTTTGTCTCGGGAGGCTATAGGGGTATAAACAAAAAATAGGTTTGCTCTGGCCATGATCAGACTGTGAAGCATAAAAGTTTCAGTGCAGGGATCTGAATAAAGGGAATAAGGCTGTCAGAAAGTTAAATTGGACACATGGATCAGTGCTGGCACTTGTTTGCTTTTTGCAAGAGCTGAGAAATGAGGATTTAGCCTTAGAAAACTAAAACCAGAAATAGTATGCAACGTACCGCTTTTCTGAACTGCTGATTTAAGTTGGATGTTTAATTAGCTTCACTTATGAATGTCAGTGTAATTTGGAAAGATTTTATTTTGTTTACCTGTTTTGTATTTCTTAAAAAAGGAAGTCTGAAGATGCTTGGCTTATATTAACTCATCTGCAGAGACATCACTCATCCCTTCTTCTCCTTTACACCCCCCCCCTTTCATCTTAATTAAAGTACAGAGCAGGTATTTCACACTGTCTTCCACAGCAAACCACCATTATACCAAAGCCATGCTAGTGTGAAGAGGGTGTATTTGTTATAACATCATTTTAGTGCTTATGTATTTTTGTCATTCAATTTAAAATGATTGGGATATCTCAGATGATGAGATAAGAGTTAAGTAGTCAGAGACTACTTAACCCCAAAGACCACATACAGCCCCTGGGTTTGCAGTGTCTAAACCGTAGATTTCCAAAATCCAGAAGGATAACAGGTAGGATATATGTTACTGTACGTTTGCTTTGTTCTTGTGTTCTTTCACAAGTAACTGCCAGTGGCTATGAGATGCAGTGCTCTGATATCCTATGCTATCAGATAGAAGATAGCAGCTGAATGTCATACAGCTTTTCTTCCATCTGTGTACAACTACTCCAAACACACCGGAGCAAGGAAGAACATTAAGTAACATCACATGTTTTTGCAGGGCTGCCTGTCAGTGCACTGAGGAAATCATCAAGTTCTTCCCAACTCCTAAGTAACATGGAGAAAAAGATTAGAGGGGTAGTAGCGAATATAGGTAATTTCAGTCTTAGCACTCGGCCTCCTTCTCCTCCCAAATACATAGTCCATGCAACAAAATGCTTCTCTCTAAGGCAAACTTATTCAGCAAGGCAACAGGTGCCCAAGAGGATGAGAGAAAGAAACCAGTGTTCCCTGGAGGGGTGATCCCGTGTGAGGAAGTGTGTACCTGGTGTAGCAGGTTGGTCCTGCAGCCTGGAAGCAGCACCACGCCATGAGCCCTTATAGGAGAGGCAGGATGTGACTCTCAGATCTTTTGGAAAACTGAAACCAGAAGCAATGATTGTAGGGCTTGGGCACTGACTAAAACAGTTAAATAGGACTTAATATGAGGTGCTAGGAGACAAGCACAGAGAGTTGGTGCAGCCCTCCAAAATACTCTGTTCCAAACCTAACCTGTAATTCATAGGTCCTAACAAACCATCAATATGCTCGGGTTGAATGAGAAACTTTGGTCTTGGCCCATGTATATGGAACAGCTACCAGACCCCTAAAAGCTATATAGGTATATATTCTACCAGCATAAGATGGATGTGGAAGGATTATTCAGATGGAAGGAGTACTCTTCCATTGCCTGTGCCCTGAGTTGAATCCCACTGAAGGTGGGTTACCCTTTCCGTGTGGACTCTCAGCATGTGAGGGGGTGGCATGGACAAGCTGTGGAAGCCTTTGGCTTTCCCCTCTGCAATCCACAAGGAACTGAGTGGCCATGAAGGTACACTGTAGTGCCTGGTCCAGTCCCACATTATGACAGGTTCTTGCCACATCACTTAAGAGAAGTCCTTGAAGGGAGTCTTAGGTCACCTTTCTAGTTTATCATGAGGAAACCTCTTTGGGCTAAAGCTCTACCTGGGACAGATAAGTGGAGGCTAATTACTTACTGATAATAGGTCACTGTTAACATGTATCAACAATTTGTGAAGGAAAATGGTAAGGATTTTTCACCACGTTCTACAGGTGTGGAAACAGGTATGTGGAACTGAAATGGCTAACATGAAAGCACGGAACATGTGGACAGCAGAGATCAGTTTCTCCTCTAGAGCAGCTGGCAAAACCCAAGTAAGGAGAAAACTCCACAACTTTCAGTATGCAGAGAGCCGGAAACACCTATTGCTATTTGACCCATAGTTTACTATTTTCTGCTTCTCAGTCAGACTGTTTATTTGCTTCAGCTGCTTTTCAGGATGACGAGTTGTCTAAGAATGTGCTGGTGTTTAGCAGGAAGGGGGGTTGGCTTAGAGCATGCCCAGCTACCTGAGGAGAAGTACTGGAAAGTGAACTGCATCATTGAGCTTACATCTTACCCACAGCCCGATGAGCAAAAAGAATTTGAACAATGTGTTAACGTGTTAAGAATGTTGAACAATGTGTATCTCTAGGTGTCACTTGTTGTATGACTGCATTGAAAGGGATCACTGTGACATTAAATGAAGTTCTGATAACAGGGCTGGGTCAAGGAATCATCCTATCTATCAGGGTCCATCATTTTTAGACTGTACCTCACGCTGATAATTTTAACTCTTGTAGTAATTTTGTTACCTAAATGGTGATGACTCCTTAGGCAATGAGGTTTATGGCCTTCAAGAAATAAACATGAAGAAAAATTATGAGCGTATTTTTAAGAGATGGCTGAGTCAGGCTCCGTAAGTACAGTAAGATTTCCTTATGTGTAAGTAGGTGTTATGATTTTGGATACAGAAACCAACTCAACAAGACTCTCTTGTTGAAGAACCGGGAAGAACGAAGGTGGTTAGGTGCAACCACTTAGACTAATGTCTTCTGACTTCTGTGCTTGTCAGTCACACTACGTTAACTTTGTTTTTGCTTTGAGTCCGAGCGGGTTTAGGGGAGGGTGCTGTGACTTTATTAGGGGTTGGGGTCTATGATGAGTAGAGTAGATGTCACTTAATGGCCACCGCAATATAAAAGCACTCTTGCATCTGCTCTGAAGTGAGAAGAGCCTCCCAGTGGTTTCTGTTCTTGTTGCTTCTGATTACAGCAGCCCTGAATGCATTCACTGTTTTACAGGAAAAGGATTCTGCAGTGCAGAAAGTTTTAATGGCTTCAGGCTATATCGTATTATTAACCTTTCCCCACCATTTTCCCTGTAAACAGAGCTGCCAACTCTTAGCCTTAATCATGAGATTCACCCGCTTTGTCTCCACCTCCTGCAGCCCCTCCACAGCACCCACAGAGCAGGTATTAACAGCCCAATACCCTGCATTTTCTTTGCCTTCAGGTTGTGCCTGGTATGAGGTCAGAAAATGGGAGGGATGACCCTTGGAGAAGGATCCTCTGCCCAGGCAGCAGCTGCCCAGGCACTGAATGCTTTCCTCGTGCTAAGGACACGCTGGTCCAGGAGGGAGAGCATGTGACTCTTGGCATGGGGTTCCCAACTGACCCACACACATACTGGCAACCAGAAAGGATGGGAGGGCCGGGTGAAGTTAGCTGTGAAAGCTTGGACACAAGTAGCGTTACTTCTGGCTTTATGACTTTTAAATGGAAGGTGTACATAGGGAGGCGGGGTGGCCAGGAAATGATGGTGGTCTCCCCCTTTTTCAGGGAAAGTGCCTGTGGACAGAACAGTGATTTTGCTCCAGGATTTCCTCTGAAATAAAAAGAAAGGAGAAAGGAGGCTTTTTCCTATAAATCTTTTAAATGCCAGAGAAGAACAGATGATTGAATATGACTTAAGTCAGAAATAGGGAAAAGGTAACATATTTCAAAGGTAGTTCCACCTGCCATTTGGTGGTCATTACAGCCAGGTGAGTGCCAATGGGGACACTTTTGTCACTCTGAAACACTTTGCATCCACACGAATAATGTCTTGTGTTGCACCAGGTAATGACAGGCTGCCCACCTGTGTGCTAGCACAAGAACAGTCGTTTTCAGTAATATTTGGAACCTTTGGCTTTTAAGACATTTTTTTTTTTTTATAATTGTTGGCTCAGACATTGGAGGCTTACTTCCATTACTTGCTGATGGCAAAACTTAGAAGATCGCTAGAGGTTGAGAGAAAAGAATCACAGGTTCATTTGCATCTAACCAGTTCACAGGTAGATAAGGTGTATGATATTCAGCAAACAAAGGAGCCAAATGAAGAGATGTGGCCAGGACCAGCTCAGGCTACCTTTGATTCTTGAGTATCTGGATAACCATTTACAGGAATGTTAATTTTTAAGGCAGTTTTGATGTGAGCTTGTAACATGCTGTTTGACTTCCAGTTACTTAAACCTGGCTCTACCTTGATACCTGCTTAAAGCAATGTGAAAATGCAGGTTTGATGGTCATTATCATGGTTTGCAGCAACCCTTGAACTGTTGAGAACAGAGTATGTAGAAAACAGGCAGTTTTGTTGTTGGGACTATTTCATCTTTCTCTGCTGTAACTATATTAGGTCCTGTATGCAGACTGTATTCTGGCTCACTCTGGCCATAAGACATCTTTTAAAAATAAAAAATGCATAATAAACACCGACAATTATTTTAATACACTGCTAATGTTGTGACTAGAATCAGATTCTCCTGATCTTTCAGCCCCACTTGTTCCATTAGCAGTGTGTTTTAGCATATACCAAATATGCTTTCTCTGTGTAATACCCTACATGAGTGGCAAGAAACAAGATCTCTGGTTTAGGTGCAGGAGCACATGTGCAGAAGCCCTTTTCCAGTTGGGCAGATGATGTGAACTTTGTCAGACTTCCTTTACCTGCTCTGCCTGGGTTCAGGCTAACATCCACAGCTGCTGCCATTAAAGTACAAAGCAATTTTTCTCATGTACGTATCTTTCCGGTAGATCAAACCATTAAATATGATTTAAAGAGAAAGCTTCAAGATAAGAGTAATGGAATCACCATGAATTTATCTCTGACTTCAGTTGAATACATAAGTGAAGGCCTGGTTTAAAAAACAAAGTAAAAGGGAAGCTAGCTATTCACATTAAAAACAAACACCCAGCCCCCAAACCCCAACAAAAAACCCCCATGGATGTGGTGGTGTAATTAAAAGAAGAACATTTATAAAACCCTTTAGATCTTAGTCTCGGGGTTTAGGAACAAGGCATTAGACTGTGTAAACTCACAGAGATCACCACAGCCTTTTAGACCAAATTCTCAAATCCTTTACACTGAATTAGAATAAAAGAACAAAACACCACAACCCAACAGAAAACCTACCCTTTCCTCTGCCCCCACCACAAATGTCTACTAACTACAGAAAATAAAATCACCTCTTTTTTTCTTGTAGGGGAAGGTGGGTGTGGATTTTTCCAGATCATCCCTGCTCTCCTGGCCACCAGCCAGGGTGGGGAGCATGCTTACTGCTGCACAGCACCCCAAGCTTGCTGCTGCCTTCAGAAGTTATAGTAAATGTTTCTGTGCAGCCTCTCCTGATCTGAAGAGGACTGCTGTTGAGAGAAAATTTCCCTATTGACCTGAGTTCAGAGGTGAATGCTCCTTTGCACACATGAGCATAACCTGCTCACCTACTCCCAATGGAAATGTGTAATGTGTATGTAAATGTGAAGATGGACGTATTGCTTTCTTCTATAAAATTGGCTACAGATTGTCACATATTGCCTCAGAATGACTAAGTCTCTGAAACAAATTATGCAAGTGTAAATTAATGTAATGCCAGTAACAGAACTGCACTGATTTATACCTGCAGTGCTATGGCCTTAAAGCATTCTTTATTTATTTTTTTTTTTAGGTGATTAAGCCTCTAGCCTACTCTCCAGACAGATTTTCATAAAATTACCCTTAAAACATTAGATTATAAAGGCTTGAGAAATCAATTTTACACTAGAACAGTGTGAAATTTCCATTACAATGGAGAAAATGTAAATATTTAATAGCTACTTTCATTACACAGATAGGTGTGGTTCTTATAGTGCTGTTTCCCCGTGGGGGGAGGAAAAAGCTGCACAAGTTCTTTTTTAACTACAGAACTATGAACATGTGCAGTGAAATCAGTTGAGAGATTTGAAATCCATTTTTCCTTTTATCTTTAAACAAAGCAATTAAATTAAACACATGTACATTAATATAAAGTTAAAGTTACAATTATGATCATGGAGTCTTTGAAATCAGTGGCAGAATTCCCATTCTGTAATGATGAAAGCCAACAGTCAGGATAAAAAATAGCAACAGGCGACTTGGCAAAAAATCTTTGCTTTCCTCCTGAGACTCTAGGGAGAAGCAGGCTGAAAGTGCTATCACTCTATAGCAATGCTGGATAAAAGGCACACTCAGGCTTGCAACGGTATGATGACTGAATCTCTGTTGGAGGTGTTGTCTTATAGAAAATTGTTGCTGGTTCTTTGCCCACCCCCCCATCCCCCCTTTTGGTTTGGTTTTTCTTTTTCCCTTCATGAAAGATGTTCTGTATTCCATTTAGGTTTTCTAGAATTGTTGTACTTGTTGAGAAGGGGATTACCCACTGGGCTTTTGTAGCTTGGGAGTTGGCATTCCTGTTCTCTTGGGTGGATCAGGCACTTTTTAGGCTACTTTTGCCAATACGCAGAGTGCTACCTCCACATCTAAGACCTAGTCTGATCGGGAAGCTCGATCAGAGCTACAGAAAAGGGATGGGAGCAGTCTTGTGGCTTTGTAGTGTACAAGGATTGAATCTGCTCCTAGAGATAGCTCTTTGCACTGACCAGAGAGAGAGCCTGGGCAGCTAGTTTAAACCAGACATCTTTTAAATGGCTAAAGTTAGGTGAGATGAGTCCAGCTATTAACCTCACCTGGGTCTCTCCCCGTATTTCTGGGGGGAATCCATTTAGTCAAAAAGCAGGCAGCTAGAGAGTGGGGAATGGACTGGCTTGAGGGATGGGGTATCTTCTGATCAGTAAATGTTTTTGTACTAAGATTTCATGCAGGGTTATAGGGAAGGGCGTTATACTAAGTTTGTAGTTGGACTGAAGATGCAGAGGGAAATATGGGTAAACGAGTCACAGCAGTGGGTTTCTTGGCTTGCTGCCCTGGGGAAGAGCCTCAGCACCAGCCCTTTCTTGTGACGTTTGAGTGAGTCAAACTAGACCAGTTTTCTTCTGTATTATTTGTTGCAAATTAACATCTACTCTGTGGTACCACCTTGAGGTCTGACCAGGTCAGGAACTCAGTGTGCTAATCATAAACATGAAGCAAATGACTTTCCCTGTTTCAAAGACTCATTAGAAAATTTCAACAAATTCTTTCTTTGCGTTCCTGCTCTCCACTGTGTGTTTACTGGCAGGAATGTTTAAGAAGGCTGTGTGTTTAGCGCAGGTGGCAAATGCAGAACCATGAGTATTCCCACCAGAAGCCAGCTTCTGGGAGTTAATTCATCAGGGAAGAGAAGCGTTATATTCCAGGTGATCTTGAATTACAAATACCAGCTAGTCACAGCAAACTGCTTTGAACAGGGCAGGGAATACCCATGAGTAACTTGTGGGCAGACCAGTGTACAAGGTAAAATTGAATCTAAATTTCTCCCTTTTTTATTACATGATTATTTATTCATCACAGCTCAGAAAGGGAGAATGGCCAGGCTTCAGATGCACATGGCCACTTGTTACTGTCTTTGTAATATTAAAAGAGGCAAAGAAACCGGGCAATAAATGCTAAAAGCCTTCAAGACAACAACTTGCCTTCTGTTTCCCTGTGTGGGGAAGATAGAGGATTTTTTGGGGCATTGGGCAGAACTTAACCCAAGGATTCTGGTAAGTGTAGTGCAGCCACCCTTGAGGAAGGGTTTGTGTTTTCTGAAGTCCAGAGTTAGGAAGGTAAAGGTTACGTGAAGTTTCAGTCGCAGAACATGCTGTGTTTGATGTGCTCTCTAGGGGAGTGGGATTCCTACCAGGGACATAGATATTGCTCTGCAGAGCCCAGTCCCCAAGCTTCCACCCACTTACTTGGGAACTTGTGCTCCAAGAAAGAAGTGCAGAATCATATGTCGCTTCTAAGTGGACATGGTCTCTTAGGCAATTATAATATATTAGAAGCATTTATATGTATAATTTACACATGTGTGCTTGTTCGTTTATTTCTTTTCTCCCCCTCAACCTTACTATACCTCCTCTGTGTTGTCTAGATTGCAGATCCAGTCTTTGGACTGAGTGTTGATATGAATTCATAGTTTTGGACTCCTAGCCTGCCATGCCTAATGCCGTTACTCCAGTTTTCCAACAGTGTTTTTCTTTTTGGAAAGAGTTGTGTTGTTCCACAGCTAGAACAACCACTTGTATGAGCTGTATTTGGTGGAGTGCACCTTTGAAGTAGCCCATGGATGATTAGGTATCTGTATACCACAAACTGAAGTTAATTCTTTTGCATATATCATAGCTGACCAAATAAATTGTCAGACTGTGCAAGTCCAGGTGCTTGTGTTGCAGAGATTAGAAAGCTGTGAAATATACAGAAGAATTAATGCCATACAGAAACCTGTTGTATTTCTTCAGTTCTTTCTGGCAGGTTACAAACACTTTTCTCCTAGATGAGTCTAGAAATTAATAAAGATTTTCAAATTTTTACAATTCCTTTGAAACCTCTGCTGCTGAAAATCAGAAGATGGCTTTTCTACCAGGGCAGCCAATGGTAGCATTTTTGTTTCTGTGGATGGTGAAATACCGTGCATGGAAATATTGTGTGTGTTCTCAGGCTGAAGCGAAAAAGTTCCTCCAGACAATCTTGTGATGTGGACTTTTGAACACTGATGCAACATGACTCTAGAGCACATGATGGATGGCTAAGCAGAGATGTTTCAGGCAGTG
Source organism: Falco peregrinus (assembly GCF_023634155.1). Classification (NCBI taxonomy): domain Eukaryota; kingdom Metazoa; phylum Chordata; class Aves; order Falconiformes; family Falconidae; genus Falco; species Falco peregrinus. Next base: position 92,610,457 of record NC_073723.1, read on the forward strand.
AATTTAGGGATTTAGATGACTGTCCCTCATTATCAATTACGTGATTTTCTCTTCTTAATTGCTTGCATGGTACTTAGGTACAAACACAGGATCTTTGTACACTGAGGAGTAAATCCACGTGCACACACACATACGTGTGGGTATTATCCTGCAGAATGCCAAACCAGAACATAAGGAGTTTATTGCAGTAATGATGGGCCAGCTTTTCTGGAAACCTTCATAAAGCGTACCTTGAAATAAGTATTGGATGCATTAGTGAACTCAGATACTCCCTAATCAAACTGTGAAATTAGAGGCATTGCTGCTTTTTTTTTGAGGACTGAGTAACTGAGTTTGAACTGTTTGTTCAAGGGTTTGAAATATTCTGGGAGTTCAGACTCTCATTCTGCCCTACTGTAAGTGTTAACAGTCTTCCTTCTGGTTTGAGTTAACGAGAATTGCATATCATCATCCACAAAGTGTAATTTGTAGGGATTAAATTGATAGGAAGGAGCAGTTATTAGCTGTCATTTTGAGTTAGTTTCCTATCTACCTTGTGTTTCTTCCTACTCTGTAACTTCATGCATTGAACTAGCAGTGGAAATACTGCTGCCCTGAAATAGAGCGGCTCTACTTTCTGGCAAGTTCTGCTTCATTTCTGATAACGCTGCAGAAAGTCAAATGTCATCACAGGGTGCCTAGTACCGCATCTATGAAGGGCTGTACCACTAGCCGGTGTTCAACATGTCACAAAAAATGAAGTTTTGCATTTAAAGATATTTGCACACTTGTGAAAGAAGCATGGGGATCTGCATCTGCTCACTGCAAAACCTTGGAGATCATATGCATGCTCGTGACTCATCCTGCTTGATATTAGACACTGTTTGTTTAAATTGCACAACATACTGATCCCACCACGTACTGACTGTTTCCTCATGCTATCCATCTAGATCTGTTGTCGTGCCTCTTCATGTATGTGTATTGAACAGTGAAGCCAAGTGACACTGTAACTGCTAATTCCATCCCCTGGTTTGGCAGGTCACTCCTGTATTTTAGCTGCGCAATAAATAAATAAATAAATGGTGCCAATGTCTTGTCAGCATGTTTGACGTTGTGGGGTAAGCAGTTTGCGCTAATCATTTGATTTGGAGAAACTCAGTTTCATTTCCTTGCGAATCAGCCACCTGAGCGTTCTGCTTATGTGCTATATTAAATTTTTTTTCTCACAGATAATAATCATTGGTGTTTGTGTTCAGCTGAATTCTCAGTAGAAGGAGCATTAGGGGCTAGGAGGTACGGCTGTGTGCTGAGCAGGGATCTGCCGTCAAACTGCATGGCAGGCAGGTGTCTAAAACTTAGGCCAAGCCAAACCAAATTAAACCTGTTTCTAAAATGCCATTGAAGTTTCGGTGCCTGGAATCCATTGCCAAGCTATGTCGCAAGGGTTTAAGTGAGCAGGCCAAAAACTATTCCTAGGTACAAGAGGAACAGCAAGCGTGTAAGCCCACTGGAACTCGCGTGCTTGTGTTCAGCACTGACAAACTCCAGGTCATGTTGGCTCCAGTTGCTAAGGAGCCGTTTCAATACTCAAGTAGGCCAGTGAGTGTTTTTCTTTCTCTCTACTTTGGAATACAACCAAGCCTTGTGGAAAGCATTTTCCCCCCCTCCAAGTCTATGCTAGAAGTGTTACAATAATCCACATGCAATAAGGAAACACTATTGCCTGAGAAACTACCCATGAAACAGTCTTTGTGGTATTGAAACCTGATGGTGTTAGCGTTAAGAATCCAGAAAGTATCACTGGACTTCTTTTCCTTAGGCATTTGGTGTCCTCTACAAGCTAGTAAGAATTTTAACCATTGAGGACATTGCGGTTTCTTCTGTGCTTGTGAGAATATGTTTAGCATATCTTTAACAGACATCATGCTGTCTACGTTAGCGTTTCTAAGCGTAACAGGCAAGTGTTGTGTGCTGTAATCCTTGACTTAGCCAAATTGTACTCAGACTTTTCTGGGTCACTTGTAAGAGTGTTTTTTGTTTTTTGGTTTTTTTTTTAATTGTGTACTTCATCAGATGAGTGTACAAAGCAGGAGGTTAATCCTCACTGCATCAAAGAACAGGCATACTTCAGCCTACTACAAACGTTTGGGTTCTAAGGCCAGCTCGAAGGGAAAGCAGTGTCTTCCATAAGCCATGTAGTTTTGCCAAAATTATTTTCATTGGAGTCCTCTAGTGCTGCACTGAACTGTTCCAGATAGCAAACACAGCAATCTTTTGCATACAAAATGTCTCCTTTGGGTAACTCGGTCCAAGAGTGAAATTGTTTTCATACCCAGAGAAAATTGCTTGATGTATGGTCGTTAATGTAGTTCAAAGCTGGAGCTGTTCTATAGATATTTAGCATTTGGAGCAGCAGCACGTGGAACCAGTTGGGGATGAGAACACAATGTGCTTCCAAAAAAGCAATCTTTCTTTAAAGCAAAGGATAAGTTAATTCCCGGGAATATCTTTCTCAAATCCCAAGTGTTCTTTTTTTCTTATTAAAATTACAGAAATGTCTTGAGATTCTTTAAATCTCAATATTAAAATGTTCATTTCAATGAAATTTCTGACTCAATTATCAGTTATTTGTGTTCTGGTGAGCAATTCTTGGTTGACTAAAAGGCATCTGTAGGCTGCTATAGTTTGTTTTAATGTTACTTGCTTGATAGGGCAAGCTGATTCATATTTTCCTTGCTAGGGTCATTCTTCATTTTCTTCGCTGTTATATAACTGCAATACTGCTAATGCATTTATGTAACATCAATTGCATTCTGCAGCGGAACAGATACTTGTGCAATGTGTAACTGTAATAATATCCAGCTTCTCTTCAGATCCGTTATTTGAACAGTAAAATAGAATCCCTCTTCGTGGCTTCACCTCGGTGAACCTGAGGAGGATTATGAGGGTGATGGTCAAGATGATGGCAGCAACATTCAGGTTTATTATTAAGAGTTTGGAAATAATCTGACAGTTGGAAAATTGGATCCATATGACAAGACTCTGGGTTGTTACAATGGCCTTCTCAAGAGATGCCCTGTGCAGAAGGTCTCAGGGAAGCTACATCAGCCCCTGCAGCTGCACAGGCTGGAGCTCCATTTTGGGGACCTGCCTTGCAGGTTGTAGGGCTGTTTACTCTGTGCCTTGATGCAGTAGGAGATAAACAGCCAACCGTTCCCTGTCCTTCCTCAGGGACACAGGCTCAGCTAGCATGCAAAATACTCAGCAGTTAGGGCAGAGTAGGCTTCCTGAAGAGCCTGTCATGGAAGTGGAAACAGCTGGGCACAGGTGTGGTGGAGCTATAGCAAAGGTGTAGGTGCACTGGGCAAAGGAACTTTTAGTTGGCTGTTGAGCTGGTTTTCTTCATCCAGTAGCACCATATCTCACCTGAAAACACTGTTAAAGAGTAGCCTCCTCCATATGGATACCACATTGACCAAGAATTATGTAAGGAGTGATTTGTGACAAAGGTGCTCCAGATGTTACCAACATGTGGTGTTGAATACAAATGCTTATCTTGATATAACTATTGCCTTTGAGTGAGTGATGTCTGCAGATGTATTTGGGTGTCCTGGGTTCAACTGGGATAGAGTTAATTTTCTTCTTAGTAGCTGGTGCAGTGCTGTGTTTTGGATTTGGTGTGAGAACAGTGTTGATAATGTGCTGATGTTTGTAGCTGTTGCTGGGTGATGTTTATACCATGTCAAGGACTTTTCATTTCTCAGGCTCTGCCAGTGAGAGGGCTGGAGGGGCACCAGAAACTGGGAGGGGGGATAGCAGGGACAATTGACCTGAACTAGCCAAAGGGATATTCCATACCATAGAACGTCATACTCAGTATATAAGGTGTGTGTGTGTGGGTGGCAGGGCCTGCCAACTGCTGCTCAGGGACTGGCTGGGCATTGGTCACCAGGTGGTGAGCCACTGTACTGTGCATCACTTGGGGTTTTTTTCCCCTTCCCTTTGTAATTTATTCCCCTCTCCTTCTCCTTCCTTTTCATTACAGTTGTTGCTATTATTAATTTTATTCTATTTCGGTAATTAAATTGTTCTTATCTCAACCCTCAAGTTTTACCTTTTCCTGATTCTCCTCCCTGTTCCTCTGGGAGGATGGGGGGAATGAGCAAGCGACTGCGTGATACTTCGTTGCTGGCTGGGGTTTAACCACACATTGGGTTATCTTCAAAGGGACTATTAGGGAATTACCTAATCATAAAATCATTTAGGTTGGAAAAGAACCTTAAGATCATTGAGTTCAACTGTTAACCTAGCACTGGCAAGTCCACCACTAAACCATGTCCCTAAGCCCACATCTACATGTCCTTTAGATACCTCCAGGGCTGGTGACCTAACCACTTCCCTGGGCAGCTGGTTCCAGTGCTTGACAATGCTTTCAGTGAAGAAATTTTTCCTAATTTCCAATCTAAACATCCCCTGGTGCAACTTGAGGGCATTTTCTGTCATCCTATCACTTACTACCTGGGAAAAGAGACTAACACCCACCTCACTACAACCTCCTTTCACATAGTTGAAGAGAGCAATAAGGTCTACCCTCAGAGTGTGTGAAGGCAAAGTAACCTGTGTGGGACATACTAGCACTTTAAGATGAGAGGAAGCTGGTCGCCATGAAGAAGGTGCTACAGGAACAGCAGCTTTTTGATTTCTCCATGTTCACTCTTGGATCACTGCACTGGGATTTTAGATCTCTCCTGTGAGTGAACCTTCTGTCTGCAAACCATGTAGGACATTGGTTGCGGGCAAAGGGGAACCTTTTTAAAAAGCACTGACATCTGAACAGCGCGTGGTGAAATTTTTGGCCTAGAAAGTGCCAAGAAAGTCTTATCAAGACTTTATTTCTTCTGGAAACTTCTTCAGCTTTTTTAAGCTCCCTCTTCTGCAAACAGCCTGTGCCTCAGACTGTCAGGCTTTCCCCTGGCACTTGTGTCATGTCTGATTCAGTTGCAGCGATTGGCAATATCTAGGGAGGAACATCCAAAATAAGGTGTAATTTACTCATCTCGTGGGATTCGTACTGTTTGGTGGCTAATAGCTCAAATACCTTCCACTCCGTAAACACGTTTATACTGAGGTTAACAGGGAAATTTATCCATGTGAGGAAGGTATGTTTTGGAATATTTCTCGGTTTGAAGTCTTTGGTCTCAGTGATTTGCTGTGTGTTTTTCCCTTCATTGCCACAGCTTCTAACAAACAGGTTAGACAAACATCTGCCAGGAGTGGTTTAGGCATTGCTGATCCTGCTTAGATGACTTTTTGGGGGCTATTTCCTCCCTGTGCTCTCTGGTACTGCAGCTTTCAAGGCTTACTCTTATGAGCTTCTAAACATGTTCGAAGATTAATGGTTAGCAATGAAATTGCTACTTCCACAGAGTATTAAAGCAGCTGCAATACAATAGGATTGAAAATTGCCAGCAACTTAGTGTATATTGAATTTAGAGAAAGTAAATTGCTTCTTGTAAACTTTACTGCTGTGTAATTGTCTAACAATTTTTTAAGAATGTCCCCTGAGAACATAAAGGGTTTTAGTGGTGTGTTTTTTTTCTTTCTCCTTTTTCTGGGAGCTAAACTGAAACTTCTGGGTAAATTACATGATACCGGTTATATAAGGCAACAAATAGGTTTGTTATTTATGAGTTTTATGTACATAGTAGAAGTCTTATGGAAGCTGTCATTGCCTGCAATAGGAGCTACAGAAATAAAATGCAGAAATACCTGATCATACTCATTTGTCCAGGTGAACGGAGTCAGGGGGCAATTAATTGAAAGGCAATCAGACCACAGGGCAGGGCAGAGGCAGAAATGCCCAAAGGTTTTCCTCCCTCCAAGAGGCTTCCTCTGTGTTGCGATTATTTCTATGTTACGTGACTTCTCTGCTCTTATCTGTGGTGCCCCCTACCCTCCCCTGTTGTTTAATCAGAGGTTTTCAGGTAAGGGCACATTACCACATCCATGAAAAATGTTTTGCTTCCATGTGATTCGGTAGTCAGTCATTACCTTACTATCAGATAAAGCCTATCTGATTCGAACGTTTTATTCACTGTTGAATAAACATTTCTGATAATTTTATTTTTTTAATGGGAATAACTGAAAGAGTAAAGCTCAGTTATTGCCCTTTGGAGGCATGCCAGTTTAAAAGGAGTTATATTATTTCCTTCCAATTCTCCAGCAGGGTGCAGGTTGAAATTTCCCCCCTGTGTGAAATGTTAGGGCTGTTCCTACCTGTTGCCGAGCTGCTTCTTTCTGCACTTCTTAGCTGGTCACCCCAGGCTTAGCAAACACAGCAAGTGAGTGTTACTGTGAATTTGGGTTATGTGGGCAGGATTAAGTCAGATTTCTACTGCCTTTGAACCAGGATCCTAGTCAAGTTTGGGAAAAGAAAAGGAAGGGGGAAGTATGGAGTGCTCTGCACATATACGGGGAGCTCTGTTCTTCCCTAGATGCACCAGTTGCCACGTAACTCCAGGCTGGTTTCCAGGCCTCTTCCTCCTGGTGAGTAGCGCCACACTCCTCAGCGAATGCTACTGCTTTCAAAGAAAGGTAGTACCTACGTGTAGCCCAACAGAAGCCAAGAAACGCAGCACCAGCAGCCCTAAATCCTGTGAGATGCCATCTACACAGGTGAGCTTACAGCCTGATGGAGATCCAGTTGGAGAATCAGGGTGGTGTTTGTTCCATCTGAGAAGCAGAGACATGAGCTGTGCAGTCGGGAGCTCGACAAGAGTCAATGGGAAGAGAGATTTAAGCAGGATTTCCAAGCTGCTGCTGTGAATAGCCCTGTCTTCTCTCCTCCTCCTCATGTACAGCACCACAAGGTGTCAAGGATGCAACGATGGCTCTGCTCTCCCTGGGGCGAGGAGGAGGGAATTAGCATGTGCTAACTGAGGCCACCAAAGCAAATTGTCAGAAGCATGGTTAGGCATGAAGGAACATTTCTTTAAAAAGAATGAAAAAATATAACTCCAAGCAATGGCATCACATTTTTATTTCTGATGGGAAAAAATTAATATTAAAAAAAGGCTTTTTTTTCTGTTGAAAGAAGGATTTGGGAATTTGATACTTTCTCATTCCTCCTTTGAGATGTGTTTAAAAAGATTCATCCTTTTTTTTTAAAGGTGGCAAAATAATTTGAGGGGAGAAAAAACAATTTCCCACATTTCTTACATTTTCCTAAAATTTTCCAACATCAATTTTCCAGCAAGGGAGAAAAAAAAGAGGAATTTTTTTCTCTGATAATTCCCTTTTCTCAAGTCTTCTCTTTTAACTACAGTTTCTTCAGCTATTTAAATATGGAAAATCTTTTAAGGGGCTAGGGGGAGTCCGCTTTTTTGTTAAGGTTTGACAGAAAACCTTTAACTGTCTTTGGCTGGAATGACAAATATCATCATATAACCAGTGTTTCCTTTTTCTTCATTCATTGCAGTTCTGTCTGTGAGTCAGCTTATTCTTTCAGCAGCACTGAATTAGCAGAGTGGCCATCTTTTTGCATTCATGGCAGAACTGCTCTTTTAGTCTGATTTTCCTGGGACAATGGGCTAGTGCAAATATGTAAAGGCAACCAGTTCACAAATATGTCAAATAAAAAACTCCATCAGTAATTTTAAAAGCTATGGTGTTGATTGCACACAGAGTGCATCCTTCATGATTTACTGCAACCACTACCTTCAAGGCTGACTGTTTTCATTCAACCCCCTTCTGTTAGTTGGCCACAATCATCTGTAACTTTCACCCCCATCCAAAATCTTCCTGTCTTGATTTCTGTGCAAATCTTTTATAATACCTGGAGTCTAAAGTCTCCCTCTTGCATTCTAACAGTCAAGCTGCAGTTCTTTTTTTCTGGCATTTCAGTGCTGGTATGACGCAATGAAGTGATAATTTCTTTAGCACAGTTAGAAGTTATGTGGGAACACGTATAACAAATCCATTACAGAGGATTGGAGACAGGAGTGAAGTGTTGACAAAGGGCAGGGTTTCACGACAGTGTTTGTGTTAGCTCATTCTGCTTCTGGTAAAATTCAGTTTGCCATTTCCATAAACTGCGTCTGAATCCAGGTTAGCGATTGCAATCAGGTTGGCTGCCATTAATGCTGAAGAGTATTGTCTTTAAGAGATAGGCTGGGCTGGGCTGATTGTTACATGGGATGGTTAAATTCAGGTCGGATAAACAATGAGCCCTAAGGCAAGACAAGAGTGCTTGTGTTCTTGTCTTCCTTTTTCTTTTTTATGTTTTCCATAAACTGTTACAGCATTTTTCAGCATGTTGAATGTTCCCATTTTGAATAAATGTCTGATCTCTGAATGAAACTACTGAGAAAAGAAGCACCCTTCAGAGCATATCTTTTCAAAAGAGTTGCAGTGGCTTTGTAGATCTTCCTGCAAAGGCTCTTCATGGTGTTTATAATTCAAAAAATTTGGAATACTATAAAACATATTGAATACATTGAACATTCACACTACAGGGTGTTGAACCATCTTGCATTCTCAGCGCACCTCTAGATTTTGTGTACCTTGGTCGTCTTGTCTGCTGAGGGGGGTAATGTTATTTGCTACCTTCTACAAAGTGATTTGAGATTGCTGTGAGCACACTAAACACACCAAAGCACGGACGTTAATAAAGTTACAAACCCAAACCCTAAACTCACTCAATGAGATTTTTTAAGACTGTATGTAAAGACTTGGTGAAATGAAGAGACTCCAGAAAATGAATTGTTTCTGTTTTCTCAGGAATTGCCTGGGAAATTTTCCTTAACTTCTGGTCCTGGATGAAAAGGCTTCCAGTATGTTTGTCTGACTTGGGCAGGCAGGGAGGATGGTGATCTTTCTTTTACAAATGGTTCTTTGAAAGGTGATAGATGATCTACTGACAAATCAGATAGGAATCTGAAGTCAGCTTTTCCTTGCAGTGATGAAGACTTTTGTTCGTGTTTGGATGGTTGTGTAGTTCATCATGTTGGGTCAAATGGGTGTATCTGGTCTCTGGCAGTGAAAAAGCATCTGCTCTGTGGTGACCAAGGGGTAACAAAGCCTCTAATCAGGTGATAGAGTGCTGGTGGACAGGTGCTTTCCTGTGTGCTCCACCATCTGTAATCTCCAGGGCTCTTAAAGGAAGTTTACACTGAAGTTGCATACACAGATTGTTTTTGTTGTTTTGTTGTGTTTCTTTCCCCCCACCCCAGCTCCTTTGAAAAGCTGTGCTTTGAAAAATAGGCCTGTAAAGCTGGTAAAGCATAATAGAGTGTACCGGCTTTGTGTTAGAACAAGTCTTTTTTCTCTCCTTCACTCCCCCCAGACCTCCCACCCCTTGCCGCCTTCGCTTTTGCATTGTAGCCTGCTCAAAGCCAGCAGTGTGTGCATGCATGTGTAGTTGTGCCTCCCAAAGATACAATAATCTGCAAAACATCTCCTTAAATAAACATCGCCCTCCGACAAAAGGCAGGTATGCCAGGGGTCGAAAGGGTCAGCTCCTTAGTTTTTTGTTAGGCTCCCACCCACCACCGCACAGTTGGAAATTTCCTGTGTGATATTTATGCATTGCTAGCTTATTTTTATATAGAAACAGAGCTAAAAATCTGTGCATCCAAACATATATATGGTGTATGTACGCAGATATACATGTGCATGTATTTGCGGCTTTTTGAGCTAAGCAATAGGCGACCCCGGTAGATGCAAACCAAACCCAATAACTCCCCAGACAGCCTTACAAGAATGCAAAGTCTGTTACATATTAAGCGGATGGAGTAAAAGAGGTCACAGTTTATTGTTTGCTCTTGGGTTGCTCGCTCAGTTTTGCCAGGGTGGAGAGTTGTGGGGCGGATTTGGAAGGCAAAGTAACCGGTAGAAAAGGTCCCTGAAAACACATGAATTGGGAGTGACTGCTTTGGGATCTGCAGGGGAGTTCTGGTTTTTGTGGGGTTTTTTGTTTTTGGTTTTTTTTTTCTTGTAGCAAGGGAGTGTTGGCTTTTGGAATATGCTTCTCTTCATACCTGTTCTGCATCTCACATCTGCATATATTGGGCTACTCAGAAACATTTTGTTTCCCACTGTCACTGGCAACACGTCAGTATGCCAGGGAAAGCACGTTGGCACACGGACCACGAGCACATCAAGCTCTCATGATTGCAGTGAGATCTGTGGCATTTGTCTCTGTTGGAGCAGAGAGGCCCAAGTATTCATCTGTGAGTGCCACAGCAAGCATAAGGAGTATTTATTACCATACTAGTCACTTGAGAGGGCCAAAGCGTTTTGCTGGGGAGCTGGGTATGTGAACAAATCCCATTCTGGTATGTACACTCCACTCGCTGCATCAGGAGGTTGTTTAGAAATCTTGAAAGGAGTGGAGGGTGGATGGCTGAAGTCTGTGTAACATCTGTAGCTTATATGGTGTTACTTGGACAGCAGGGTCAGATAGAAAGATAGGAAAGCAGGAGTGGTAAATCACTGAACTTTGGTATTCTGAGAGGAACATTAAATGAACTTGTAAACATCTGTGTAAGTGTTTTTCTTAATATGAAGGACCATGATGAGCAGTTATACCTGAGGAATTTCATCAAACCCAGTAAAGCTGGATTGCTCTGGTTGAGAACAGAGTTTACTGAGGTATGTCAGCTGATTTGGAGTTACCAGAGGGGTATGGAAAAGGTGATCAGGTGAGCAGCTACGTGCACTCCTTCCCATCGGCACAGGACTGCTTTGAAAATTTATCGTATTTGATTACTGGAAACCCAAAACAAGAACTAAGAAGATGGGTATGAGGAGGGGAGCAGGGAAGAGGTGCTAGAAGCTGTGCTGTATCCAAGGAGTTGTAGTAATTATGTTTTCCAATACAACAGCTCAGGATAAAACCTGAGACTTTCATTCCTGTGCTTGTGTGTGCGTCCCCTTTCCTCTTAGGAAAGGGTAAGGGGCTAGTCCTTTTCCTTATTGCCAGAGGGGATACGGAACTGCTGGAGATAGATTTGTCTCGACGATTTAACCCCTGTTTCTTAAAAGCCAGGGCCCAAGAGAGAAGGAGGAAATGAAAATCCAAACAAAACTGCAAAGACAGCATTTCTCCCCTCTACCCCCTGTAACTTGGCTGTTACTGGGAGAAGCTGGGAAATGTCTTTCTGCCCCGCCAAAGGCCAGCGTGCTCTGTACCCAGCACACCTGTGTACACAGGGTCTTCTCTGCATCTGGGCACAGTGTGGTCTCCTGTGGCCCAAGGAGATGAGGGAAAAATGTCCCATCAACCTTGAACCCCGTAGTTTGTGTTTCTCACTCCCCCAGTTTGATCTGAAATCCTTCTTGTAGTGGGTGCTGCTGACAGCCACAAGAGGTGCCTTCCCCCTGCCCGCTGCACTGCAGAGCGGGTCCTGTGAGGGCAGGACAGCATCTCTTTCACATCAGTTGTGCAAGAACATGCCAAAACCTCTCTGATTTTTCAGGTTATTTGTGAGTGGTGGCAAGGCGGGTGCTTGTTATGTAACAGGTGGTATGTGAGACTTCTCCACAGCAGTTTACTTCAAAACCCAAACGTCTTTCTGTCAATGGAACATCTGTGGTGGTGAAGAGGAAAAATAACCTGAGTAAATCAATCTGAGTAGCACATGGCAGCATTTCTAAACTTGAGCAGTCAAAAACTCTGGAACTCAGTTATCCCTGTTTTCATGCCAAATTTAATGCCACTGCTTTGAAGTTATCCTTCATTTTCTGTGTAAATGAGAGAAGAATTGGAAGGACTTCTAGTAACATTTTACTAAGTTGAGTATGAGGCAATAAAATACAGTGGATAAATGCCTTCAAAAGATGAAGAAATTGTTTATTAGGTTGTTTGTCTCTGGAGGAATCGATAGCCTAGCAGCTGTCAGTGTCTGAAAGTTGTATCCAGGTGCTTTTAACATACAAAGGAGAAAACGCTTCAGTTATAAGTGGTGGACTGAACCCTGGAACGAACTGGAGGTACACTGGTCAATTCTTGGTTCCTTCAATCTAGATCAGAAGCCCTTCTAGAAAACACAAGTTACATGTGAACTTTTAATTTAATAATAGTATGAAATGTAATGATTTATGAAATACTGGGGGGAAAAAGTAGTAATCTAGAAGGTTTTTTTAGACATAAGGGCTGTGCATCTGTGAATGAAATTTCTTAGGTCTTAGGCAGACCGAAGCTAAACAAAATAAGAGGAAAATCAAATCCAGGTTGAGAAGTAAAAATGAAATTGTATTACCCACATTCCTGCTTGAAATCTGTGAAGTTTGTTTTTTAGCTGGATCCGAGGCTATATGAGTAAAAATATGTCCTTGTTACATGTCTTGTACCATCCATTAAGCTCCCAGTTATTATTCAGGCAATTTGAAATGCAGAGGTGTAGCATTAGATAAACAGCATCCATCAAACAGCAGGGTGAATTCTTTGCAATGACAGACATATTCTAGTTTAATATCAGTCCAAATAATGGTTAATGGCAAGATCAACTCTTCCAGCCCCTTACAAAAACCAGGACTAGTAGCAGAGCTCCACCCAGGGATCTTAAGTTCATTGTGGTTATCCAGATGATGACCCCCTTCCCCCAGAGTGTGGATGGGGACCATGTGAGAGGCCCTGGAGACTCTCTGCAGCTGCAGAGAGCTCCTTTTCTCCCGTTGTGTTGAGGAGAGCTGCAGGCATGCTTGTGCTTGCAAGTTGTGCCTCTTGATACTGCAGCATCGCTACAGTATCTGTTGCACAAGTGGACTCCTGAGGTGACAGGACTTGTATGTACAGTAGCTTTGATCCAGCTAGCACTTCTTTCGAATCACTGAGTCACTCACTTATAAGCCTTTACTTTTCCCATGATAGACAACTGCAAGGACCTGCCAAATTCAGTTTATTAGAAAGGAAAGTTCTAAGCAGTGTACAGGAAAGCACCACTGCCCCACATCAGAGAAACATAAACAGAGAATAAGCCTCAAGCTTTTTTTGGTATGGGAAGCCTGAAGATATGAAACATCACTCAGTGACAGTTACGAGTTGTTCATATGTAAGTGGGTTATTATAAGGCTGAAATGAGACTCCTGAGGCATCAAAATAACACCAAAAGCAATCTTAGAAAAGGTGGGAGTGGTGCTGTACACTCTCATCACTTTCACAAAAATACATCTTCAAGGAAGAGAATATATTAAAAAAATGCTGAGCCTTTGGATGGAAGCAAGTGCCTCAGGAGAAGTTTTACAAATGGAGCTTACTTGACAGGACAAAATTGACTCTCCTACTTGAACCAAATGGGATATCACTATCTGGAATCTCGTTACAGTAGTGTGCTTTTCATAACCAACAACATTTGCAGCATACTTTACATTTAGGGGTGTCCCAGTCACTGCCTGGATGCTCATCACTGTACTTCTGCTTGAATTGACTTGTGTTGTGGACTTTAATGGGATCTCACCTGTTTGTCCCTGTAGAGAATTTTGCCTGTGGGTTTTACTCAGGACACGAAAGTTCCTTTGAATCTGTCTTTTTGGTGCTTGGAGTTTTGATTACTGTGCTTTGAGTGGATTTACTGGAGGGGGGAGGACTCCATGTTTTGAAAGCGAAGACATCCTTTGCCTGCTTAAATTAAAATACACAAGATGCGGCAACTCAGGAGCAATAAATTTCAATACTACTAACTAGTTATTTCAGAGGCAAGCCTGGGTGGAAGCGTGCATGTCACGTTGTGCAGCTGTTCTTTATCAGGTGTGATCTGATGCAGATGCTAAACTGATTTTGCTGGAGCTCAGGTGACTTACATGGACTGAAGGGTTTGTCTGTGGCACCTCCTGTGGTTTCTCCTGAGGTTTCAAAGGATTGTGCTTGCTGATTGTACTTGCCTTTTCCTCTCATGTGCTTGCCATGGTCTCTCCTTTCCCATCTGAACAAGACAAAGTGTTCTCATTGTAGGATAATGCCATGTTTCTGTACCTTACCAGCTCCAGATTTTGACTTCCAACAGCAGGGCATCCACAATGGCAAATTAAAGGTGAGGGAGATATTTTGGTTGTAAAGGTGAGGTGTGTTTGAGTGAGAAACTCAGCTTAGTGTTCAGATTCATTTAAGTGGAAGCTTTTTTTTTTTTGTTTTGTGGGTTTTTTTGGTTTTGTTTTTTTTTTTTACTCTCTTGTCCTACCGCTTTCACACCTGTAAGCAAGAGGGGTTTTTGCCTTCGGTAGGTGTGGTGGAGAATCTGACTCTTTTGTTCTCAATTGAGAAGGGAGGGGGTTGTTTATCACTTCACCCCATCTACAAAGCCTGGCCTGCTAATGTTGTTGCTTCTGAATTTGAGTGTGAGAATGTATTTCACAGCTTGTATGAGAGTTCGCTGCTTTGACTGTAGAGTTCTTGTGGCTGTTGGTGATGCAATTGTGTTGGGAAGGTGCAGCTCCAGGCAGAGCAACTTTTCTTTGAACTCCTCCTGCTACAGCTATTAAAAATAGGTCAGGGTAGAGAAAAGTAGGTCTAATTTTCGAGAGTATATTAAGCTAATCCATTGTGCATTGTAGACTGATACATGATCAAGACAACAGTGATAGAGCCTGTCTCCTGAACATTAACAAATTTACTCAGTCAAAACTAGCTGGATATACAAAATACAGTTTCATACACCAGGTGAGAAGGGTTAAGAATCTAATGTTTTCCATAGCTAATTCCCTTTTTCTTCTTTCCCCCTCTCCACCCCCAAAAAAAGAAAAAATAAAGTGCACACCCACCTTCCCCCCCCCCCCCCCCCCCAACAACAAACCAACAAAAAACAATAACAATGCCAACAAAAACCCCAACAGTCTAGCTGCCAGCTTCTGGCTTTAATGAGTTACTTTGCACGATGATAAATTAAAAAAGAAATCCCACAATAACAAATCAAGATGAGCAGGTAAACAGAGATTTCAGACATATAAAGGAGGATTATTATAAGATAAGCCAATGCATGAAGATGATAAATACTGGATGGCAGAGAAATCAACTTTTTGGAGCTACTGTCTGAAGGATGTTAAGGATATTGATTAACCAAAATGATGTATGGATAACTTCCCTGAGAGTTGCTTACAAGGAAGAAGTAGTTATTTCTTTATGTTGGGTTATACTTTTGCCCTGTGCCAAATCAACATTACATGAATGAGCTCAGCTCAATTGATTTCATTTGTATTTGTGCAAGTTGTATCTCAGTTTCTGTATGTTTTACATTGCCTCCATCTTCATGGAAGTGCAAGTCAAATTTTTCAAAAGCATCTAAGAAACTAAAAGACTTGAAATCCACAAAGTGTGGGATCTAGATAATTTCATTACGAGGCTTGTGAAAACTCTGAGTTCTTTTGCCATTTCAGAGGAAGCTGTTTTGGGGTGATGGTAGAGATTCACACTGGCTTCCATCTTGTTGTTTGCCCACACTAATTAGAGAAGAAGACACACCAGAAAATTTTTGTCATCTTAACCGGACTCAGAAACTCCCTTGAGGCCCTCTGCATGCTTTTACTCCAATGGGATCTAGGATGCAGGCAGAGAGTGAAGAAGGAAGCCAGGCAAATGCGTGCATGCTACAGAGATTCATACTATGTTCCAGAGGGGGTCACAGAACTTGGGGTGTCTTAACTGTGTTATTTTGGGGCTCTGTTGCAGCTAGGGTAGCACTGCCCACAGTCATGGGTGAAAAGGAGGAGTCCATGAGACAACAAAAAGCACGTAACCCTTCTTTCTTTCAGAGAAGTGGAAAAGAAATACATCCCCTGCAGTTGTCATAAAAAGTCAAAAGGTGTTTCCAGGGAATGGAGCTGGCCCAGTGCTCTTTGTTTATCCCGGGACTGATATGAAGCTACTCTACCATACTTGATGGAGTTACCTCCGTGTGATGTGAGCACTGACAACTGCCCAATTTGAGGCCACATCAATAAATCATTGATGCATTCATAAATCCTTTTCAGAGTTGGTATTACCTTTGGATGCACTCAGGTAGCTTACGAAGCAGCCCTCTACTTAATAATGTGCTTTGCACTGGTAAAAAAAAATAGTATTTACATTAGTAATTTTTAGATTATCTCACTATTTTCCTTTACAAATTTACAACAGCTGGTGTAAAAAAAAAAAAAACAAAACCAACAGACCCAACACCTCTTCACCCCATATGACTGCAGAACTTGTGTGTTTTTGGTGAGGATGTGTTTTGCTAGAAGCATAATCCAAAGGTACTTTCCAGAAACGCCGGCAACTGTTTGACGCATTGCTTTAATTTGTTGTGGCCATTACGGTTGCTATGATATTTTCGAAGCTCCCAAGGGATGACCCTGACCTGTGTTTGAGCATGGCCAGTTCAGGCATCTTTTTGTTACATCTGGCAGAATTAAACTTGCTGGACCAAGGTAAAAGAGCTAATGCCTGTCTGCTCCTGCCACCAAGCTGGGGAAGTGCCCCGAAGAAAACCCAGGCTGGCTGCTGCTGCTTCTTTTGTGTGATGAGACATCTGGAGGCAGTAACAGCTGTTTTAGGAAGGCTGCTCTTTCCCCCCCCATCACCCCTGTGTGATGATCGTTCGTACTCCGCTGCACCCCCTCTCCCTACGCACAGCAGCGAGCTTGGCTTTCCCAGGCTCTGGTGCGGGCAGCAGCAGGGAGTCTGCTGCCTTAAGCATCTCCCTTTATTACCTGGGCTGAGTCAAAACACTCGCCAACCCTCACCACACCACGGATGTCTTGAAAAGGCTTGGGCAAGTTATGTTGCTTAATATGACTGCATCCTGCTCCAGACGCTTTGGTAACCCCATGTCCTCTCCCGTACCTCGTGGGGGGAGCGAAGAGGAGGCTTGTGTAGGGACCATGCTGCAGAAGGAGCAAAATGCAATGATTCTTATTCTTTTTTCAAACTTCTAGATTGCCCCAGAACGTTGTTGCCCTTCAGATAACTGGGGAGAGGGGAAGAAAACAGAGCCAGGTTTCCTGCCAGTAATTATTTGACATAGGCTAAGCAGAGGAAAACTTGAAGGAGGGGAAGGCAGTGCGAAGAATGATCTCACTGAGGCAAAGACAAAATGCAGAAGCCAGAGCCTTGCTTGGAGCCAGCTGGCCCCTTAGCTGGCCTGCTGTAGGGCTCTCTCCAGCTGAAAAGGAGCCTGCTGTACTTCTCCCCTTTGATTTGAGACAAAGCAACTGGCTGAACGTTGGATGGCATGGAGAGGCCCTTGTTTCCACTTTGCAAATTAAAGGGTCCTGCCTGAGTGAGTCCAGGAACAGCAGAAGTATAACTTCTTCATCTCCTGTTGGCTGGTGGAGGTTTGATTCTCTGGGAGACTGCCTTCCAGGGACTTTTCAGCAAACAATAAAACCATGAAACAGAGCTAGACTTAATGGGTCTTAATTGAGCAGGTCTCCCTTGGAATAAGTGTGTTGTTTACTGCTTTGCAGCCCAGAGAATTTGACCCAACGTTTGATTTTGGCCTCCTATTTTCTCTGAAGGAAAAATGGAAAGAAAAGAAATATAAATGGCAGAGTGAATTTTGAACTGAATTCTGCTCCCTAGTGTTTTTTTGATTTTTCCTAGATGATTGTGAAGGAACAAGGAAACTTTCCTGGTGTAAGGATTTCTTGCCCAGCATAGCATCAGCCTATTTGACTCTTCTTCTACTACCTCCATCTCTGCAGCATCTCCTGTATAGGATAGGGAAGAAGTGAGTGCAGCTGGTACATGGTAAGCTGGATACCAACAGAACATGGCTGTCAGTCAGGTCTTTCAGAGCCATTCCCACCTCTCAGCAGCTCTGAGATGGACAGATGATCTTGGAACACATGGGGAACATGGCTTTCTAGTTTGGGAGTGGGATTGGATCTTTATAGCTCTTAGTTATTACAATGTTTTGAGTGTAAGAAAGAAACAGTAGGCAAAGAGAACAGAACTGGGGGGAAATAAAATTACTATGATCAAGACGTCACAAAGTTATGCATAGAAATTTTTTTCTTTGCCCTGGAAATACAGATTAATGTGAATCTGCCTGAAGTGGTTTGGTTTTGCCTTCATGGCCACGAGACTCAAAGTTCCCCATTACCCCAAGCAGTCTAGAAAATAGGAAGCAGATAATGGGACGTTTCTGTCACCACTAAGGAGGGCTCCCATTAAATTGCTTGTAGGTCTTTAGAAAGGTCAGTCAAAGCTTAAGCAACCCCCTGTTGTTTGACAACATCAGAGCTCAAACACCATGATCCTGGAGAACTCTGCTCTTTGAAAAAGGGGGATGTTTAATTACCTTTTGAAAGTTGGCAGCAGGACAGGATGCGAGGATGTTTTCTTTCTTTTGTGTCAGTTGAACAAGTTACTATTTTGGTACATGAGAGCAAGTAACCCACCGCACTAGAGGAGACTGTCCCTTCCTCTGACCTGCTGTTGGGAGAAAAGCAAAGGCAGGAGGATATTAGTGAAGGTGAGCCTGCTGCAGGAAGGAAGCCTTGACACAGGAATGTTTGAGGAAGGAGAGGCAGAGACTCCTGATGCCTTTCTTAATGCTGTATTGGCATGTCAGTTCCATCCACCTCTAAATATGTACTTATTTATTGGCCTGGCTTTGCAGGAAGACATTGATGCAGTTGCGGGAAATTGACTGCTATCACTTTAATGAAATTTGCTTTCATCATCAAAGGAACTGGCAAACTGGTTGCAGGAGTTTTAGTTTTTAAAATTGCAATGCATCTGCTCCCTCCCAGGGGCAGTCTTTCACAGAGCTTTTTTAATGCTCTTCAACTATATCTTTTTCTCCTTTTTAAGTGTTTGGATTTGTGGCATCTAAACAAGCTAAACAGAAACTGTGCCTCAGGGAGAAACATACTCTTAAGTAATTGAAAATAAACTTGGATGGCGTGCCTTGTATATTATACACATTCAGCCATGCACATGGTGGGAATGGAGCATTAGACATGGTACCTACCACTGTAAAGAGAATGTAAACGTATGTGCCACATATGCTTGTGGTAAACATAAAAGAGATGTGTACAAGGAAAAGATAATTTGGTTTGGGTCTCTCCAGCCAAACCTGGCCAAGAGGTGGAGTATCCCTCAGCCTAATTTCATGTGCGGTACCTGTGGTAAGAACAAGCCCTTACTGTGCTAGCTCTTCCTTCCATCAGCGTTCACAGTGATTTGTTGTTACCTTGGTGGAAGGGCCTAGTTCAGCAGTGCCTAGGGGTTGTGGCTGAATACAGAAATCTCAGGCAGGTTTGTCTCACCCGGGGCTTGCTGCCTGGTCAGCAGGCACAGCAGCCCAATGAACAGGGTAAGATTTTGGACCTTCCAAGGGTTTAGTAGAGCAGGCATTGCCTTGTACAGACATGGCAGTCTCAGGAAATGAAAGTCTGTCTAGGATCAAAAGTTGATGCTATAGATGAAAGAAGTTTTTATCCGCGGTATGATATATATAACACTGGAGAGGAAGAATCAGATCCAGGTTTGATGTAGCCATGGGTTTATCTGTTCATCATAGGCAAATTACATGGTCTTCCTGAACTCTGTTCTTCAGCTACACGCTGGTTTTGGCTGGGATAGAGTTAACTTTGTTCATAGTAGCTTGCATGGTGTCCTGTTTTGGATTTGTGATGCAAACAGCCTCAATAGCACATGGATGTTTTACTTATTGCTAAGCAGTCCTTACACAGTGCCAAGGCCTTTCCCGCTTTGCGTACTGCCCCACCAGTGACGAGGCTGGGGGGATGAAGAAGCTGGGAAGGGGGCACAGCCAGGACAGCTGACCCCAAGTGACCAAAGGGATATCTCATACCATGTGACACCATGCCCAACAATAAAAGCTGTGAGAAAGGTGGGGGATGTTCGGGGTTATGGCATTTGTCTTCCCAAGTAACTGTTATGTGTGATGGAGCCCTGTTTCGTGGAGATGGCTGATGGGAAGGAGTGAATTAATTCCTCACTTTGCATTGCTTGTGCACGCAGCTTTTGCTTTACTTATTAAATTTTCTTTATCTCAACCCATGAGTTCTTGCCCTTTTACCCTTCCGATTCTCTGCCCTGTTCCACTGTAGCTGTGTGGGGCTGGGTTGCCTACCGGGCTTAAACCACGACAAGCTGGTAGACCGCAATGCTTGCTGGCCTTTGCTAACCTCCTGTGCCTTCAGTAGCCATTGTTTCTGGTACGAATGGTTAGCTTTGCTGTGTCCGGGCAGAGCAAGTGGTTAAGAATTTAAGCAATATTAAGAAAGGTCAGCCGTGCATCAGCTGTTCATCATCCTTCACCATACCGCACACATACAGTGACCAGTCTTGGAGGCCCCAGGCATGATAAGTCTTGGCAGGCTGGACACAGCCTGAGCTTGCTCAGCTGGACTCCAAGGGCAGCCTGGAAAGCCCTGCCCAAACAGCTGCTCATTAGGCTTGGAGGTGCTGTGAGTGTTCTTACTGAAAACTATTCTGCTCACTGTCGTTTTGGCTGGTTTGAAGGATGCGGTGGTTGAGCAGTGTACATCCCTGAACTGGAAACGTGGCATCTGCAGTGCCTGGGTGATTAGTTTTAATGCCACATATTAGGCAGAGAGCTATTGACTAAGAGGGGGAAGCAGTGTTAATTATGTACTGAAAGAATGCTGCAATGCTAATAGGTGGAAACAGGCATGTGATATATCTCAAATCTGTTGTTGCTGCTCAGCCCTAGTGCAGATCTATCCTTTCGGACACTGCGCAACTTTGGCTTCATGCACCTGTGACAATGTGGTTTTCTTCATGTCCTCTTCAAATACCATTGAGAACAAAAAGAAAAATCTTATTGTCTGACTATATTGGATCCCAAGTACTATGTATCTGATCAAGAGCTGGTGTAATTATGTAAGAGGAGTTGTCCTGTAGTATTTAAAACACTCTGTGTAATGCCTATTCTGCATGTTACAGACCAGTCTTCTATAAATCCTCACCCATTTTCCTCATCAGTTCAAGCCTACCTTAACATAAAAGTTTGCATCTTGATTACCCTGTGATCAAGGATATAATCCTTGTTCTATCCTCACTGGAAATTCTTGCATTATAATTTGTTTCTGACAAAGTGAATGTGTAAGTAAAGTATTTTTTTACTTTGCCATGCACACTAACAATTTTGTGATGACCCCATTTGACAACTAATTGGCTTCTTACCAAAAGTGAAAACAATAGACACCTATTTTCAGCTGGGAAAGCCACACTCGGTATGTTCCCTGGCCAAGACAAAGCACTGAAGCAGCATGACACAAAGTGTTCCAAGCTCTGTCCATGGCTTTTCTTTTTCAACAGATCTGCTGATCAACTTACCTTTTTTTCTCCCATGTCTTCCCTCTTCCAAAGCATTGACTGTTGACTGAAAGTGTGTTTTCCTATAGTCTGTAGATTCTTCTTTTGCACTAGCTGAGTATCTATGTACTGATTGCTTCTTGAGAAGACATGGAGCTGTGCGTGTTACTAAAGGAGCTATGTGTTCACAGACTTGGTGAGAAGTTGGGAAGTCCTGACATGATGACAAAATGTTGCTAGCTAGACTGAAAATGAAACCTTAGGAAAATGTTTGACATGTCTCTAGCGATTATTGTTTCCTTGGTGCATACTGTTGCTATGTTTAATATGTGGAAACTGGCAAGAATAAATCAGATCGCTAGCAAGATTACTCATACTTGAAATGCTAAGTGCTCTAATTGACAGAGGAGCAGTAACTTATCTTTGCATATGCCGGTGGGTAAAAGAGAACCATCATTCAACCTTTGCACATTCACATGGATGTATCCAAAATGTATTTCTCAAATGTGACTAAAGTTGAAAAAGATTTCTTGAAATCTCTCTTTGTGGGGTGAAAATGCATATGTTTATTCTAAGGTAGAGTATTTTACAGTCTTCCTTTTTAACTATTCTTTGTAAATGCCGTAGTTCCTATTAAACTCAGTCTGAGCAGGATGTATGAGTACAGAACCAGAAAACAAAATCAAAGCAGTTCCTGCTCCAAACATCTTTTGCGTGATCTATATGTTCTTGAATTTAAGCTTCCTTCCCTGGTAGAACAGTCCTGATATGTAATTTTTTTCTCCTTTGCCCTCCCCCATCACTTTGCCTTTGCCAACCATAACAGCACACAAAGCAGATGCCTTTAAATCTTCAAGCCCACAAGTTTCCAACAGTATACATAGCTATGAGTTCCCCAGTGCTATACTAGCATCTTTCTGAGGAAGGAGGTATAGCAGAAGAGAAGGAGCCTTGTAGGGAGAGCGGGCTGGATCCCACCACTCATGGCTCCCTGTCAGGTGAGGAAAGCATATAGTGTCCCTGCCATCCAGCTGTTTAGGATCGTTTATCTTATGCTTTTAGTTTGTTTAGTCAGTGGTGATGCATAAGGTACAACTGGTTTTGACTTCTGGGTAGGCAAAGTCTATGGAGCAACCAGAAGGAATCCCAACCATTTGTTGCTGGCAGAATACTAAATAAACAGTAGCAACACCTACCTGTGTGGGTGGCAATTAATCACATCAATCAACCAGATCAGCTAGCAAAGCCTTTTTTTTTTTTTTTTCTTCTTTTCTTTCCTTTTGTTCCTTGTCTCCTCCCACCTGCCTGTTTCCTGGTTGTTGTTCCTGCCATCAGTAGAGCTGGTGCTCAGCTAAGTAGTAGGTCAAATGCCATTACATGGCTGGGTTACATAAACCTTGGCCACATCTTCTTTAATGATCCGACCATTTAATGCTCTCAGGCCAATTTAGCAGAGGACTCTCAGCCTATCTTTAAGCTTGGATTTATTCTCCTTCTGGATTTCCTAAAGGAATGAGCCAAAACTACTGCCTGTGTGCTTGTAGAGCTGCGTGTGCCTGTCCATCTGAACTGCCCTCCTGGGAAAACTCTCATTTTTCTTAATCAGTTCCTACAACTTTTCTAAAATGTGTGGAAGAGAAAATAATTTTGTTGCAGGGAAACGTACCATCACAAACTCTTCTTTTATTAAGCACCTGTAATAAACATAAAAGAGAGACTTTATGAGAGATGGGACCATAGCAAAACCATCCTTCAAAGCCTGGATAAGCACCAGTGGTAACTGGTTGTGAGACACAAATCTCTAGTTTTGTTTTCCAGGCTCCTGTACTTTATGTAGACTTATTTTTTAAATAGAGAGATGGTTAAAAATTTTTGTGGAAGCAAAAAAGGTTAGAAGGGTACCATTCTTTCTCTTAAAATTGGAGGAATATTTTTCCAGTCTTCCAGGTTTTTTTTTGTTTTTTGTTTTTTGTTTTTTTTAAACCTAGACGTTAGGCAAAGACTTGCCGATGTGAAATGGTAGAGACTGCAGGAACTGGTACTTGCAGAAAAATACAGATTGCAAACCAATAGATGGAGTGACAGTGGCAGCTGATGGAGAAGAAAAGGTGACCCCCTGGGGGAACTGGATAGTTCTTTAAAGACCTTGCTCCGGTCAGATACCAATTTACCCAGAAGGTGAAAACACGGAATAGTAAGCATCTTCATGGTTTGTTATTCTAAAATCCCTGAAACTTTTATGTGTAGGAGATAATTAAATATTAAAACAAAAATCTCAAGACTAGGACAGTTCTTGGTTTTCATTCCCACCTATGCTATTTTGGGTTCCTTCATTTTTGAACTCATAATGGCACCTCAGAGTCATTTTTTGTCACAATATCTATGCTGTCATTGTTACTGGAGCTGAATTCATCCATTACTAGAATCAAGGTCTTGACTATGTATGTTTTGGTGGGACTGACCTCCCAGTTCAGTTACCTTTCCTCTAGCCCTGATGCCATTTCTATGTTGTATACCTAATGGAAGAGCAGTCTAATAGGACTTACATTTGGAGAAAATAATGTGTTCAGTGTAAAAATGTCCTGAAGTTGTGCCTGCTTACACAAAAGAAAGGCCGTACCAAGCTAGAGTTCTTCTAGCCTTGAATCCTGTCTCCAGAGAGATTAAATGTGGTTGTCTAAGGCAAGAGTGTACGCATAAGGCAAGGAAACAATGATGCTCTTCCAGCCTCCTGTGATTTGTGGTTGTTAAACTTCCTGAACCAGAGATGAAGTCTTGGTATAATTGTACAATGCTATGAAAAATTCCAGCCGTGAAGCCGTATCTTTTATTTGCATATTATAACATTAATTAATTATCACTGTAATTCTCCCATATGTGCCAGAAAGACTTGTCTGAGCTGTTTTATCTCCCTGGTGGTGGTAACTGATTACCACATAATAGGCTAGGAAATACCAGAACAAGAAGAAAATATGCAGGAAATGTGCAGGTGGGAAATTTTTGCCATCATCTGTAGCAGGGCAGATCATAGTTTATTTCCATGCAGACTAAAAGCTGTGAACAGTCTTAACTTTTCTGCAGTATTCATGCACCTTTTGCATAAACTTAGGCCAGTTTTGCAGCCAACCTGATTTGTGGGTACTCAGAGAACGTAAAACTGTGGTATTGTGTGGTCTTTGTGTGAAGCTGGAGGAAGAGCAGAGCTCTACCTGGTGGCTCAAGCTCACAAGAATCTCATATTTAGGCTGGAAGGCTTGAGGTACATGTTCCCATCCAGCACGCAACGAAGGGAGAGTTTCATGCTGACCTTGTCTGCCATACAGCTGTAATAGGCAGCTCATCTTGAGGGGCTGCAGAAATTGTTTCTCAATAGTTCACAGGTTATTTTTGAAATTCAATCCATTTAATTTCTTTAATGGCATAGGCAGCAATTGACATTGTGGAACGTTGTGGACTTGCAATACAGTATGCACTAGCTTTTAGTATATTAAATAGCTCATTTTGACTCTGTCTTAAAATGGAATCCTTTTGCATCTTTCATTTGATATTCATTACATAAGAAATGACCATAAACCATGACCTTAGTCCTTGGCCCTCGTGGAAAGCATATTGAATAAATATCTCTTTTCATCGTGGTCCTTGGCATTACCGGGTTTAATTTAGTGAATTTGGAGTTGAAGTTTGTTCCTGTGTGAGTCATAACAAAGGTTACATGTTCCTCAAAGCCTTAAAACTTCACTAGAAAGAAAATATATCCTAGACTGAAATACCGATCCAAAGCATAGGAACCTCTCTGTCTACTGTATGAATTTTATGGTAGATCCAGTTAATGCTACAGGGAGAAATAACATGGTCAGATGAAGCGTGGTGAAGTAATAGAGACTGAAACTAGGAAATTCCAGGTTTTCCTTTCTCCAGTGCTTTGTTAAAATGTCAGTTGTTTTCCCAGTAATTTTTAAAATTACTTTTGTTGCTCCAGATCAAATCTGTAGAAAAACATCTAGCCCCACTTGAATGGAAATGGCTTAAACACTCAACATGATATTTTAGACTCAGTTTGCTATTTAGAGTTGAAAAGGCAACAAAACACAAAACTGGAAAAACTCTACAATCCCCTGGTTTAAGAACAACCTCAGTCAACCAAGGACTTAGCAACTGGTTTGAAGGAATATTGCACCCATGTTAGGTAAAACGCTTACAGTCTAGTAATTTGTTGTTGGCAAAATTTGTAAAAACATCTACCTGACAATGCTTTAGTAGATTTTTGTCCAATAGGTCTGCACTCTCATCCTTCCCTGGAAATGTAAGGCTGCCAGAAGCTGACAGTGATGAAGCTCGTCAGGTTGCATTGTCAGCCTCCCTACTATTCAGTCCTTGACTTGTAGTTTCTTTCAAATGCCTTTGGGCTGCCTTCTTCCCTTGCTCTTCAACTGTATGTATTTTTTGTGGTCACTTGTTAAGTAAAGAATTTAGGATCGCCTGTCTGCAAGACAGCAAACAGGGCTGCCATACTGCTGAACTAGCTTTTTGTATACTGGGTTTTTCTCACCTAGATTAGATGAAGTTGCATCCACCAAAAGGTTGAGTCACTCGGTTGTGGAAAGTTGACTGACAGCAAGGTGAACAAGAGAAGTGAAAGCTTCAGAATAGAAATCCCTTTACTAAATCAGGATGTTCTGCTTTTTACAAAATTAGCTGGTCCAGCTCTAGCACAGATTAACATTTTTTGCAACTCAGAAGATGACGTATGAAAAAAGAAATTCTTTCTGGTGTTATTAACAGCTACCAATGCAAAACTAGATGATGCCATTTTTCATTTAAAAGAAAAACAACACTTACAGTTGCAGTCGGACTTCAGTGAAGAATCAGTTTACTATGTTCAACTGTTAAACAGAAGATCAGAATGTAACGACTACGTAAGTGGTAAAATGGCTACCATTCACTTTACATCTTCTATCAGCGAAGTACTGCCTGTGGATCCTTTAACGATTTGTTTTACCTTAAAATCCAACAATTCAGCAAATTTTTGTGTAAGAGTTTTGTCCACTGATCTAACAGTAGTATTTCTATAAAAATATAAATATGTATTACCTCTGTTCACAATGGAAGGCTAAGGGGGTGCTGCTTGGTCTGAATAACCAGTGACAAACATGCTTCTCTTTCATTCTCTCCTCTTCCCACCTTGTTCTCCAGCACATCGAGCAAAACTAGTATTCCTTATAAGTTCTCCACTTCTCAACATGTAAGGCAGAAAAGTAATGCACATCTAGAGTAACTTTAGCAGAATTCATATTTAAGTGATGAAACTCCATCAACCACACAGCTCAAGAGTAAGCACATTTTCAGTCTATCAACCTCTCTTTTTACAGACTCCTGGAGAATCCTAAAGCCCGTGTGGAGACCAAACGGATCACACCTCTGCTGAGTAAAGAGACAAGAGGTCCAAAGTCAAGAGGCTTCAAGATGCTGTTGATTCTGTATGAACATGAACGTAAGCATCATCTTGGTGTTACCCTTGAGTTTTTGTGTTCCCCTCTTAGTCCTTACCTTTTCTAGAAAAGAGGAGGAATACATCCTCAAGTAGTGGTACTCCCAGTAATGCAGATCTCCTTGTGCTCCTTGTCCTGTCCACCATTTATTTATTTTCTGCTTAAAATACCCAGACTCCTCCCTCCAGTGTATATTTATGTTTAGAGGTGACATTTTATTGTGCCTTATATGTAACCATTGTGTCTCTGAATGGATGCAAGATAATGTGTATAAGAACACACTTGGTCTTGTTCTTTTGCTCATTTTTATCACATAAACACAGCTGGACATAATTTTCTTTGAAAAGGTTATTCAAGGTGTCTCTCTCAAGATACCCTCGGCCTTAATTCTGAAAATACTCTGGTGGACTTGCCTTCAGAATGTTTTATTGCTCTCCCTCACATGACAGCCACTCATGTGTGGACAAGGTTTCTCTGTTTTTCCCTTAGTCTTCAAGAAACATGGAACAAATAGTGGTGGGAGCTAGAGTTTGTAATGTTTGCAGATGAGGAGTAACCAAGGGATTTTTGGCACCTGATGTTTGAAGGAGGATTTGGCACCTGATGTTTGAGGAAGAATTGTGAGGATTAATTAAACAACGAATTCTCTGATGGAAAGGGACTCTGGTTGAGTTTTGCTATGGGCACAACTGTGAGCCTCAGTTAAATTTTATTATCTGAAACTGTTTTGATGTAATTGCTAAGAAAATCCAGGGAAGACTCCTAATGACACAAACTCAAGGAAATATATCACTGAAATGAGAACATCAAGATTTCCGTTTAGTCTGAAATGCCACCCAAAGATGCTTTTCCAAAGACTTACTGGTTCTGTCTTGGAAGCTGTACAAGTATTTGTTTCCCCTCGGGACTTCTAGAATTTCCCTGTTTAGACTGGAGGCTCTCTGAAGCGGAGGCTGTTTTGATAAACTGTGTGTACAGCACCTTACACAATGGACCTCTGATCACAGTCTGCGTCTTCACGTTATGGCAATGCAAATAAATATATGACCAACAATCCTTGAATGGGAAGGAAAATAAAAACTAGATTCCCCAGAGAGTTGATGCATATATGGTAACCAGTCTCCTCTCATAATAACGCTGTATTTATTGAAATCCAAGATTTAGAAGGTGTTCAGCTTTCTTGGGATGGCATAAATACTTTCCTGTTTTGACCTATATCCTTGTGCTGAATTTCTTGCTTGTTTGCTTTATGTCTTGTTTTGCCTGAGACTAGGGGATACTTCGTTTCACTAACATTTGTAGCCCTCACTTTGATCTGCAACAGGAAAGCTCAAGATTGGCTTCTCTGCCGACAGGAAAACAGATGAGATCTGAATATACCAGTTTTAAAAACCTCATTAGATTGGCTCTACAAGAAATAGTTCTTGTTCCTTAGTTAATTGTAAATTACATCTTTATTTTTAACAAAACTACTATGTTTTCTACACATGATTATTCATTTGTGCAGGCTGGACGCTGATTTCCATTTATTCCTGACACACATGAGATTATTTGTTCCTTGTAAATGAAAGAAAGGTGATAGTTTCCAAAGTCTTTCATTTACTGCAGGGTTTTGTGCTTGCCTGTTTTCTGATGTTCCTGTGCCCTACTGTTTGTTAGCAAAATTGTCACTCTTGACAAGTACTTCCAAAAATGTCTGTAGTTCTAGAGCAGGGTGGTATCATATCAGATTGGGTGTGGGCTGCAAAGGGTTCCCTTCGGTTCAGCAAGCACTGCGTAATTGCACTGCTGATCGTGACTAAGCTGATTTCAGACCAGCTTCCCTCTTTGCTAACAAGGGAGGAAGCAGGATTTATTCTAGGGCGGTCTGAAGAATCAATGAGAGGGACACCAGAGGATCAGACAAAGGCCGTGTCACTTCTCTCAGTGTCTCCTGCCACAGTGCTTGTGGATCGTGGTGGCTGGGGAGGGCGAAGCGCTGGCAACTGAGCTTTGCCCTCAGTGTTCAGCTGTTGGAGCAAGATGTGCTCCATCGCCTGCTCCAGGATTTTGTAATCACCCAGAAAGGGCTCAGGTGGGGGTGTCTCCATTACTAACTGAGTCTTCTGGTGGGTAAAAAAAGTTTGCACAGAAGTCTGAATTTGCTAAAATGCCAGGCTGTTCGGTGCTAGCTGCTAGCAGCTGTGGATATTGCAGCACATCTTAAGAAAAAGGTGACTGTGCAGCCTGCTATAAAGGACTAACTTGTGCAAAATAATGTGTGGTGGCTCAGCCGTATCCCCTACCCACCCATCTGCGCTCGGTTAGACCTGCAAGGCATTTCCCTGTTTCTGCTTGTTTGCACTAGAAATGAAGGGAAAAGTCTGCCCACATTCCTCCTCCATTACACTGTGACTATTCAAGAGTACCTGGAGTTTCACATGATAGGTGCGAATGGCTGGAGGTCTTCCTGATCGCCAGCTTTCCTCTTCCAGACATTTCTTGCTTGCCTTTCCATGTCAAATGAGTGGTTTGCAGGAGTACAGAAAATTCTAGGGGCTATAAGGACTCAGCAGGTGCTGGGAAGAGTTTTACAGCAATACTCATCTAAAGTTGAAAACAAATTTTCTTTGACCTTTTCCATGCCCTGTTTGTGCTTGTTTGCCACGAGTGTTCGTGTTGGTACAATTTGGGGCTGGGGGGTATAGGAGTGGTCGTAGAATAATAATAAAGTTGGAGTGTTTGCAGTAATGCTTTTCATTAGCACCAGAGAAGTGACTGCTTAGAAGAGAGAACCTTAAGGCACTGTGAAAGCAAAACAAAACAAAACAGTTGTGTCCAGTCAGAACAACTCCAGTTGTGAATTTAGCTTACAACAATCCTTACAAAGCATTCAGTCATTATTAAGAAAATGATGTAATACATAATTTTACATGAATAAATATGAGAACTCTCGAGTATGTGGCTGCCAACAATAATAATGTTTCTTTCCTACTCTCCTTTCATCAAATGTTATCATATTGTGCGTTAGCTAGCTATCAAGGCAGTCTACGATTATAAATGGGAGAAGAGCTTCTTCATCCCATCATAGGAAAAAGAGGAAGTTATCCATAATTGTAGTCTGTGGTCTATATAATGGAAAATGGCTGAAGCCCTTTAAGATGGTACCTCTCAGTATTCTTTCTCCCAAAGCATGTGCCAAGCTTTTAGGTTTTTATTATGTTGGGAAACCACAGACCATACCTAACTAACTTATTCAGAACAAGCAATGTGTAATTTTTCTTTGGAAGAAAGCTTTACTTCCTGGCAAACTTTGTCTTGAACAAACGTTGTGCAATTTTGTTTTGGGTCCAAGTAACCCAAAACTCTGTTCATAAGGGGGACATTCCTATGTTTGTGCAGTAGTTTCTACACTGATACAGTTTCTCTCAAGAGTGAAGGTATTTTTGAAGGTAGCTTTACAAAATCTGACTGAAAACTCTATGTTTTATTAAATGTTCTATTTTTAAAATCCAGAAAACAAATCAGCCAACTGTTAAGGAGTATACCTGGCAGGTACCAGTGAGTTGGATGGTACCGTGACATTCAGGTGAACTTCCTGTAGATAATTCAGCCTTACAGCAAATCCTATAATTCTCTCCTCTTATCCATCTCAAATATTGCAATTATTGCAAATATGACTTGGGTATTTCACGAGGCATTAATCATTTTTATCAGATACTTGGCTTCAGAAATTATTTTGTAAGGTTGTTTACTTTGTTACTCAGAAATGAGTTATTACAGAACAGTAATGTTGGCCATGGGGAAAGGCTAAAAGGAGGTAAAAAGCTTTATCTTTTACATTAAGAAGTAATTGTAGAATGCTTATGTGGCTAGTTGAACACTTTCAGAGGCAGCTGTGCCTGTTTGTTGCTATCAGAAGGTGAATAACGGTTCCGTGGTCTGCTGCTCAGTTTGCATTTCCATCCAACCCTGCTTTTCTAGGCATACCAAAGTCAGCACACCTGCAAGGTGTAACTTCATTGGGAGAATAGTGCCCATCAGGTGAACTTTCTTAAAAAAAAAAAAAAGAGAAAAGGTAGTAGTGCAACTCATGACTTGGGCTCTTGCATCTTGTGGTGTGTACATATGCTGCTTATGAAAGACGTTGAATCCAAATCCTGGGCTTGACTGGAGGCAGACACAGTGTAAATCCCAATAGAAGAGGTTTCTGTCCTCGTTGCACCTACAAGGCTGCTTGGTTGAATTTAATGAGATTGTCCATGTCCAACATAGTTGGACTCGATGATCTTAAAGGTCCTTTCCAACCTAAACAATTCTATGATTCTATAAGCTCTCCCAAAATTCTGCTCCATGTAGCTGGCTTTCTGTAACACCACTGGGTTAGGCTACTGTATAGCTCCTGTGTAGGAGGGTATCGCAAAGCGTTAGTTTCCCAGGGGAAAAACAACTTAACTCTGCTTTTGAAATGAACTATTTAGCCAACATGGAAGAGCTGTCCAGACTTCTCCCCAGATATCCTGATTTAAACTTGCAGTTCAGCGTGTTACATCTGGTTAATATCCCTGGCAGCATGTGGGTGGGGTGTCCTCTGGTTTTTGCTGTAATTGAGTAGATGGACATATTGCAGCCTGGTTGCATTTAACATTGCTTTTCACGTAGTGTTCATTACCAAGATGTCCAGCAGTGAACTGAACTCCAGGAGAGAGTTTATCCTCCATAGCCACACAGTTCTCCAGCAGCGTAAGGAAGCCATAAACTAGACAGCAAAGCAGAATCAGACTCTTCTTAAAACTGTACCCCCTGCCCCGCCCCCCAAACCTGCTATGAGTAAATATCAGAAAAAATAATTCCCCAGCAGTTCCCCATCAGATGAAAGAGGTACCAAAACATGCTAAAAATAAAAGGAGCCATTGTTCCCATCCTTTGGATATTAGTTATTCTCCTGTGTGATTGGTACAGGCTAGAAAACAGAAGCGGTTTAAGGTTGACTTGTGGATAAATTATGAATACAAAGTAGTGGTGGGATGTTTGTTTGGTTGGTTTTTAATCAGTGTAATCTTATTGATATTCCAGAGTTT
The DNA here is from genome assembly GCF_023634155.1 of Falco peregrinus. Classification (NCBI taxonomy): domain Eukaryota; kingdom Metazoa; phylum Chordata; class Aves; order Falconiformes; family Falconidae; genus Falco; species Falco peregrinus. The sequence goes on from NC_073723.1 coordinate 92,642,268, forward strand.
TAGAGCAGGCACAGAGAAGTGAGAAGCATGCGATCCATAGTCCTGAGTATTCTGTCATCTTAAATGAGAGGTAGTTGGTTTCTATAGAAATTTTGTTTGTTTGTTTGTTTCAGATTCAGGTGTCTTCACATAAAGGAACTCTCATTTTCTCAGTTCCCATCCTTATTTGGCTTGTTATTAAAATGAGTAAAGGACAAATAAAGCAGCTCAATGGAGGAAGAGCTTTTTGGCTGTTGTAACAGCTCCATATTGTTAAGAAAATGAGACGAGCCTTGCTGACTGGGCTTCGGAAGTTTGCAGACAGCAGAGAGGGGAAAAAGGCAAAGGCTGATCCCTGCAGGACTTGCTTGAGTGACATACGCTGGTCTTGCAAATCTGAGTCCATCTTCCCACAATCTTGCATTACAGTCCTGACAGTGGGGCTTGTAAAGCTTGGCTAATTCATATGGAAACATCTTGTTCAAGGTTCATGGAAGTAAAGGTATGAAAAGGTTCTCTAATAAAAAAAAAAAAAAAAAAAAAGGTGTTCTTTTATATTAAAGCACGAAACATCTGCAGTAGCAGGAGAGCTCCTTCTGAATGATGAGATGGGGTCTGGGGTTGAGGGGAATTCTCCTGTCTCTCATCTTTGGGACTGTCTTTTGTTACATTAGGTTAGTAGGTTAGGACTGTGTCTTTCAGGAGACTTCAAATTAGATGAGAACTATTGAAAAATCACTATGATTTTAGCATATTGGCTTCATTATTCTCTGTTAGAGAGGACCATGAGACTAAGTCAGCAATCTGGGAATACTTTCCCATAAGAAAGAGCCTAGCTTTTATGTCTACGTGTGCCTGGTATCCTGCATTCAGGGATGATAATGAGTAATTTCTACCTCTGAGAAGGGATAACTAAATACCAAGCCTAGAGGGAAGAATTATCTTGCAGAGCTTGACTATGAGAGGAGTAATTGCAGAAAAAGGATGAGAAAGAAAGCCTAGGGTATATTTCTATCGGAAGACATGGTTGTGCAAGAAAACTTCATATCAGAGAGAAGCAGATCATGCAGAAAAAAAAGTTCAAAGAAGCAGATATGGAAACAGATGTGCCTACAAAATGGAAACGACAGATTCCCTCTGCATTTATGCATGTATTAGAATATTTAGGGCTATGATGAAGTGTGTTAGAGAAGATGATAGTGGTGGTGTCTTCCTGTTTATAAGAGGAGAGTGAAAGGCTGGAAGAAAGCAGAGAAAAAACAAGTAGATGTAATGGTGCATATCATGATTAGATAAATGGACTTTTTTCTTTATTTCCTTGCTGCTCCTCCATTTCCAAATCATGTTGCATTTCCAGATTGTCTTGCATCCTTTGGCTGCTTCTTACCACATGCCTCTTTAACCTATCAAATGTTTATATGAGTTATCCATGCAGTATTGCTGAAATTTCAGTCCCCTGAGAAACTCGTGCCAGTGATGATCACAATCCAGTTATCAAAACTAGAACATTGCAAGGCAGGTGATTGTTCCAGGGCCAACCTCAAAAAAAAATCTCAGTTTAAATTGGTAATCCCTGCCCTGACAGCATACAGATTTGTGACACACTGTTATGATAAGCTAGATCAGCAACTGTCTTTTTCACAGTCAATTCTTGTAAGTTAATCACCCTTGAAAGAAACCTGCCTCAGTGAAAACATTCATTTCTGCATCTGGGCTCTCTGCTGCAGGTGTAGGGAGAAGATTTGCAAGACAAATTTGGAAGCCTGATGCAATAGGAAACAACGAGCAAAGCTTAGTGACCAGAACCAGTCCTGGAATCACAGACTGCTGTATATAGGGAGGCCAGAAGGGAATTTTGTGACTTTCTGGTCTGAACTCCAGCATAAAATAAAATGTCACCTGAGGATTTCCTACTGGCAGTTCTGCTGGCATTTGCAGTTGTATAAGAGCCTTTTAATCTAAACCGCTGTTTAGCTAAACTTTTAGGTATAAAATTTGAATGTTATCTTCCATTCTAGTCTCTGACTCACAAAGCCATAGGAATCAGAAGTCCCTAATCTTTAAAAAGGTAAAAACCATCTTGGTATTTGTGCACTGGCGTGGTTGTATTGCAGTCACAGGAACATTATGGCATCTAACCTGTTCTGCTCAGCTACCCCGAAGGGCATGAGGAGCAGACCCCTGGAAGGGCTTCGTTCCTGTAAGTCTCATTGGTAGTGAGGTGCTTAAACAGAATTTAGGATCCTATGTACCTTTATCACAGAGGTCAGCACTTTGTGACAATTAATGTTGTGATCACTTGCTAAATTTTTATCCCATTTTTTTTGAGTGAAATTGGACGTCACTGATAAATAAAGATTTCCACAAATATTGTATTTTCTTTTGAAGTTTTCCAGTTAGAAAGTTGCAATTGGATACATAAAATGGAACAAACAGATTGTTATAACAAAAATGTACACCAATCTAAGCCAGTTTTGGTGAGGTTTTTTTTTCAATATTTTAGCTGGAAACTTCTACGCTTTCCAGCTGGCTCCCTTCAACAGTTGTATGTTGTAGTAATCAAGTATTGTGACAGCTGAAATTCTATGAAAATGCTATCCACTCCCAACTGGAAGAACAATATCAGGCATTTCATAGAACTTGAAAGGGTGACATTTCCTTACAACAGCAGGATATAAGGGAGAGAACCAAAAGAGGCAAAATAAAGGCGATTTCTTCCCCTCTTTGATGGAAAATTCCACATGTTACTCTCTGGAGGGAGCAGAGCACAGGTAAACTTGCCAGATTCTTATGTCATCTTGGAAAATTTATTGTTCCCATTCTCTGTGTTCTGAATTTTAAATTGTTCAGAGACGCTATTCCCAAACGCACAGAAACATTTTATTTTATTTTAATGTGTGTTTATTAGAAAATGGTTGTTTGTTGGGTTTTTTCCCCCCCCTGCTTCTTACCTTCTGGGATTCATTTTTCCTTAGTGATCTGATGCTCCCTGCTCAGAAATATTTGATGTGCGGTTCTATGTTGGGGCACTCAGACGGTTACAGAGACATGACACTTGTCAGGAAGAGGCAGGCGTTGCCAAAAGGTGGTAGCACTGATTCAGAAAGTGGCTCTCCCCTTTGAGTCAGGATTCAACAAGTCATTCTATGGTTCTCCCCTTGGAAGAGAAAGATGTTTCAATGTTTAATTATGGCTAGATACAGCTAGCAGTGGAGGGCCCTTCAGATGCAAGTGACTGATCTCTGAGTTTGAAAGGACTCCAGACATCTTGCACGGTGTGAAATTGAAATAGGCATTATGGCACTAGCTGTGGGGATGCTGTGTTTACTGATAAAAAGGCACATGAAAACTACTGCTTCTCTTCTCCCACCCTCCAGCCTCCTCCTACATTGCAAATAGCAACTGAAGATCACCCACAGAACATTGTGGCTGGTTTTGGGGTTGTTTGGTGGTTTTTGTTTGTATTTGCTGGATGGAAAAAGTAAACAAGGAACATTTTTTTTCCCCATTGAAGGCAAAAGAGTTGAAATTCTTGGTTTCTGCCTGTTGCTGTTTTTGGTTTCAAAATTCCACTAGCAGAATTCTGAGGTCTGGCTCCTGCTTCTAAGCTCACGATGAGCCCAAGTGTACCTTCCAATACGTACTGCTTAGTAAAAGCTAAATATCAGAGAGCAAAGCCATAGTGGAACTAGTCAGTTCCTATTCATTTTGAAGTTTCTTTTTTTAGTGTTAAGGTCTTGAGGGGCCATTACTAGCCACCATTTTTTTCTTTATGTTTCTAACCATATATTAAGAACCACCTTGGTAGATTATTAGACTTGTCTTATCCTGATTGCAGGTTAATTATGGTTGGGGTTTATGGAATCAGTTACTCAACAGAATTTCAAATGTGCAGTCACAGCTGACATTTAAAAGCAGATTGAATAAATTAAAATGCCTGCTACAGCTATTAACTGAATTCTGTCCTTAATTACTGAAATATTATAATATATATATAAATAGAAAATTATTTGCCAAAAGCAAAGGAAGTTCCTGGTTCCCAGAGCACTTTCACTAAAAAGTAGCCATACAGAACCAGATACAGGGCTAAGTCTGGTGGATTAGACTGGAGTAAGGATATTTTGTCAGCGCTTGTTATCATCACAGCACATGCTTGCTCAATGCACATACGTGTAAATATAGGACACCTTAATATCATAATATATTAACCAGCAGCTAGCAAGCTCAGTATGAATGTGGCCAGAATGTATAGCGTATTCATCCTCTCCCTTGTACATTATGGAGCTGTGATTGACAAAATCAGATGAGTTTCTGCTGAAGCCCATGATAAAAGCTGAAGATGTGCTTGCCTTTGTGGGGTGGTCCTGGGTGTGTGTAAGTGGCCAGCAAATATTTCACTCCTCTGACCTGCTTGGTCATCCTTCCTAACCCTTCTGCAATAATAACCCCTTCACTCTTTCCTTGAGATGTTTGCCTTCTCAAGTGGATGCATGAAATGGAAGCGGGCACTCTCACAGACAAAACCTAGTTGTCTGTGTGGTTCCCCTTGGCTGCAAACTCTTCTTTTCCTGTAGGATGTATATAAACAGGTTGTGTCCTACTAGCAAAATGCAACTGCTTCCTTGGGTAGCAAAGGCCTCCTTTCTTGCCTATATCAGCAAGCATCTACACTGTAGAGGGAAGGGATGCTCAGCTGCTAGCTGGTACTACAGCGTATCACTGGGAACATTTATGTTGTACCAGGTGGCTAAAGTGATAGCTGTAGCTATTTTTGCTTTGTTAGAAATCTGCCTGACTTGTGCCTCTATTTTGTACTTTTAGATTAAAACATGTTCTCAAATCTGTAGGACTTTCAGTACACTATCTCAAAGTTGGGTTTTCCTAACTCCTAGCCTTTGCAAGACACAGTGGAGTCAAACAAGTCCACATCGCATGCCATTTCCACCATGGATGTACAAAGTGAATACAAACCCGATATTGACCTGAACTACATATAATCTCTTCTACTATGTGATCTTTGGAATAATCTGTTTTGAATACAGATAGAGAATGGTTTCCTACTCCTCCTATTAAATGGATAAGAAGTCATGGATATCAGCATATGTAGAAGAGTCATCATGAAGCACACTGAAAAAGGGAGGGGTTGTGTTTGATTTCCATTTCTGTGTGAGCCTGTTCTGTGCTAAAGAACTGCACCATAAACACAGAGGTGCGCAAAACTCCTGATCTTTTGTAAAACTGCACAACAGCATCCAGCACAAGGTTTACTAAAAATCATGAGCGATGTGGACGGTGGCAGGAGCTTGCTGTAACAGTGAGTTTTTTCAGATGCAGAAAAAATGCCCAACAGTGTTCAGAACAGACTGTAAGTAGTTAGTGGAAAGAAATAAAAATCCAAGAACGTCGGATTAATATTCACCACTCCTGATGCAATCAAGTACATTGGTCTTGCTCAGTACCTTTAATTGGTCATCATTTATTTAAAGACTTTCAAGTACCCATAATTTCCAAGTTTCTGTGTCTGTATTGATGGGAACACATGTGAGATGCTGCTGTTTAGGATCAGATTTTAGTAGATGATAAAGTATTAAGGTTGCCAACTAAAAGAGGCAGAAGTGGCTGTGTTTATGGCTCAGAAGTCAGAGCTGTGTTTATGGCTCTCACTGAGTAGAATTATAATTCTGTCACCTGATTCTGATAAAGACAAAATATCCCTACCCAGGCTGGCCTTGGGCTGCTTCTTCTATATGTTCATTAACATGATCTAAAACCCCCACTAACGTTTAACCTAAAACCCTGGAACAAATACAGTTTTGAAAACTGCTGTTTCATTGCACTTGATGCTGAAGACTAACTTGGTTTCCGCCCAGGAAAGCTTTTGCATAGCTAGCTTCAGCCCATCAGGCCACTGAGTTTGAGAGAGGTAGTCCAAAACTATCACAGATAATTGGAAAACATTCAAAAGCAGCTGTCAGTAGCTAATTTTAGTGAATTCCTGACCTGGAGTTTTTGCTGAGGACACTATTTTATATTCAGCGGTGACAAGGTGGGGCATCCAGTTCATGTAATTTAACAGTTTTAACCATATGATCTAACCCTTTCTGCCTTTTCTCAAAAATTACTCTGAATAGCCACAAAAAAACCCAACCAAAAACCAGCCAAACCAAAAACCCCTAGAAGGATGTCTAGTTCTGTCTTTAGAACATACCCTGCTAACGAGTATTGCTTCAGGTACTGCCCAGCCACCATTTCAAAAAATTTTGAAATGCCAGAGTTCATAAATAACCAGAATTGTTCATTTTTTTACAGGAAACAAACTTTTACTGTAGAGGGCATGAAAAGGGAAAAAAGATCAAAAAGAAAGGGTCTATCTAGGAATTCAAGTGAGAGAACAATACATATTGGACAGAAGACTAGGAAGGAGCAAAAGACTGAAAAGGAATTACAGGATATAAAAGAAAAAGGTCTGGAGAGAGAAAACAACGAAATGGGAAAATAGTGAAAAGGCCAAGGACACTCAAAAGTTCTGTAGTTGTGATTTTTTCAAAAGCCGTTCTGGTGCTGACCATCAGCTAGATGTTTTTGACACATTAATCTTCTGAGAAAAATATTGTATTGTGTGTGCAGTCCTAGTAGCAATTGGTTCTGGTGTGCTTAACTCACCTTTCCTTTGCACCTTGGTTGGAACCATTAGTTACCCTTTACCACTTAGTGTAAGACCAGCACAGAACATCAGTAATAGTCTTAACACAGTCTCATATAGAGGAAGGATTAGGCTCATCCACAGCTTCTTCCCTCTGTAACTCTGAATAGTTTTACCCTAACAAATTGTGATATATCTTTTTTTCATATCAACAGTAGCCAAGAAACAGTAACCCTAGTAACTTCATCTAGCTCAATATTTTGGTTTTTTTCCCAGCTTGAAAAAAAACCCTTAACATGTTGAAACGCAGAAGAGGTGACTGTACAACAGAGCCCAAGGCTAACCTTTGTAGGCAAGCGTTAGCTTAATCACGGAGAGACAGATTAGGAGAGAAAAAAAATATGTAATTGAATGTGTTTTATTCAGTAATTTAATTTTGTTTTTAGAAGAAGGTTTCAGGCAAAAAGATAATGACAGCAATTTATTCAATTTATCCAATGAAATGTTTCAGATTGTATTAATAGACTAAAGTGATGTTTACATGTGTAGTTAGATATATAGTTTCCTATGGAGACAAGCTCATTAGGTCAAGATTGCATGTCACTAGTGATTCTCCACCTAGATGCAAGCTGCTGAGATGGGTATTGCAAAAGCACAGGACTTGCATAATTGATAATGTGGGCTGGAATTTCTTCAAGAAACTGCCTCTTTCTGGGGGTAAGACTGGACAGACGAGCTCTGGTTTGTCAAAACGAGAGTAACTTTTGTGAAATCTTCAGATTTGATTTATTTCTTGTTCAAAGAATATGTTGAAAAACTTCTGAGGTTGTCAAAATGACCCATTAGAATATTTTCAGGAAATCATTTAATTGTGAATTTTGCGCCTCCCCCCCCCAGCTCTTGGCTTACCAGTTCAGAAAATTCTTGAGTTTTTTTTCCCCACACTATGAAGCAGGATAACTTTTCTTAATTTTCATGAATCTTTAGGAAAAAAAAAAATGGTTTTCCTGGACTTTAGCAGTCAGGGCAGGAATCTTGTTTTCCATATGTAGCAATGCAATGTATGTAAAGTATGCATGTCTTTCACAATGCAGCTCACTCTGGCATGAGGCCAATGTGTAGATATCTATCGGAGATGAGCTTGGGAAGAAATAGATGAGGAAATTTTATTCAGTCTCATATTTTCTCTTAGATTATGTATCTATCTTGTTACATTTAGTTATTCCTATATTAACTGAAGATGTTCAATCAGTGGATGGAAAGGATGTTCCCATTAAGGATTGCACTGTACTAACCTGTACAGTTTTGCTGGGACTTGGCAGACAGCTAGAGCTGTCTATGTTTAGATGAACCCCATAAAATTTCTACATTTGCATAGCCAAGTGCACATGCCAGTAGTACTTGCACAACACCTTAGAGCTGTATGCACAGGTAACCTGCGTGGCAACAAACACTGCAGTAATCTGTCTGTGCAACAGCCACTTACACAGTGAGTCCTGAATATTGGAAGCTCAGAGTCAAAGCTGGTCCAAAAAAGTCTATTGAAATGCATGTATGGGCCCCAGTAAGCAGTTTGCAAGGAGTCAGGCTGAAGTCCTGCCGTCTCCCTGGAGTGGGGTGCCGAGGAGAATTGCTGCAGCAGCTCTTTGGGACCAGTACTAAGGCCATTCCTTGCAACGTACAGTTGAAAATCAGGGGTGTTTCCAATTAACTTTGTTCTCTGGAACAACAGGCTTTCACGTATGTAATTTCTAGCTGGAATTACAAATGCAAATTACTGTGAAGGCAATAAATGGTTTTGAAGCAGATTGGCCAGAAAGTTCGTATTCATATTCCAGCAGTGGCACCTGTGGTCATTCATGCTAGCAGCTCACCGCTATTCTGCATATGTAAATATAAAGTGAGGCGATGTGCTTCTCAGCTGCTTTATCCAAACATATGTGCTACTTTTAAGTGCAGAGACACCCAAGTGCACATCCTTTCACGCCTACAGTGCCCTCTACTTGTTTCTTTGGGGTGGATATCTAGGTGCATAAGTGAGAAGGGCGCAGCAGATGATGGGGGACTATAGCTGTGGGATGCTCCAAGCAGATCCCCTGGCTCACAGTGTAGGTGCAGACTCAACTAAATCTTTTTTTTTTTTTTTTCTTCTTTCTTTCCTAACTGACTGCTTTTACAGCAGAAATCTTTGTTGTCACTTGCCAAGTGGAGATTCTTCTGCTCTGGATTGCTAAATATTACTCTTATTACTTTTATTCTGGTTCTCAAGGGTTTATATGACCTCTCAAATTTCCTTTAGGTTGGTGAGCACTCTCAATTTTCCCTTTCAGCATTGAGTACTGTTACTTTCCCCTTTTTTCCAGCTCCTTACCTGCCTTATAATTCTTCTAAACCCATATCTTCTCTAGTTTAAAAGAGTAAGCTCCTATATGCCATTATATTAGATGCCTTAGAGGACTTGACACAAATCTGCCATATTTCCAAAGTCAAGTAAATAAGTTCTCACAGAAAGATTAGCAGTTAGGCTGCTGTGGCACCATTTTAATCAACTCAAGCTGCATTTTATGCTATTTTCTACCTATTTCCATGTGTTTGCATACAATAGCTGTCAGACTTACAGGCCTGTAATGGCCATCAGACTCCTCCTCTGACTTTTCTTAGCTATAGAAATAATGTTCACTGTTCTCTGCTCGTATGGTATTGTTTTGTTCCCATTATGGACACACAGTATGGTGGAGGTATTTAAAAGAAGGAAAATCTAGAATAGCTCAAATCCTGCAGGAGTTCTCTATCTGAACTTTCAAAGTATTCAGGAGTTTGTTGTACAAACCCTTCACAGGATCAGGTTTGACATAAATATCAAGCTAGCATTGCACCAGCGTGTTTGTCAGTGCAATAATAATTCTCTACACAAAGACAGCAAGGGTTTGTCTATCCAAGTTTATTTTAAAAGCATACAATATGGAGGGACTTAAAAGTTGGGGGATGTTATTAGCTTTTATCTTGGTATCTGTATGTTGCATACTATGTCAGCAAATTGGAAATAATGTACCTTTAATAGCTTACTAAACAAACATTATCAGAGAGTGTCAAATGGAAGTAAAAAGAAAAGTTAAGGAGCAGTTACCATAATTCATTTTCAGCACTCAAAGGCTTATGTGGGACTTACTTAGTACAGAAGTGTAAGAATGTTAGTAAGTAAAACCTGTGGGTAGCATGGTGACCCAGCCAGCGGGCACTGTGGTTCTGGGGTGGCGGTCTGAACCCCTCGGTCACAGCCTGGGCCCTGGACATGGAAATATACACAGTACTAACCAGAAGCAAAGTGCATGAGGATTGCTGTGTAACTTCAGTTCATTGCTGTTGTTGATGCTGCAGATCAAATCAACATTTATTTGACTAAAGGATGTTTAACATGATGAAATGGGCTCTAATTATAATGTGCTGAAAGAGCTGATGAAAATTTGTCTGCTTTCTGCTTTTAATTTAGCTTGAGGCACTGGAAAAGAAATCCAGGGGGTGGAAAGAATTTCTTCAGTCACAGTAATAGCTTTATACGTATTCCTCAGAAAACTTCCTTGTCTTTTCTTGGTGTTTCAGGCCCTGTCTTAGCACAGCACAACAATGCATATTTGACCACGATGATACGACAAGTCTCAGTGAGATCAGGGATGCACTTGAAAGCAAGTGTATGTTGTATGTACTTTGGCTGAGTTTGGAGGGAGGCAGGTCCCAGTATTAGACTTTGGATTCATTTTTTCTAAATCATGTCAGGCAAACCTGTATCAGGTTGGCTCCTTTTAGCTTCCTATTTGTCCACACTTCTCTCCAAGGCAGAAATTCCCAGGTACATGCAACGAGCGATATTGTCTTTTTGCTGGGACTGTTTGGTGTCTGTTCTGTGAAGCAATGTTTCAGTATGCACACCATAAAACTATACTGGGTGATCTTTGGGGTTTTTTCCTCTCTAAGCCACGTCACATTGCAAACGTACATGTAGTTTGTTCTCCTCTTTCACTTCAAGTTCTCCATTACCCTTGATGCTCGTCATTTTTCTGTAAGCCTTTTGGAGCTTTCCAGTGCTCTCACTGTCTTGTTCAGCAAGTGTTCTCTCTTTAAATGTTCCTTCCAGGCTAATGCCAACAATGCATATAATATATAGTTTGTTTCCTCTGCTACGTCATGAATTGTAACCTTGTCTTTTGAGGATTCAGCCCCAAAGTGTCCAGTGTCCTCAGTATTCAGGAGGGCACATGAGATCATGCTGTAGGAAGAAGTTGCATTGGTTTCTACAGGGCTCTCTGCATGGTGAAACCAAACACCTGGGTGGGTCCCTTGCCATCTGATCCATCAGGATTGGCCTTGACCCATCAGCGATCATGGAGCTTGAGGGTTGGGAGCACAGCACCAACTCTGCACCATTCCCCTGCAGAAGACAGTTTTCCCCTTGAGACTGAACCTCGAGATGTCCTGATAGTGCTGGGCATGGCATAGTCACCCCCCAAAAAGTCAATCCTGAGATGCTTTCTTCACAGCTCAGCACTGAGCCTCCGAGAGCGCAGCCAAAACGCTCCCCCAAGAGGCTCTGAGGTCGTGTTGATGCAGGTGGTATTGCAGAGGGGGGACGGAGGAGAAGGTGGGTTGCTGAGCCAGGGGTCAGGAAGAGAGAAGAGGTTGGAGATGCAGGCCAATCCAGAAAAATGTGGGTACTTTCCACCAGAAAACTGGCATCTGACCAGACAATCCTTGGGTCTGCTTGGAGAGGGTATTAGTGCTTCCGCTCTTGCTGCAGGGCTCTTTGGCTCCCAGGTATTGCTAGATCATTTCCAGAGTTGTTATTGCAAAGTAATATTCACACAAACTGATCTGGGAGGCAAAAAAAACCTCTTCAGCTTGGGTACGTGACCCATGGTGATGTTTAATCAGCTTTGTAAGGTATATGTTGTATCCTACTGTTACAAATAAATAAATAAAGCTTCATATAAAAAAGACCCTCTGGGTAGGTTTATTTCAATATTTCTTCTATTTATAGCTTTTTGTGAAAAATGGCCATTGTTTTGCCAAGTATTCTGTAGAGCTTTTAATTATGCATACTGGCATTTAATGCAACTTTTTTGGTTAACTAGTAGCAGGCATTTCTGATGTTTTCAAAGGGATAAATGCTGACTTAATGCAACTGAACTTGCTGCCTGTAAGTGTGTGTTGTGGCATCTCATTTTACTTGTTTTCCTTTAGAAGAATGGGACAGAAATCAAATGCAAATAAAACAATACTGACAGTGGTGTTTGAGTAAACTTGGACCCAGAGGGAGCATGTGAAATTTTGGCCATCAGTCTGAGCACGGGCCAGCTGATCTTTTTCTGGAATTTGTTGGCTTCTTTTTACATAAAAAATTATATTGTATACAACTATTCACATAATAATAATTAAAAAATGGAAATACATAACCTATTTTAACCATATAGACACGTACCATACAAAAGAAGAAGCCCGGAAAGTTCCTATTTGCTTCTCTCTGCATCTTCTGTAGACATCTGAGTAATACCTTTTGCTCTCTGCATTCCCTGAAGCTGCTGGTGCTCTGTGCCTCTCCTCCCCTGTGACTGTGCGGGAGCTCTTGGTGTTTGCACAGACCGAGCAAGCTGATGAGAGGTAGGTGTCTGCCCTGCAAGGACACCAACCAGGATCGGGTCCTTATAGTTCTGTGCATACCAATACATGTGTTCCTATCTCAATTAATTGGGGCATTTTGTAGCAAAATATATTTCACCTGTAAGTTTGGCAGTATACCAAATATTTATGGTCATTTAGTTTCTCTCTCTCTTTACTTAGGGGTATATTCTCTTGAGTTCTCATGTTATTCCTGTATTTTTGCAGTTTAACTGTTAAATGTAACCATTAATATCCTCTGAAAATAATTTGCAGTTTGCCAATTGGGTGCTGAACTTCAGCCACTTTTGTGTTCTGTGTATGAAATATATCATTATAAGACGCTTTCCTGAAATGTGAAAATTTCGGCCTGTGTTTAATCTCCCTCAGAGCTCCAGCACAGTTATTTCGAGTTCAGCTTGCAGTTTATAACTCTGCAATCCTTTTTTTGAAGAGCTGCTAATGAATTATTCTCCATCCTATGACTGCGGAGAAGTATATTCGTGCCAAAACCATAATACTTTGTTCTTCTCTTTACTAAATTGAATGCTGTTTTTGCAGAGCATTTCTCCAGTTTTCCTACAGGCATGCATATTAATAAGAGTAAAGTTGTGCCCCTAAATCAGCCTTAATCAAGTCATTTAATGAAGGTCAGGGTTGTTTAACATGAAGTCAGAGGAGTCCAAAGAAATGAATACATGCAGATGGTAAAGAGGAGAGCTGTAATACAACGCTGAAAGCGTGATAGTTCAAGCTGTGAAAACGTTAACTCTAGGAATAGCATTTGTATTATTGTTGTCCTGTTCTACAAGCAAATATAAAAAAAAGTGTGTTATTACACCAATAAACTCAATATTAAATCCTTTTTTGCTAATAATCTGAATACCCAGAATTAAGTCCTTTGGAAACTAAGTGGTTTCTCAAAATGACCAGCCTGTTTGATTATATTTTTATATAGGTGCACACTCATATACATTTTCTTAAGAGTGACTTTATTCAGGTTTGTTGCATAATTTCCATTCTTCACTGTATATACACGTGAAAAAAATGCAATCAGTGGTTGGAAAAAAAATAGAAGTCCCACTGGGTCACATATTCATGTCACTTCTCATTATCGAAAGTGACAATGTATGTATTTAAAAGTGCTGATGTGATCACTGGAATGACTATTACAGATCAGCCTAATTCAGATTTTCTAAAAACCTGCGTGAAATCTGGGTATTTATCATATGTGTGCCAGTTAAAATCAGTACAGGTAATTGAAGTTGTGAGAATTCTTCAGGCACTGGCTTAAAGAAGCTTTGCACATTTTCTTTGCATATGTTTTCATCTACGGTAGGCCAGCTATAAAAAAACAAACCAACACCAAACCCAAACCAATGCAAAGAGAATACAAACACTAGTGAGGAATATTAGACCAATCTGGCATGCTAATGAAATCCTTGCTGAAATTCCTTCCTTTCCTCTCCCCTCTTAATTTTTCGAGTACATCTTCTCATAAATTACCCTGATTGCTTGACTGCTGAGATACTTCTTTCCACAAGAGTCCAAGGTTTTAAGGGGTAGGTATAGGTCATATTTTTCCATAGGCATAGAACAAGCCATAGAACCACACAGTGTGATTTCTGCATCAGAGTGACTATTTGAACTGTATCATCTTTTCAGAAAGAAAGTCAGCCTCAGCTTTAAGCTGCAAGTGATGGCAAGGCTACTGCATCTCTACCGCATCTATGTATAAGCTGACCCAGAAGTTAGATTCTGATCTGAAATTCTTTATCCTCAGCTTCAAAATGTAAACTGTCGTTATGCTTTTATTTTCCACAGCCTGTTACGCTAAAAAAGATGTCTGCTACTGGAAATTTTTCCAAGTGTTCTTTAAGAGATCACTTCATTATTTTTAGCATTGTAAAGACATTTCCACACTTCTGTAACCCCCCAGAATAATCTGGTTATTATGTGTATATTGAATACATTAATTTGCTTTATTTAAAAGGGGATAATAATAATAAAAAGATTAAAATACTGAGTGATCTTCCCTGCCCCACTCAGCCCAACACCTGGTCAGTCAGAGTTTTTACACCAAATTTTATACCTTTCTTCACAAGTAGAACAATAACCTCCTCTGAATTTAAACTTAATTTTGAAGTTCTGAACGCTGGCTCCCTAACAGGAAACATCGTCTTATACCAGCATCTGGGGTGAGCTCAGGTTGTGCTCTATGGTCCAATCCTTACTCTACAAGCCACCATACATCTCTATATTGCAAGATTCATCTATGTGAAGCTAAGTCAAGACAGAGGCCATCAAAGCAGAAAGTGTTATTAATTAGTAATTAGATTAATAAATGAACTGAGTAGGAAGAATTCTTTAATTCTGCATTGAGCCTTTCTTTTAAAATATAGGGTGGTTTCCTTGCAGCAAAGCCATAAGGAAAAAAAAAAAAATAAACATGTGTTAATTATACTACTGGACCTGCTTACTTGTCAAAACTATTTTTACAGTATTGCTTCATTGTTGAGGGCTAGTGTACTTCACCAGCAAGTGGCAGAACATGTCCTAAGTAGGGATTTTCCATTGCATGCCACAATTACAGACAATTGACATTTCATTATAATAACCAGCAAACTTTCATGAAATAAATGACACCTGAGTAAGTTTCATAACGTTTTGCCTCGCCCTACCCTGGAATGCATCTGTGCTGTGTGAAGGCTAGGAACGGTTCTGGTGATTGGAAACAGAATTATTCGAACCCAGGAGAGCGCGGAGGTTTCCCTGAGACAGGCTGCACTAGCTAGCTCGCGAGCCGTTCGCAACGGCTTTGAGAACTATTTACTACGTGCAGTTCTGAATACGATTGCAGGAGCAAAATGGTAGTCTGTGTGGGGATTGAATGTTTGCATCCAAAACTTTCTTTGTTTCCTGGGTCCGATTCAAGCGCACCTTGCATTTTTACCAGCTCTCTGCTTATGTCAGTGAACACAAAGCGGAGGCGATGCTGCCAAATCAGAATTGTTTTGTAGAGAAGTGCAGGAATTGCGCCACTTTTTTTTTTTTTTTTTGTGGTGCCTGTGGTTTGAGCAGCAGCAGGCAAAGCTGTTTGCCTGTGTGAACTCGTCATTTCATTATACAACTGTCTGTTGTATATTTGCTTGCTTCGTGACCAAGTCCAGCTAAACTCCTAAGAGCACGCAAACAGTGTGCTGAAAGAGTTCGGGTTGCAGATGTCTCTGGCTTTGAGTAGTGACGTGTAAAGATACAGTGCAAGAAAGATGCATAAAGGTACGTGTTCCACCAAGGATGGTAGAACTGTGTTCCCATAGACTGAGTTTCCCCTAAAAGGCCTCTCAGCTCACTTACCTCTTTCACCTACACAGTCAGTAACGTGGAAGAAAAGTTTTCTGCATTCAAAGGGCAAAAAGTAATGACAGAGAAAACGGATTTGTACCATATTGATCCTGGCTGGAGTGGGATATGCTACTGTCACAGTATATATTGAGACTTGTCTCCTACATCATCACCTCTCAGTACCCTCAAAACTATTCTACCCGGCTGTCCTCCTTCACACTTACCTGCTCACCTCCTGGATCTTACTTTGCAGTAGAGTACAGCTGGAGATGAGGAACTATCCTTTAACGCTTCTTGTTCTTCTTCCGCTCTGCCAGGGAGGAACAAACCCTTGCAACTGCAGCAGTCCGCTTGACTGCTGTGTATTGGGATCACAGGAAACATGGGCAGTGTCTGTAAGATGTTTCAGATGTTTAATTGCTGCATAGTGGCAAGAATATTTCTACAGTGTAACTGGATAATCTTTATTAGGTTCCTGGAAATCCCGTTGTTTTCTGCCCATTCTCAGTTTTGCTGTTTTTTAACAAGGTGTATTAGACCACGGAGCTTGTTCATCTTAAATGTAGTGAACAACTTAACAGTTCTGACATCTGAACTTTAGGGAACCCTTAGGAACTCTTAATTGCTCAGCTTAAAAAAAAAATAATCAAGGCCCAGCACAGAACAGATGTATGGTAATAAACTTATCTCATAATGTCAAATGATCAAACAGTGGATTCTTTTTTACATTTAAATATATAAGACTTTCCATTAAGGGGCTTTGTTGACTCTGATAACAGTTTCACAACCATTAAGTTTATTTCTACAGCTATTTGTTAAAAGCTAATACGAAAAATAATAGAATCTAATTGAGAAGCAAAGCAAACAGAGCAGAGCCTAGGATGTTTCAGTTAATAAGCAATAGAGATTGTATTGATTTCATTTTATAAACAACATTAATCCTCAATAACAATTAAAGTGTAGACAGGTTGCTTGTTTAAGTTATCAGATAAGATGGCCTACTCAGGTATATATATGGGGTAGTAATTTGAAAAGGATATGAGGATTCAAGAAGCTATTGATCTATCCATCATGCGCCTGTGTCATGAGAAATGTTTTTGGTGAGGTGCAGTAGTTCTTCAAACCACTGCTGCTCAAAGACTGGCAGTGCAAACGTTCCTGCTGCTGGAAGACATCGCAAGCCTGAATGAAAGTAGTGGAGTTTCAAATGTAGCTTTAAGTATTTTCCCCAAATTATAGAGATTACTGAAATAAGGTGTCAGATCTTGTCTGCTGCGAGTACAGACAGTGGAAGTGAGCACTTGCAGCCTCAAAGCAGAATCTGTGTTTAAGGCTGTGGGAAGGTTTGGTCCTGGGTATCCTCTGCTGGCAGAAAACGGCAAAAGCTGTTCCTGAGACACTTCTGATCCTAAACCAGAAGCGGGATATAATCCCCCTTCTAGCTGGTGGCTTAGAACTATAAGGAAGGCTGGAAAATAATGATGCAAGTGCAAACCTCTAGAAATGTGAAGAAAAGCTTTTTGCATCTTAGATAAAGGAGAGCAGTGCAATATTCACAGCTCTGGTGCTGGCAGGTGTTTATTTGCAATGACTCTGTGTGCTAGGTGGTGACTGAAAGTTCCTTAAGGTATGTCAGTGTAACTGGCTGTGGAGGTGCTCCTTTTGTTTACCTGATGGTGTAACAGTGGCTGTGAAGAGCAGCAGATCAGACCCCAGTGTGGCCGGGCTGCCCTCTTTTATTCCTCTGGGAAGTCCAGACCTACCTCGGTTCCTAGCCCGCGCTGAAGCCCATGCTATCCCATCGCGACTGCTGCCAGTTCCTATGCAAGCTTGCTGAAAGCTGGCTGGGTAGATGTGTTGTGCTGCCCTAGTGCCTTCAGCTCTAGTGTGGACATTAAAATGGAGCTGTGCAGCCGCAGATTGGGCTGGCTTTGGCTGAGGGCCTCCAGCACAATCAAAATAGCTGGCAGCTTGGTACTTGCCTTGTGTTTAAGCTGTCTGAGTTCATGAATAAGCTGCTCTCTTCATCTCACCCTCTGCAGGACCTGACCCAATGGCTTGCTATCAAAATGCCTAATTGGCCACGCTCTGCACGCAGCTTCATGTGGAAAGGTCATTTGACACATCTGCGTTTAGTGCAAGGACCCATGGCACAAAAGCTTGGGGTCAGGTTCCTCCTCTGTTGCAGGGGACGTGGAAGTTGCATCTTGTTCTGTTGGTAGTGGTAGGACTTGACTTGCTGTTCTCCTGCTGAAATTGGGCTGATTTTTAGGGACTAGTTCAAAATCCATTAGATTAAAAAGCAAGGAGATTCAAAGTAAGAAGGAGATTGAGTGGATTCTGTGATCTCATTTAACCACTGGTATGGGAGAGAAGATACTTTGATGTCAGTTCCCATTTTATTAAAACATACAGCACAGAAGTGTGAAATGGGCAGTAGAACAGGGACTGACACTCGTTTCCTCTACCCAGGTGAATGTCCAAGAACCTACGCATACACTCTGGCCAAGAAAATACCTGGTTATTCCAAGTAGTGTGGAATAGCTTCCACAAGAAAGGAAGACATTGATCCCCAACTGCCTTACAGGCTCTTCAGGAGAATTAATTCAAATCCTTTTGTGGTGGTGAGGGAAATGGAGCCCATTCCTCTGTGGATGTGGGTGAGGTCTCTGGTTCTGAGTCAGGTGGACAAACCAGGTGTAACCTCCTCCAGCTGCGCCTTGAGAAAAACAGCACGTGCTCCTACCTCTGTACCACAGTCTGACTGTAGCACCAGGTTTGGAAAGCCCTGCAGGGTGTCCTGTCTTCTAGGAAAAGGTGGGAGTTAAGACAAGGTCTTCTCAACAGCAGTTTCTGTTCTGTAGAAACCCTAGTCTGTGATAAGAGTATGTTTGGACCATCTTAAACCAGAAAAGGCCTTTGCTCTAGGAGGTTCTCTGAGAGGGGTGTGTGAGGGGAAGGCATTTTAATTCTTTCTGAGCCGCTGTCTGCAGGATCAAACTCGTGACTTTCAAGAAGTGAAGTAGGGCCATGCTAGAAGCTTGTAGTTTAACATTCTTTGTCCAAGATAAAATGCATTGCACTGTAGCAAAATCACCTTCTAAAATGGAGCAGTAGGCTGCATTTATTTGTATTCTGTTTGTTTCATATATATGATTAATTAAAATGAGCAATACAGATTGTTGGAATTAAGCGATGACTGAGATATAAGCTAGCAAATAGACATAAATGGAAGCATTTACTCCAAGTACATATCTGTTTATGATAAGGTTGCTTGGATTTAGCAGAGCAGAGACTAGAAAAGATGGTAACAAAAAGCAACCAAAGAACCTGTCTGTCTTAAGGCAGAAGCTTGCAGTTGCCCTGGGTAAAAATTTCCTGTTAACTTTTGTAGTCCTTGGAGAGTAGCCGACTGTCATCAATTCCTGGTCAATATTTGAGTAATGCTCTTTGGCAAGTCACACCATTTGCTATTTGCTCGATCAATGTATAATAGCCCAATGACTCAATATTATAAAACTCAATGACCTGTGAAACTTCAACATTTACATTTCTGTTAAAAACTCAAATAGTTCTTTATTAGTAGGAACTCAAGCTAAAATGCCAATCAGATAAGCATGATGACAATTATTAGCTATTTTCTTAGTCGCATTAAGACAGATTCTAGTGCTTTTTCTAAAATTGAAATGAATGAAACTACTCACAGGGAAAGACAAAACCTCATCATACATTTGACAGATTAAAAGATGTGGAGGTCAGAATCTGTCTGAGGCAACCTGTCTGAATTTTCTTGGTTTATTCATCCTGCTTACTAATGCATGTTGTAGTTGTACCCGAGTGGGCATAAAATATTTATTGTCCTATAGCGGGAGTCAAATGTGTCACGGGAACTCTCTGCATGAACCTCATTTCGTCATCTGGTTATCAATGTCTGCACAGCTTTGCTGGGTTTTAGGGTGGTAAACATACTAGGAGATGAAATCCTGACCCCACGGAAATCAAAGTAAAGCTCCCAAGGGACAATATCCCGGTCCTGGTGGGGAATATACATGCCTTCCATTTACAGCCTGTTTCCTTTATGCTCGCTGGCTCCTGGCAGCACAGAAGCAGAGCATAGGCAGAGCATAGCATAGGCAGGAGGACCAGGGCAGCTGCTGCTAGGCTGGGTGCTCGTGCAGGCACCCTGCCTCCGTGCAGTGGTGCCAGCCTCTGAAAACACATTTCTGCCGACTGGGTACTCCCAGTATGTTCTTGTGCAAAGTCTTGTGCAAAGTGGAAACTTAAACTGCTACCGTAGGTGGCTTACATTGTTTAAAGCTATGTGTTCGACTCCTGAAAGCATTAAAAACACTGAGGTGGTCCACGAGGTGATCTTGGTTCTCAGATGGTTACAGCTGCAGTTAATGCTCGGTCGTAGATTGTGTCAGCACTTTAATCCATTTGAGTGTAAGATCAAATGAGTGATATTAAACTATTTACTGTCAAACACAGTTTGTAGACACCCAAGAGTGCCCACACCAGCAGGTACAACAGAGATGCAAGCAAATGTCTGTCTCTCATCTGTTGTAATTCACAACCTCTAAGCTCAGAGACAGGTGCTGTGGTGTTGTGAATGTCCTACATCAAACATGGGTACTGATTTGACCTACTGGCTTTAGGTAGAAAGTTCAGGTACATTAACACATTAGTGTATGAGAGTTACATCCTAGAGTGGCAAGTCTGTGTTAATAAACAGATTTAGGTGTATTTGGACATTGCCACACATTGAAATTACTTTTTCCCCCCCTCTAAGTACATTGGATTGAAGAATCATCAGCAAGCTAGCTCATAGACATGTCTGCCAGAACAACTGTTTTGACAAATATTCTTATTTATTTTTCCTATTAAGAAACTCTTTGGCAATCTATCAAGATTGGGTTCAGTTATGAAGTGAAATTACTAATAAGAAAAAAGAAGCTCTTAGTAATAATCTGACCTAATTAATGGTGAGGGCTGATAATAAGAAACACTCTGCTAACCATTGGGGTACAGCACTTGGAAGATTTAAAGAAAGAAAGCTAGCAGAAGATGTGATATAGGATGAGAGAAGCTCTCCGCTGGCCAAGGCTGAGTTTCCAAGGCGGGTAAATGAAGCACATGTTAGGTACCCAAGTGAGCAGTGGTCACAGCCCACAGGGTCGAAATCGGGGAGCTTCAGCGATTGCTCCTGTACTCTGCTCCCAAACCCTCTGTGGATCAGGAATAGTTGAGATAGGTGAGGCATTTCAAATAATACACAAGAGAAAAATATTATCTGACTGCAGACAGCAGAAGACAGAGAAGATTTATCAGTCTCCCAGTATCTCTGAAGAGCTTTTCTAGCAATTTCAGCTGATTCTGACCGCGTTGGCCATGGTACGGCACCTCTGTTCCAGCAGTGCTGTGTGTCCCTCCCTTGGCATAATGGGCTTAGTTTACCTTGCACTGTATGAATGCTCTGTAAACATTTGTGTATATGTAAGTGCAGGTTGTTACATGCACTTACTACCTGAAGCAACTAAGAGCAACTGTTGGGTCACTATTTGCATGAAGAATGTGTGTGGGTTTATCATTATGCAAAAGGTATCAGACGCACCTACTAGAACAAATGAAACATTTCTAGAAAAAACAAACCTGTCTTTTGCTGTAGTGAGTATCTGAAGTCTTTTCTCTTGCATATTGTGCTATTTCGCCACACTTGGAATGTCAATACTGGCTTGGGAAAGTTTGTCTGCCCCATTTCATGCAACTGTTAAAACAAATGCTTGGAAGCAAATTAAATCTGAAGCAATGTGAGGATGGGCTAAAGAGGGAAGGGAAAACAAAGGTTATGTCAATACAGTACAGTGCTGCACAGAGCCAACACATTAGTATTCCTAAGCAGTGCTGTACAGTTGGATGTAGCTACATTAGGTAACTTCTTAAACTACCTCTGTACCACTGGTGCTTGCTTGTCAGAGCTTGGTGGCAATGCAGCTCGGCAACATCACAGCAGTCCTGTCTGTCTTGCATGGTAGTTGCACTGTGGTTACCCTGCCACATTTCTGTTTTAGATGTTTCACTAA
Organism: Falco peregrinus; assembly: GCF_023634155.1. Taxonomy (NCBI): domain Eukaryota; kingdom Metazoa; phylum Chordata; class Aves; order Falconiformes; family Falconidae; genus Falco; species Falco peregrinus. Next base: position 92,663,967 of record NC_073723.1, read on the forward strand.
CACATGGGATAGCTTTTGATGGGGAGGAAACCAGGCTCACGTGTCCAGGAGGCGACCCTGGCTCCCAGCTCCCTCCGAGGGCAGCCCTCTGCACGAGTCCCTGCCCAGCTCCAAGGCAGCCTCACGCTGCACCGGAGGAACATACCCTGCTTTCCTTCCCCCCTTTCGTACGTATGGAAGGGGGTTGTGTCATTCTGGGAGTAAAAGCATGCTTTGGAGGCTAAAGTTCAATTTACCCTGCCTACCTTTTATTTGTTCTGCTTGCACTGCAGTAAATGTAGTCTCACCCACAGCCTTTCCATTTAGGAAGTTGTGAGGCTGTTCGGCCTTGTAAAAGAAGCTCTGTTAATTGTATTATGTTGAATGAGAAAACTGGAGCTATCAATCATATAAAAAGAATTAACAGGGTAGCCCTCTTGGGAATAAGTAATGAAAAAGCCAAGCAGTACAGAAGGCAAACCAAAAACGTTGTTCATTATCCTAATTATTTGAAGGACATGAACAAAAGTACATGGACATTGAAATAACAGTGACTATGAAATAAAAGGAAGAGTGAAGCTGTGAATGACAGTTTAGGATAAGGTGCAATAAGTAGCAGCGTGTTCAATATATTGATAGATAAGATATAAAGAGAATTGTGGCTTTTATTACTGCTCAGTGTGTGTGTTGTTTGGCACTACATTTGCTGTGCATGGATGAAACAGGGTCTAATAACTGGTACAACCATAATAGGTAATTTACCGCCAGTGTTTCTCATTGCAAATGTAAGAATTTGCTTCGTATAGTATCTGTGCATTTCTGCATACTGTTCTGAAATATGTTTTCATTGGCGTGAGAGGAATACACCTAGAGCCCTGAAGCTGCTACAGTAATCTCCTATTTCTCAACCAGTGCCCTAGTGATGTGTCATTTTGTCTTGGTTTCCTCACCTGGATCACTTTTTTTCTACCTAAGCACCCTTTGACTTCCATGCAGTGCTACAAAAAATATTTAGAGTTGAGCATAAGGAGAGCTATTCAAGTGATACAGACTGACAAATCAAATTCTCGACCTCTTGATATAAAAAAAAAACCACACACAGACACAGACACAGACACACACACAGACACACACACTCTCTGTCTCTCTTTCTCTAGCATGAAAATTATACATTTATTAAGAATATATATCTTGTTTTCTTTCTATGCTGTTGTGGCATGGCAGGTATCTTCTACTGGCTAGGAAATAAAATGAACTGTTCTTTTCTCTAATTTCTTGCCCCTCAAAGCGGAAGATAAAGGGAGCACTTGCACACAGCGTAGCTAGTTGCTGGTGTTGGTAGTGCAGCGTGTTCCTCGATGAGGTTCCCACCTGTGCCATTGCATTCTCCACAAATACTATTGAGGACTGTCCAGGAAAATCTGGAAGAATCACCTTACCTTGGCTTTGCTAAACTGTTTGATGGTGAACCTACATTTCTTTGTAGAAAGCAAAAAAAAGATGGAAAGGCAGTGAGAGGGAATCTCGCATTCTTCTGCTTTTGGTACAGTTTGCATTTTTCAGCTGATAATACAAATAATGAAAAAAAGCTGAGTCCTGCCTTGCTTTTACTCCAAAGCATTAAATCCTCTAGGCTTTCAAACAGCCAGGACAACTCCATTATAGTGTTTACATTTCATTCCTCTAGCTTAGATTTTTATGTACGAAGTTCTGAATTGTTAAATGTCTCTCGTCATCTATTATCTTAAAATTAGACCTTTAATCACTACAGGTTCCCCCTGTGGTTAGGAAGCTAGTAATGGGGCTAGGAAGTGCTGATGTAGTAATATCCTCTGTTCGGATTACAAATGTCATTTTAGCTTTGATTATAAAGGAACAGAAGGATTATACTGGTGCATCTTTGTGGATGTATCACTAATGTGATGATTGTTATATTTTTAACTACTCTTTTTCCTATGCTTATGTTATACAACGTACCACTGATTCCCTCCTTAACAGATGGGAGACGTTTTCCATTTGGCCGTTTTGGTTTTAGCATAGTTATTTTAATTTCCTAACAACATATTAGCTGTTGTTTCTTGTCTATGAATTTCAGGGACCAACCAGTGTGGTCAAATATCTCCCATCACATCACTTGATACAATACAATATTCCTTTCTTTGACCCTTCCCGTCTTCTCTCCAAATGATACTCTCCTACTGTCTCTTGATGGAAACTTCTGCAGTGCTGTCTGAGGAAAGGGAAAATCCCAACACACATGTGCACACCAGCAAATACCAGAAGTACCTTCTCAAAAATGCTCTCAGGGACTTACTCTTAACGCAGATCACAGAAGCTGAAATCATCCTCTCTTTTAGGGCTAATTACATCCCTTATATAAGTGGAGGCAGCTGGTTTGTTTTTTTTTTCCAGCTTCTTCAATTCCTAGAAGGTTCCTCTAGCTCATTGCCTATCAGGTTACTGTTGCCAAGGGGTTTACAGCTGTACTCGGAGAGGATAATCTACTATCAGTCATTTCATCTGTACGATCACATGTAAACTTGGTTTCTTGAGGACTGCTTTTTTTTTTTTGCCATTTCTGACATCCTGCCCTCCATCATCTGGATGCTTTTGAAAGGAGGGAGTTATTAGAAGTTACACAGGACAAGTTCTCATGCTCAAGAAATGCACTCATAGCTTGGCTTCAGCAGTGACGGGGGGATAGGGGTGAGGGGGCTTTTCTTCTGGCTGTGAGCTGTCATCTGTGTAAAATGCATCTTCTTGGTATAGGGTGCTTAAAGGCAGGAAAGGCACCTTGTATTCCAGTTCTTTATTATGCCAGTCATGTTGGAGGGCTGAATTCGAGCTGTGGTAGGAAACCTCTCTTTTTCTATTCAACAGAAAGTGTTTAGACAGTTTGAAGAACTCTTGTCTCCCTTCCTCTATTTGAGCTCAAGTCTTCAATTAGATGTAATTGAAAAAGGTAGAGTAAATGGCAGGTGCCTGCCTCTTTGGAAGGTGTAATTATGACTAGCTTGCAGACTTGGAATTTTGATGACTGAATAAATAAAGAAGACAGATGTGTTTGTGTACACACTGACAGCAGTATTGACAGGATGACACAGGGACATTTGTAGCTCTGTAGTCTGTAGAATGAGGGGGAAAGTGAGGGGTTTGGGCTACTTTCCCCCTCCTATTTAGAAAATGAGCATCTGTTCTCTCCCTCTTCATGTCTATGGATGAGGTGAATTTCTATTGTGCCTATGAAAAATAGTAACATCCGTAGCTGGGACTTTGGCATTGATTTGTACTAGCTAGAGGGTTCCCATTCAAAATATTCAATGAGAGGTCTTTTATTTCTGCTTCCCCCTTTATTCTCTTTTATCTTCTTTATCTTCTCAGCATTCTACAGGTAAAAAATTACCTTGAATCTGATCAGAAAATTGGAATGCATTGCCAGGTAATCCTGTCACCTAAACCAAAAAGTATTCCACAAAAAAAGGCTGCACAGGGGACTTCCATCTCCCTTAAAAGCCCTATCACAGCCAGGTTGATGTGTGGCATTTTTATCAATAAAAAAGATTAAAAAGAAAAAAAAAAAGAAGAAAGGCCAGGACAAGTATTACTTGGAGTGGAGCAATACAATATTGGGGTAACCAAGTTCTTTATAAGGTCTTCGTGCTCCCTCTGCCATGGTTTGCAGGAGGTGATACTGGGACAAACCAGGTTTTGCTAACAAACCAGTTGAGACGAAGCTGTTAGCTAATCTGTACTTAATAAAATATTGGTGCCTCTAAGATATTAACTATCTTTTCTTCATATATTATTAACTTGCCTATCATTATTGTCTCTGATACCAAAAAATGTTCCCAAAACATTGTTTGGTCAGCAGTCCTCTTTCATTTTTCGTTGTCTTGTATGTTACAGATTCATGTACTCATGTATTATGTTGGTGTATTCTTTGCACTCATCTCAGCATGGTTGCTGTTGAAAATGACTTACCATTTTTTAATTTACAGAGGCCCTATGAGAAAACCACTGGGTATATTCTTAACATATTTCTTGAGCTCAGTTCAAGAATGGTGTGTCAGTTTAAGATCACTTCTTTTACACTTTGTAACACAGACTTTGTACATGGTCAGACTTCGTTAGACCTACTCTGATGCTCCTCTTGCCATGTGGAAGGAGTTCTGATTTGCTGTGCTTTTCAACTTTCTTCTCTTTCACTGATACATAAACCTAAATAGTTAGTATGCAAATTAAAATAGTTAGCATGACAGTTATCGAAGTTTTGATGGTGTCATAGGGCTGGGGAACTTCAGCATGAGGACTGATAACATAAGAGGGTCTTTATTTTCTTGTCAGTTGGGAATTTGCCTGTGTTGTAAATACAGTTTCTTACGAACAGTATCTGAGAAAGCCCACACGAAGGGTGGCTAGACTTGCCTAAGGAAACAGCTTTACTCATATATTTATCCTGCAAAAAACTCAATTACTAGGGATATGTCTTCATTGCTCCCTAAGGAATAATAGAGGAAAAGAAAACAACTAAGCTGAGGGTAAAATATCTAAGCAAATAGTGAAAGAGAAAGGAAAAGAAACAGCTTTGAACACAGTGTCTCTTCTTATGGTTAGACTATTATGGTTTCTTTAGTTGGTGGGTTTTCTGAATTCAGCTATTCCCTGTTAGCTCACACTTCATTTATGTTTTCCTCTCTATTCAGCTCACTGAAATTGTTTATTTCTGTAGCTGAGTGTCCATGATGTTGTGTACTTGGGCCCTTCAAACTGAAAATACTTTCAGACTTCTTCCTGCAGCCGAAACAAAGGCTCTCGTCTGTGAGACATCTGGTTTCTAATCACTGTACCCACTATTGTGGGCTCCTTTGTTGTGTTTTACAGACCTGCACGGTCACATCTGCCTTTACAGACTTGCAGAATGTGCATTGTTCGCTCCAACAAAGCTATTTTGACATATATCCTGTTTCTATCACATATCTGGCATGATTCCTCAAATAACTTCTTCGTGCCCTCTGCCAGTTTTACACCAAATGCAGAAAGTGCTGAAGTATATCAAGATTATGAAGTTTATTCTTCTGGAATTGACTCACTCCTGCCTCTGTTGGTTTGGTCTTGCAGCTCAAAGATATTCTGCCTGTCTTCATTCTAATAAGAGCTGTGCTGGTGCTGCATGCTCAATGAAGAGCATGCAGATCACTGCTGTGAGAGCTCAGTTCAGCTTTATTGCTTTAGATGATAAAGGAACCGCCCATTCCATGTGTTGTGGAATAGTAATCTAGAAAATGGAGCTTGTGCTTAAAATTTCTGGATGTGATACTAATTCTTGATTACTGCCCTCCTCCTACTGCAAGCACTGTAGCTAACGTATAGCACTGATTTTTTACATAGGAAATGAGCAACGGGTGCATTTAATAAAAAGAAATTACATTTGCTGTCTAAGGTCAGCTTCATGCCATGACTGGTATGAAGTAACCCTGGAAAGTTCATTGACAGAGGAGGTTTTCCTTCTGATATGACTATGGTACATAGCAGCAAATCGGCATTTTTATTTGTATCATTTATTCTTGCTTTTGTTTCCTTTTGTAAATTAAAAGAAGGCACACACACACCCCCACACACCCACCCCCAATCTGCAAATAAAGCTGCCTCTGTATCACAAAGATGATAGCCCAGTGATCTTTGTCATTGGTTGTACCTCTTCACAACCCTTGTTGCTACCAGGATGTCAGCTAAGTTTGTCATATAACGATGGTCTGAATCAAGGAAAATTGTTGCGTGAAGATAAAAAGGACTGCAAGGAAGGAGGAAAGGGAAATGGTTCCCACAAGCTCTTATTTAATTCTTCTATTTAATTTTAAAACTATTTTTCTTAATATTAAAATAAGAAATGTCAACACTGACTATTTTTTCCTTTGGTCTAGTTAAGGAAAGGATCAAAAAGAGAATAGTTGGAAAATAAAATTAGGAATATTATTGAAAGTATAAAGAACTGGGATAAAATGGGAAATGCACATCCATCTGTAGTGTGGAAGTTACATATGTACACTGCATTGTTGTACTGTCCAGCCACCTTTTGGAGAGCTGGGGACTGTGGGGGGAACTGCAGGGGAGAGTCCACATGAAGAAAAAAGGAGACAAGGATGAGGTCTCATACCATGATAGTGTATTGCAGCGGTTGTCCCTGATCTGTGAGTCAGAAGTGACCCACTTTCATGAACTCTTTTGTATTATGAACAATTTGGAAGAAACAGTATTCTCATATCAAAATAGAATTCAAAACCTAAAGAAAATAAAAGCCACTGTTTGGATAGTAAGAAAACTTGCATCTTCTGGAGTTCAAACTGCTGTGAAGACCCAGGTCTATAAGCCCCAGCTTAAGAAATGGAGCAAAACTTCAATGAAAAGGTTGCAGTTGGGCTAAAAATGGTATTCTTCTGGTCCCTACGTGTCGCATGTCTGTTTGCCCTTCAAGTCCATTTTGGGTTGATGCTGCGGACTGTTGTGGGTGAGTGGAGTGCATGTGTGTACTGCTTGCTTCCCTGATGGGTCTGGTCCGTGTGCACGTGTAACATACCTCTGTCTATTGACTCTGTGCCCAGAGATCCAGTTTCTGGCAGCAAATGCCCTCTGCTAGAATGTTCATACCAAATACACATCAAATGCACAAAAAATTATCTTAAAAGTTAGAAGCATAGAAACTATTCAGTAGTACCTCATCCAGGAGAAGGAAGTATTAAAACATGGAAATTCATTATGGATTATATTGGAATGAGGAATGTTCTGAGTTGTGCAACGTGCTCTGCAGTGAAAAAGCATATTACAAGCAGAATGTGACTGATAGGACATAAACGATCATCAGTTTTGATGCTGTTTGGAGCTTTGCCAGTTACACTTTGGATGAAACATTTGATTCTGATGATGTTCTTATGCTGTATAAAAATATCCCCTATTACATGATAAAAACTGTCCATTGCTGTAGCTCATATTCCAAAAATGTGTCTCATGTTCCAATAATGACTTTAAATCCTCATGGGAATTCACCATTTCCTTTGGAACCTGGTGTTTCAGTAGTAATTCTCTCACATGTAATTACAAAATTATTCACCTGAAATATTTTTGTCTCTATGATACCAGAAATGCTACAAAAAAATTGCTTTTTCAGTGGGAAAAGGATATTAATCTTGTCATTAAAACAAAGCAAAAGAACAACAACAACATAAAAAAACAACACCAAAAAAACCCAAAACCCACCAAAACCCAAAAAACAAAAAGAGTGAGAGAAATGTTTCAATGCAATGAGCAGTGAGCAGGAAAAAAAGTCAGTGGTTGCTTCCCCCAAAACACTGAACTGGTGTGTCTGTTGCTGATGTATCCAAGCAGTGTGGCTCTAATCACATTCAGGCACCAAGTCACTGGTTTTGTACACAGACTTTTCACATTTCTGGGCTGTTTCTCACTTCATGGATTAACTGTACCCACTGCTGTATAATGCTGTGACTTAATGTAACGAGTAATTGTTCCTTTAAGCAAAATAGTTAAATGTCTGAAAGTATCATTGATATCTGATGTAGATAACATCTTTTATGTCCTTTGATTCACAGTGATGTTCTTCTGCTAGTATTTCTGGCATAGGCATCCTAACCTTTAAGGATTGGTTGCCCCTGTTTAGACAGCACATGCATGATTAATAATTCATGAATGAAAGAGTCTTTTTCTGTTTCATGTGATCTGTTGAGTACACACGCAAGTGCTTCAACTAATATTAATTCCCCAGAATAGGTAAAACACTCTTTGGATGTCTAACAAAGCCATTCCACCCCACACCCAATTTCCATATCCAGATATTTTGGAGGGATGTTGTTCCCTAAGGTAGTCTGCTGTGTTGCTGCCACTCTAGTTCTTGAAAATCTCTGTCAGGATGCTTTTTCTCTCTTGCTAAGGGTAACATCTGGCACCTTATCAACAACCAGCATGCAGCACTATTTTTCTTCCAATACAGTTGGCTATGTCTTTGCTTCCTCTCAACCTCACAGAAATTTCAGCTGTGGTATTTTTGTTATGAGCTTTATTTTATTTCTGGATTTGGTTTTTATATTGTTTTATTTTATTTCCTGGAGCATTTTAACAAGTTCTTAGGAGTTTTCCCTGCTTCGGCCATTGGCACAGCACAGCACTGGCCTGACAAGGTGTCCACAGTCCTTTCCTGTTCCAAGTATCTCGTGTTATATCACTGTGTGTAACTCCTGCCAGGAAAAAAGGGTCTCAAATTGATTTTTCATAGAAAAACATGGATCTATTTATTTGGTTTGCTACTACAAATATTCTTCCTCTAGGTTGTGACCGGGTGAATTCCAGGCCCATTGAGGCCAATGGAAACCTGGCACTTGGCTTCAATGGAACCAGGATTTCCACTCAGATTTTGGCCTGTTTGGAAAATTAGAACTGACAATGATTGTTGACAAAAACCCTGGGAAAACACAGCAATATGAAAAAAAACTAATAGCATGATTCAGTCACTTTTGCTACTATCATATAATGACTTTTTCAACACTGTGTGAAAGCAATTGAAACAACAGAGCCCTATGTTTTTGCTTGAGTTTTCTTTGAAATCATTACCTGTTGTTATTGATGTGATGATAGGATCAAGGAGTCCCAGCCACAGATAAGAAACTCAGTGTTGTATAAACAGAGAAAGAAAACACAGCCTCCTTCAGGCTTGCCAAACAAGTGCTTACCAAGAGATGAGGGAGCATGGGAAAACACTAAACACTATGATTACATGGATCGATACGTTAGGCTGCATATCAGCATCCTGGGAGCCTCTTCTCAGGTTTTTCTAGGTGTGATGGCAGAGGAGAGTGTTAGGAGGGCTTTTGAAGAATATCGAGGAGATCTGTGCTGGCACTGGCAGATACTTCTTTCAAAAGATGAAGAAAAGAGAAAGGTGTGTGGAACACCTAGAAAGCTGGTAGAGGAGGCTGGGGTTATGAGCTGCTGCCTTTGATAGCCCGGAGGAGAATGGATGTGAAGGGAGGGCAAGGCTGGGAAGGGCAGGGGAGCACCTGTGAAGCGGTCACAGCAGTACCAGCAGGACTGGTGAGACTGGATGGCCTTTCCTCAGAAGAGGTAGCTATCTCAGTTCACCTCTCCTTTCTGTTATTGCCCTCAGTGTGGCTTCTTAACACATCTGTCTGGTGTATCGATCATCCAAAATTCAGAGGCTCAAGTCAAACGAATGTCCATATCCAGACACTTTTCTCACACCATCAGCAAGTACTTTCAGAACTGAATGTAGCCCAGCTGGAAATAAGACGAGAACAGATTTTCTTGCGAGATTTCTCATGCAGACAGCTTTTGGCTGGGTTGGAGACGTTTTGAAAGAAGTAATTTTTCATGCTATTTCAGCATTTTTTCATCCAGTCAGAGCCAGGAAGTGCAGGGATAATAATTTTAAAAGAGAAAGAGACTGAAACCTAATTGCAAAGCTACAGTAACTGACAAAATAAAAACATGATAAGCAGATTTTTTTATTTGGAAAAAAGTAATGGGGGTTTCAGACAATCTGTGATATTAATGAAGACTCGAGCAGGCCACTCCTCTGCAGCCTGTGGCTCATCTTCATTTAACATACAGGGGTCCAAACCAGATCCCTGCCCCTAAATATTTTTAAACTTTGAGGCTGTTTGAAATCTCCATCTGCAGTATGCTTTTCATATAGTGAGAGTATACAGCTCACCTGAAGTGAAATCTAACGAAGGGTACACCAGAATTTGGAAGCACCTTAGAAGAGCAACACTGGGAAGTGCCTCCTTGGTGAAGCCAGGTCCCAGGGACCACCTGTACTCAGGTAGAGATGCTGCCCTCTGACACCCCGCATGTAGCCTGAGCTCTGCCTTTGTACCCACTGAGTGGAGCCTGTAGTTCAGCGTAGGTGTCTGAAACATGGATTTTGACATTGAGGCTTGTACCCCTCTCTGTTTGACTGTCACACGATAGATCTGTCTTTCTTTTTCATCTCGAGTTTGCTTTCTTCTCTTCTTGGATTGTGATACCACACTCCCCTGACTCTGCTCCTTCAGATTTCGATTTCCCACCTTACTTTTTCTAATCCCTTCCTATCTAAGCACTTTGGTCATGCAGACACTCTTTATTCGACCCTATATTTTTCTGAAAGTGGTGGGAAGAGGAGATAAATATTGTTCTTGTGTGTGAACTTGGGTAAGCATTATCGTATGTGTTCTTTAGACTGCTAAGCCATGTTTCCTGCTGGCTTTGTTACCCACAGGAGTATGTAACTTTCCTTCCTTTGTCCCATTCAAACTCTGAAATCAATTCAGAAAGCAGTTATAGGTTCACAATTCCTAAATTTTCCTCTTTCCTTCTTTTTCCTTACCTCACAAGCAGATTCTTTAACTTTATGAGAATAAACGCTCACCCTGGCTTATCCGTGCCATGACAGAGGTGCTCAATACACATCTTCAGTTTCCCAACATGAATACTCTTGTCCTTTTTGACCACGGCAGGTTAAGAGTAAAAAGTGATGCTTCTGTGCTTGTGCAGCAGGGTGCTTGACATTACCGTGGCTAGAATAGGACAAGAAACAGCTTTCCTGTCCCACAGCTTGGCTTGGAAATCATGGCCTTCATCCCAACTGCAATCAGTTGGAAATTTTTCCCCTTGGACTGTAGACTTGCTTTTTCACTATAACTACCTGGTAGCCAGGAAGATTTTTCAAACAAAAGTAATTTTGAACTGAAATTGGCACCTGTGTGAACTTTTTTTAAATACAAACAAAATATTTTGTTGCTCTGGAAACTTCTTTTTTAGCATTTTTCAAATTGTGACATTTATCTAAAGTGATTGTTTCCTGCAAAAAGAAAAACCTGTTTGTTTTTGACAAATGGGTGTTTTCGGACTGGGAAAGTTGTATCAAGAAATTCCCAAGTGGCTTCTCTACAGGCTTACCGATTTAGAATAGTGACACATTAGAGAGCTGTTTTAAAACCTTTAATTTAACAATTCAGTCAGTAGTGATACAAGTTTTACCTAAAGCCTGGTCCAAAAGTTAGTCAGCCACTCTTTGCATTTAGTGGACTTCACACCTGGAAAAATCAAAGCCAAAGACAAGAATTAGTAGCTATATGTGCCGTCTCTGTGGAGCTTGGTGAATTTTCTCAGTTTTTCAGATATTGAACCTGAAGCATGCCGAAGGCAAAGAGATTTGCTCAAGGGCATGCTTTGGGTCAGTAGTGAGATCCTGAACAGCAGCATCTTATCACTAGGCTTTGCCCTTCAGAGTATAGGACAGAAAATACACACCAGGACAGCAGTAACGATCTTGATATTCAAGGTTTTCACTCATTTGTGATTGCAATGGTGAGTGCAAGTTTAGGACGCGTTAAGTGCAAGTGGATTAATGAAGTCCTGTGCAATGCTTACTGCTGCTGCAGTTCGTGGGGGACCACGCACACTGGGCAGGAGAGCACAGCTTCAGAAGGAGCAGCACGGCCTCAGGGATCACCTGCTGCTCTGAAGGCATTTATGAAAGAACCGCTTTTTCCCATAGGCAATTCTGGCTGGCTGTGCCTAATGCTGACAACAGCTTCAGAGTCTCAACCCAGCCCCAGAGTCTCTCTCTGAGTAGCTTAAGCCTTTAAGGCACGCTTCTTGTTACTATAATTTCTTTTCAATGGAGAATTAGCAGTTAAAACCCCAGCAACCCAATAGCTGTAACACAAACTATAGACTGTTACACTCCCTCTGTGGGGTCACATCCTGAGCAGTTGTTCCAGCAAAACATATTTCATGGTCTGTAATTCATCTAGACAAGGCTTTTGAAATTAGATTGGCTCTTACCAAATTTAGTTTGTTATCCTAGTCTTTCCTCAAAGGATGAAATGCATGTGCCTGCACCATCAGCCTCGCTTAAATTTGCCTTGCAGATCATATATTTGGTAGCTGGGAAAAAATAAATGTAATTGCACTTTTTTCAAAATGTTGGCCAGGCCCTTTCTGGCAAAGACATAAAAAGTGTGCAGTCAATTCAAAGTTATAAAGACACCGAACCTTTTCAATGCATGGGTTAAAATTACGGGTGTCCTCTTTCCCTGCTAGAGCTCCTGATGTCTCAAGCCATCAGTTGTCAGTTGCTACTGTACTTTTCTGTCAGAACCTGAACTTGTAACTTCCTTGGACAATTTAAAAGTTACGTTTTCTGGAACAGTTCTGGGACATCTTTAATTCCTCCCGTACTCCATCTTCTTACACTGTTCGTGCTCCATTAGACCAGCGAGCCACAAATTTCCCAATATGTATTTCATTATTCTGAGCAATATATCTATGTCTTCTTTATCAGGGGCAGAACTCAACTGAAGCATCCCTTGATGTGTTGCCTTTTTTTTCCCATAGAGGCTTTTCCCCCTTACACACGTTTTTCTTGTTATCATCAATCTAATTGTAGCACAGCATACAGCACCTCTGTTGTTTTTTCCAAAGTTTTTCCAAAGCTCTAACCATGTTCTTCCACTGGATTCCCATAGTCAGAAAATGCCGCCTCTGTTGAACTTAATCCCTATTGTAGATTTAGGGAGTCTAAACCCTTGCCTGTTCTGATGTAACTCTTGTGTCCTGAAATTAACCCAAAAGCATTTTGAGGAAACACTGTCATATCATGTGCTGCACCTGCCCAGACTTGTTGGGCATGGTCACGGTAACCATTGGTGGGCACAATGTCATGAGTTACAGGGGCCACCTCTTGCTGGGTTCTGTCTTAAACTGCCCTTCTGCCTTTTACCCCCAGTCTTTTGTCATCTATTGGCTTTCTCAGGTAGATCTATGGAGTTCCCTTACTTTGGGTACATCTGAGCACATTGTCAAGGTCTGTTTGTGAGTCCTCCAGTGTTCTGCCTCTGAGTGCTTCGCTCCAGGCATGAATGAGTCTCTCACACAGCATCCAGATTTTCCCTTCCCAAACACTGTAAGGCTCTGTAGCCCGGCTTCAGTTACAGACAGGCATTATTTTTTTTTTTTTTGTTCTATTTGTATTCTCCGTTCAAGAACTGCCATCTCTCACATTTCATTTGTCCCCTGGAGTATAGCAGGCTTCATATTTTTGTAATGTGATTTCATTTTTTCTTCTTTCTGTCTGGATTAATTAAAGACTGTAAAAATCTACCAACTGCTTCAGAACCCACTGTTGTTAGAAACAAGAAGATATTCTTATTAATGTTTTTTCCTCTCAGACTCAAACAAGTTTTTATACTTTTTCCAGCTCAGCGTAATCTCAGAGAGATTCAGCTCCAGTGGAGCTTCTGGCTGTGCCATTTTGCCAGCAGCAAATTGTCTTACCTCTTTCTTACCTATAGCACTGGAAGCTCAGTGAACACTGGGTGCTTTAAATTAAGAAGCCCATTCTTCTGTGCCTGGTTCCATCTGTCCATAACAGGAGTTTGACAGAAGCCTAAATAAACCCTCTGGAAGACTCAAAGCATAAAGGCAAAAGCCTCAGTAGTAAAAAGAAATGATTTAAGCGCCACTCACTGAAGGCATGGAAATCAGTCTAGCTGATGAGGGTACCTGTGGAGTAAAAGAAATGTGGAGATGTCACCAAAAAAAAGCTCACAGGTGAGCCAGGAAGCTGTGTGGTTAGCTAGGATGTATGGTATCTCAGTTACGGATGAGGCACACTTCGGGATAACGAATTTAACGTCATTGGGAAACTATGTACATGATCATCACAGAGTGGAGGTGGGTGTTACCTAGCCCAGTTTATTGCCTGTTTCACTCCCATGGCTGCTTCCTGCTTGTGCAGGGAACACTGTAAGAAGCATCCTTAGGTGTATGTCGGTTTTAAAAATTCCTGCAGAATTAACCCATGAAAGAACAGGAAGGACTGACTTGTTACAGTCTGTGGGCAGTCTGGTATTTAGGTAGTGCAGCACTGCGTTGCCATCTTTGCATCTTGGGACTGGGCTACCTCTTTGATCCAATCCACAAAACCCCCACCCTGTAAATTGTGTATCCTGCATAGTCCTTAGCACTGAGGAGAAGGAAGGGATTTTCTTTGCCCCTTTCCCATCTTCATACTTCAGACTTGGCCAGCTGTGGCCAGGAGCAGAGCGTGAAAGTGGGAAGTGGAGAAAGGCAGATGGGTATGAGAGGGCAAAAAATGCCACGACTCAGCGCACTGTGTGTAAAAGGGAGGTCTAACACCTCTAAAGGGGATAACTCTTTTGAACTACCTCTGGGGTAAGAGCAGCAACATGCTAGCTATCAGATAAGAGATGGAACAGTCAGATATCTGCTCCTGCACCAGCATCAGCCTCCAAGCAGTCACATGAAATCTCCAACTGGAATTTTTGCACATTGGCCCAGAAGAAACTGAAGATGGTGTGCACAAGCTCTGTTGATTACCGCAGTTTAAAAAGCCATGGCTGCAAGCAAAACCTGCTAACAGGCTCTCACATTCATAGTCTCCCCCGTCTGGAAGGACAAGAGATTGTGAGGATAGTGGCTTAGCGAAGCAGCTTTAGAGTTACTCTTTATGTATGACATGTCATACAGTTGTTCTTTTTTTTTCCACATACATACACTTTGACATTGACTTCATTGTCATGTGCATAATTACATACCTGTCTTGCAGGCATCTTATCCTAATTTCTAGTATAAGAAATTCTAGTACAAGAATATGCCTAATTTCTATTACCAAAGCAGCTCTGGGACTTAGTCCAATACACATCACAGTGTAACAGGCAATCATATCTTTAATTTTATTTCCTAATCAGCATAAAGCTCTATTTCCCTCCCAGTACGGAAAAAGCGAATTGCCACACAAAGCCTTCTCTTACTTATTTAGTCCATGCATATTGCAAAACTCCCTCCAATTAGGCCTCCTGGGGCAGATATTTTTCTTCAATTTGCATTGCTGTGTTGCTAAAAGCCTGGTGTAGTGAACAATACAGCAGGGATACGATTCATGAGATTCAGAGCTGCCCGCTGTCTCTCTGCATTTCATGCCGACCCAGTTCTGGAGAGGGATAGAGTGTGACAAATAGAAAAGCCAGATCTGAAAGAAATGGTGACTGACAAAAACCCCAAGAATGAACATTTTGGGAAAACTATTCATTCATAAAAGTGTAAATGCTCTAGGACTTATTCCTTGGTTTATGTAACAATTTCTACACCATCTGTTAAGTGGTTTCTAATTTGCCAATAAAAATCAGCAGACAGAATAAGTTAACTGCCTGCATGACTCTGAAATATGGGGCAGCTTTGGAGCACGAGTGAGAAACAGCCGTAGGTTTCTGCAGGACATTATGTTTACGGTGCCACCAGCCTTCCTAACCTGCAGAGCAAAAAATGAAGTTTCAATCAAGTTAATGTAGAAAAGGCATTACTAAAAGCCTGCTTATTTGTTTATTTTGTTACTGAACTTTGTTCCTGCTTCTCTTTTAATGTGTTGATTTGATCTGTGTTTTGGTGGAAGATGCACTGTACGTGCTTTTCTGACTATTGGCACCTCACAGGCGCTCCAGCTAATGCATAGCAATCATCCGAATGGGAATCTTAAGACTGAGAGCAGAGTGCCGTGGGGCACAGGACGAAGCTTTCCCCCCAGGTTGATGAAAGGCCCACCCTCGGCTCCTGCTGGAACGCTGTAACTCTCTTGGAAAGGGGAGCGGACAAGATCAAAGGCAAAATACTGCCAAAGAACAAAACTTAACACAGATTCCTCACCCTGCCTAATTATCACATCACACTGTGAGTCAACATGTGAGGCTGCTGGTGCCAGCTGTGAAAAAGGCAATTAATAACTTTAAACCGAGCCCAGCTTCAGGCTTAGGATGAGAAGCTGTGAAGAGCTATGTACAGGTAATGGGCCTGCTCTTTTCATCCCCTGATGTGGCGCACTGCTTGTTTCGTGGTGATGTAGTAGGGGTGGTGGAAAAAGCCTTTGAGAGACTTTGCAAAACATGGTGAAGTCTGGATAGATTTTGAACGGGCTCTGTTGATCCTAAAAAGGTAGTGATGGCATTTGAAGAGGACAAGGCAAGTGCTGCTCACATCATCCCGGCTGGAGCGCTGCACTGCAAGCGCTGCGAGGGGAGCAGCAGGTTTGTGTTCTGCTGTCCTGAGGTTGAGGTGAACTTTCCAAAGAGGAGAGGGCTCTCTACCAACCATCCCCAAAGGATGCCAGTTGTTTGCAACCAGTCTGATGCTGGTGTTCATCTGGGTTCAAAATCCTAGTTCTGAGCCTGTGCCGGGGTTGTGTCCGCCAAAAGAGGGAACTGTCTTGGCACTGAATGACTCACCCTGACTCAAAGAGGAAGGCTGTGGCTGAGTGAAGGGTAGGAATCAGGTGTCTTCACTTCGGTGCCTGTCCTTGAAATGTGAGTTCTTTATTTCTGCTTTTTAGCATGTGAATAACCTGCTCCACATACCTTGTAATAATACCTTCGCACACCACACACCAAGCATTTGCCATCAATGGCAGCCCTGGCAGCCAGAAAAGTGTTCCCCAATACCTGATGTGTGGTTTATGGAAAGAAGGATTTCATGACCAATTTTACTACGCATTAAGGGCAAAAAAACGCTCAAGTGTGTTTTATATATACATCTAGAAGAAATCCCTGGTATTTCTGAAGTTGTTTCTAAGCCACCTTGTTTCAATTTGAGATTTTGCTATAAAATAAACCTTCTTAAAAGCTGCATGTCGTTATGTTTTGACTTAAAATTAAAGGAACATTGTAACTCCTTTTATTTTGCTAATATTCCAAAAATAAACATTTTTACTTATAAAGCTTTTAGGAAAATTCATTCCTGTTTACAGTCCCAGCACATGCACCATGCTGGTTCCAATTCTGTCAGCCAAGCAGCTGTCCTGCCATTAACGCTCTTTAGCAGCTGTGTTCTTTCTGCTACCTGGGGACCTGTTAAAAAGCGTTTACAGAGTTTCGTGCAGACAGGTGTCCCTGCAAAGGCAATGCCGCCTGCAAAGGAATGTAATAAGAGTGACCTCTCTTCCAGCATCCTCGGATATTTTAGATATTTTATTTCAGCAATAAAAGAGAAAAGAAAATTATTAAGGTGTTTTACCCACCTACCGCTCAGGTAATTTAAACAAGGAAGTTGTAGAAGTTGTACCTTTTCAAAAGTGTCCACTGGCATGGAAAGTCTGTCTGCCTCGCTTTGTTTCTACAGCGCTTCTGAAAATGAACTAGAAAGGTGCTAATGAATAAATTAATGCAGCATAGATATTGTATGGCCCTGGCAGCTGCCTTCTTGTGCAGCCTAGCACAAGTGAGGTGTCTTCTTTCACACTCGGGTGTTTTGAGGACAGGCACCACAGAACAGTCACACCCAGGCTGGGAGACATAAACTGTCCTTTTGTTTGGCAAAGGAGTGCATCTAATTCTCTGTCCTATCATAACACCAAAATATTTTTGACTTATGTTAAAATAAATTCAGTGTCAGAACTGGACATGACTGTGGTCTTGAGAGAAATAACTTGGGTTAATTCTCAGCAGGAACTGTGAACTAAATGTCACCATTCATAAATGTATTGGTCAGGCCAGGTCACCAAATTTTCAAATTTGCAGGATTTCCAGAAGCAGCATAAAAAGAAGCTAACAGCCAATGTTTTCATTCATCAACCATCAAAGTTAGGCACCTCAGCAAAAGTCATCCGAGGTACAGGCAATGCAGAAATGAGCTTGTTTCCCTACAGTCAGTGTGGCTGGCTCCTGTGCTCTCGGCAAGTTCTCCCTTTGATACTGGGAAATGGAGCTGTGGTTGTTTTGCTTGTTGCTTAATATTACTGTAAATCTTTAAGAGACCATTGAAGTCCTCAAGGGTTCCTTGAGAGCCTGATGGACATAACTAAATCTGTGTTGCAGTGCCTCTGTGATGCTCAAGTGCATCATGACTTGTACACGTTGTGGGTGATGGGTGCCATTGTGAGTGGCCTGGCAGCAGCTGCTGGGTACAAGCAAACTGGCAAAAAGCCTTCCAGTCAGGTTTGCCTACCTGCAGCTGAGCTAAGAATGTTTTGTTATGTCTGAAATAAACAGTCTCCGAGGGAAGGTTTTGGCCCATATGTGGTCTAAGTGCCTCGTGGAAGTCGTTAGGCTAGGCAGGGATCTCTCACAAATCGGAGGGTGACCCATTGTACCTGCTGAGAGGTAGGACATGTACACATTGCCAGAGCCTTTCCGTAGAGGTGGACATGGGGCGTATTGGTGCCAAGTATGGACCATCCAGCATCTGGGTGAGTCCCCAGCCTGCTGGAGTAGCTGCCTCAGACCCCAGGTGCGGTGCAGCTGCGTGAGGAAGTCTTGTCCGTGGGCCCAGAAGCCCTGCTTTGTAGACCACTTGTGTGAGACATGAGGACCTTTGATCCAGGCCTCTCTTCTGCACCTGCGAGAGGTTAGATCTAGACAAACATACCTGACATTGCTGAAAAAAAGTCCCTGGTTTCTGGACTGTTAGGTAAGGGAGCAGTAGATGTGGTTTAGTCTGGCTAGTCCCCCTCACATTTTCAACTTCAATTATTTGAAAAAAATCATAAGTAACTATATATCTAATTCTCTAGCCCTCTCTGCTGGAAAAAAAGAAATCAGAGGAGGACAACTTTGGCAGTCACCCAGGCATGGGAAATGTCTTCTCATCTGTGTAAGACCATAGGACCACAGAGATGTTTGTTGAGAGCAGCCTCCAGACCTCCACTCAGACCTCACCACCAAAATCCTAAGCTTTATGTCATGGTTTAAGAAGGTAGTTTTGTACTTGTGCTGTATAATTTCTTCACATCTAGTTGTCTGCCTGACAATAAGACACCGCTGAGGAGTTGCTCTTTGCTTGTCAGAGCCTGTCCTGTTTCCATCGGCTTTACAATTTTTCTGGCTAGCTACGGTTGGATCCTCTTTTTATGCAGCTCCCTAGCATATCTGCAGTTGGCACATGGCAATGCCAAGCTGCTCTTTGCAGATGGTGGCTACAACAAAAGGAACACAGAAATTCAGGGAGAAAGGCAAAACCCATCAGTTCACTTGCTTACTGAGGCATCTGCAACTGGAAAAGGACACACACTGGCATAGCATGATACCACTTGGACCAGCTTCTTCATTTTCAACTTTACTTTCAGGGTTAAAAATTTTCAATTGAAGAAAAATAAACAAAACTGGCCAGCATTGCTCTCACAGACATGACCAAAGGGGTTTAACCAGCAAAGGAAACAAGGCTGAGAGATTATCTCAAACTTCTTCCCTATTAAAACAATTCATTTCATATATTGCCACAATGCAGCAACTTTATCTGAACTTCCTTTCAACCTCTAGAAACATGTCCTTAAAATAAACGCTCTGAATTAATATTTGAAAAATATACTCTCTCTGTGACATCGGGGAACATTTTTTGAATAGTAGTAGTAGTAGATCTTGCTTTGAAACAAAGCATTGCATTATTGGATGAAAGAGAACTTAGTTGGAAGATATGCCTAGTGTGTAAACCAGCTGTAACCTTAATGTCATTTTTTCTGTCTTCTAGTGAGCTTTGTTGCATGAAACTGAGGTTTGGATCTAACAGTTGTTATGAGCCAAAGACTCCATTGAAATAGCTTGAAAAAATCTGTGTGATAAGATGGATAAGAAAAACTATATTGTTTTACCCGTGATATACTGAAGTGAATCGTAAAATCTTCTGTTAGGGGATATCCCTTTTTCATCCTCAGTCCCATTCTTTGGAACACGCAATGTGTTTTCAGAAAGTGAGGGGAAAAGGATGAATTGAGAGTCAAAGTGCCTGTTTTAGGTACCCACTCCAAGGAGTGACAAAAACCGGTGCTGTCATTCAGCAAGGGGACATTGTGTTGTTACCACTGAGGCTGTCTGGGAGGGCTCTGTGTAAGAAGTTATAGAAGAGGAAGTTTCAGATATGCATGACCTCAAAATGAATGAAGAAAAAGAGGATTGTGTATTTAGCCATTTTATTGCTTTAGCTTTTAAAGCTCGTAAGTTTGGATTCTGCTTTGATTCCTATTACTGTAATGTGAGAGCATGAGTATACCTGCTGTGTTAACCAGAGAAAACTGTTCTGGGGAAGCAGCATGTACAACAGAAAACTTAAGATCGTGATTGAGGGAAAGACTATCAGGATCCCAGCCTTTCCTGTGGCTTTTGCTCTCCATCTCACAGCTTGCTGCCTCAGCCTGGCTTCCCTCCCTTCCAAAACTGTTGCAGTGCGCTCCAGGCGGATTTGACTGCATTGGGGCATTTATAGATTTTTAACATTGTTTCCTCAAGATCCGTAGTCCAATTTCTTGCACCGTAAACGGATATCAACTTATCAGTGCGGATGAGAAAGCACTATGGTGCGTTTCAAGTTGGGGAAGGGTGGAACACCTCCGCCTCTTACCCCAGCCATGCAGGCGGGCTGTGCTTCTGCGAGGGCACCGGCATTTCCAACTGGTGAGGGTCTTTGTGTGCCCTCGCTTGGCACGCCGTCGGGCAACTAGATGCCAGGAAGGAGAATAAGAGCTGCTGCTTTAAAAAGACCTTCAGGAGGTCTCACCCCAAAGGCTCAAAACAGCAAGGAATGACCCTCAGCGCGTGAAAGCCATCCCCGTACAGGGATGCACGGGCAAGCTCAGCCAAGCCCAGTGCTCACAACAAGCTCAGCTTATTTTGAAACGAGGGCTGGGTCAGCGGGGAGACCCCTCGCCTCCCGCCCCGCTCCCCCTTCTCTTCCTGTGTGTTCCTGTTCCCCGGAGGGGATTTTATTTTTTTCCTTTCCCTGGCAACAGCTCCTTGGTTTTACTCTGCCAACAGCAGCAGGCAGCAAATGCTTCACACACCTTGAAACAATTTCTTTTGCAGGCCACACTGTGGAACGAATCTGAGCAGCTGAGGTGCTGCTGTCAGTGTGGAGGAGCTGGGTTTCTGCGCGCTGCGGGGCCACGAATCTGCCTAAATCCCACTGACCTCAGCAGGAGATGGTTAGATGTATATTTAGGATTTGGGGGAAAGCAGTGAAAGAACCGGGAGAGAATGGAGTCCTAAGGAGTGGGGATTTGGTGCTGAATTCTGAACTCCTGTGTTTTTCTAAGTAAAAAAAAAAAAAGAAATCACTTAGAACACTGAGGTGAAAATTGGACACGTCCAGGTTTAGGAGGAATATCTTGTGCCCCAGGAATGCCAGGTGTCCAGAGGACTGATTAGATCCCCAGAGGCAGTTAGAGGAGCCCAGATGGTGGTTCTGGGTTTCCACCCCTCACTCCAAGGACAGTTCAGCTGCTGACCGCAGTCTGGACCAATTGCGAGACCCTGCAGTGATTTCCTGTGCAGTGAAGTTTGCATTTGGGTCTGGACAAACATGAATGATGGGAACTGAAAAACAAGTTGAAAGAAATCATGTTTTGTTGCCTGTGTTATTACATAGGGCTTTGGCATGCTGGTTGCTTTTGGTGAGAGAGGAAGAGGCAGCTGCCAACACGATGGAAAAAGATCCTACAAATAACAGGACAACCTACAGGGCACAACACCTTGAATTGAAATGTGAAGATTTAAATCTAGAGTACTTGAGTATAAGCTATGTAGCACAAGGTAGAGGTATCTTAATTTTGAACAGCCATCTAAATGTCTTCCATCCAATATTTAAGTGCTGTCAAGACGTTTGTCTCGAAGTCCCTGTGGAAGGAAATGCTGCATTTATGCAACGCTACAGCCTTGCCTTGCAGATGCATTGAAACCGTGCTGTTCCTGCGCTGTCACAGAGCTGCCTTTTCTGTGTCCCCCTTCTCACTGATCTCCTCACCTGCACGTCCGCCCGCCCGCCAGGCATTCCCCCCTGGAAGATGACGGTAGCTTCATGCTTGCACTTACCTGGAGAAGCTCATTCTAATTTTCTGCTTATCTGCCAGAGGAGTGTGATCAGACACGCTGTTTGAAAGGTGCATTGGGGTTTCTAAGCCTCATGAAACAAAGCAGAGGTTAACCCAGGCAACCATCAGGCTGCAGTTGAAAATTGGCCTGCCTTCAGAGGATAAAAGAGCGGTGGGAAGGTCTCTTTAGGCAAACACAGCTATCTAGTGAATTGCTGCAAAACCTTGATCTTCAAGACAGAAAGAAGGAGCTTTCTGAACTTGGAGAAGGTTGGTAAACTGGAGGTTGACAGTGAAAGGTTGGTGCCCCCCCACATAGAGTGGATGGGGACTGTGTTGCATGGATGTGTTCCAGTTGGAGGAGAGCTTTGCTATGAGTGGATGCTCTCGGGTCAGGTGAAGACAGAGGGATTCTTGCAAACCAGATAGGTAAGTCAGCTCCTCAGAGCTGGATTTCAAATGAAACCTGGACCCGTTCATTATTCCAGGGTGGAACCAGGAATTTCCATGGCTTTGATCAAAATCCTACAAAAGTAATGGTTGTGGAGTAGGCTTGCTTTGAAGTTCTGAATATGAATTTTGAGAGAATCCAAAATGCAAACTGGAATAGAATGAAATTTGTTTCAATAAAAACATTTTGTGAAAAAATAAATAAAAAAACAAACTGTGGACTCTCATGGAAAGGAAAGTGGTTTTAAAATATTGTTTCAAACTTGATGGAAAATGTACATCATGTTTCAAATAATCTTCCTGTTGAAAAGATGTAAGGCTCTTAAAATGAGGAATGATGATGTTTTCACTGAAAAGAAGATTGGCTTTTACCCACTACGCTTTCTCTGATTTATTTTTGTTAATAATTATTTTAACCTCAGCAGAAAGAATACAATATAAACTTTCTTGTGTACCTGATAACACAGTGGTGTGAGGAGCAAGGTTAATAATTTTCTCCCTATTTTCCAACTTAAAGAAATCTTGAAAAAGATTAATAAGCTTCCATTTATTCCCTGAACCTTTCTTTGGGAAAATCTTTTAACCTTTCAAACATTTTTTCTTCTGTAAAAATTCTTATGAGGAAAAATTCTAACTTGATGTTTATCTCTAGCACAAATGAAACATAAAATCACATTGTAGAAACACTGTTGTTCAGAGATGGCTGAGCTTAGCTTTGCTCTTCCTTCTAGGGAAACTGCTGTAACTGTGATTGTTGAGGAGGCAGGAGAAATGTTTTAATGGAACTCCAGATGTGGTCTGTGTCTCTCTGTGTGTGTATGTGTGTGTGTACACAAACATACATAGATATATATATAGGTACTATATACTAAATCAATGTGTGCGTGTATATATGTGGTACACAAACATACATATAAAAGTATTATATACTAAATATATGTGTGTGTGTATAAGTACATGTATATATATAAAGGACTTGGGGTTGTGTTTTCCAGATTACTGGGAACTCTTGTATCAAGACACCAGCGTTTGCATCATGTGAGAAGAATAGTTTACACACAGCTGAAGAACAGAGTCACTATTTAAATTGTAAAATATTCTGTTTCATGCCACTTTCATCTTGATGGACATTAATATAACTTTCTTTTGCCAAGATGAAGATAAACTGTTTGTCTTGCAGTCTCATTCCAAAATAGAAATGACTGTAAGTGCCTCACCCCTAAAAGGAACAGTATGTGATGAAACAGAATATGCCTGAACTTATATTTAATTTTGCTGACAAATGTCTTTTGAGTGACTGGCTGTTCCTCAGCTTCTTTTCCAGTCCTCTATTTTTGTGATATATATTTTTTTAAAAAACTGATCTTTCCACAAACTGGTGACACAATCTCAAGATTGGAATTGGTCAGAACACGTTTGATGAAATATATTTTAGCTAAAATATGCTGCTTCTTGGATGCCAAAAGATTTTGTAGAGGTGCTGGTGCTGATGAATAGGGAGTTTTCTGTATCCCAGGATGAGGTCTCTGGTTATGTCTAATCTGAAAGCCTGATTGAAAACTTTATCTCTAACTCAGAAATAGACGTTTCAACACAATTCCACACCCTTCCATTTGAAAAGTTTTTGTTTTAATTTCAAGACCATACGACAAAATTGGAAAACCTGCACATTTTTGGAATGGGTTTATTCCACTGTCACCCAGCCAGCTCTCATTGAGACCTTCTCTCCCACAAATGGCTGTGCCAGATTTCCAGAAAAGGCCATGCTTCAGCTGTAGTTTTTTTCCTCAGAAATCACCTGTCACTTAGACTGTAGCTTGAGCTTCAACGTACTTTTTCTTTTCCACTGAGACAGGCTACAGGCTGTCAGAGCAGACCACAAGCACGTGCACAGACGGAGCTGTGACTTGGCTGTTTGGCTCTGGGTTGCTGTTGCAGCCGTCCTTGCTGGTTTCGGCAGTGTGACCACTGTGGCCAGTTAAAAAACAACAACAACAACAAAAACCCAACAAAAGCAACCACCAAAAAAACAAATCAAAAAAGTTTATAAATGTTTGACTTCAAATTCCTGCACAAGGGTTACTTAATTGAAACCCACACCCGGTTGAACAAGGTTAGGCTGTGCCAAAGAAAGCCTCTGTGCCTGTTTCATTTGAAACCTATGGAGGCAAGGTAGATTGTTAAGTCTGCGGTCTGGAGAAATGTCTCTGATGTGGAGCTAAACATTTTTTGTTTTGAACTCTTGTTTTGTTAAATGAGTGCAATGTTAGTTGTACAGCCTGAATTTTAATGACCCATTTCTTGGTTTAAAGGGATGGAGTCACATTTTCAACCTTTGAGGCCGTGGTTGGAGATTAAGTAGATAAGCTAAAAGCCTGACCATCTCCCCTAATTAGGCTTTGGTTCTTGCAGTGTATGCTGAACATTATTGGTCATGTTTCCACTCACTGAATGCTCAGGCCATTTCCCAACATACTTTGAACTTAGAGTAAAACCTGAAATACCTTATTGGCAATGTTTTTTCTTTGGATTCCTTGAAAGTGCTAGATTTAATCTGGAGAAAAATACTTGTTAATTTTTTTATTTTTTTATTTTTTCAAATTAAGGCATTCTTTGAAATTGTGAATAGTTTTGAAAAGTGGCTCCTTGTTAGTCAAAACATTAATGGTAAATGCTATGTTCTTCTTTGCGAAGTACAATGAACAGCAGTAGGCACTTATATCAAAATTTTCTTCCATAGAGGACCTTGCATTGCCATTCTCAGAAATACATAAGGGGTGAATTCTCCAAGAGCTCATAACCTGCCAGCCGTACCAGGAATCAAATGCCTAAATGCTGCTTGAGGAGGTGGCCCTTGGAAAGTGAAGCACTGGTGTCTGACTGACAGGCTGTGGGAGGTGGGCTCCAGGTCCTTCAGACCACTTCTGAAAATGGGACCTGGGGTGACTGAAGTGCTGTAGGAAAATGGGCTGCAGACCCAAAGGTTCCTTCTCTAGACCTTTGGAAGGTGCATCTGTGGGGACGGTCTGTGCAAATGGTTTGACAGTGGTGGCTGTAAAACTGAGCCTGGCAGGTTGCATGGTTTTTACCTAGTTCAAATCACCAAACACACATGCTCTGCAGCTGGTGGGCAGAAACCAGAAAGGAGTTTATAGGGGGTGTCACCAAGATGACTGCAGTCCATTATGGGGAAAACATCCAGCTCCACCTTCTCAAAGCAGGAATTTATCATGGTGCCTAGCTGTTACGGTGGGTGGTCTCTGTACTAATACTATGATGTAGCTGTTAGAAAGGTATTCCCATCCCTCATAATTTTGTAGTGTTTACTTACCCTTGCTGTGACACTGCTATTGACTCTGCAGTTGTAATTATAACTAATAATTCAGTATTCCTGGTGATATATGGCAACAAATTGACCAATGATTACATAGGAAACTGTATTGTGGCAGTCACTGGGAACTGCCTAGCATCAGACAACTTTAATTAGAGATGACTAATACCTTATCCTGCCTTCAGGGTGGAGGGGATGCTGAGTGCTAAATGCTAACATTTTTATTAATTTACATGATCTTGGGAGATGGCAGTTTGCTAATTGTTCAAATAAAGGGATGTCCTTTTGCAAAAAAGACTGTTTTTTGGGGAACGGAGGAACACCATGTCAGTTGCTGTTAGCTCAGCTGAAATCACCAGCATCCTGGGTTGCCAACATCAGTTAGTTCTGTAAGGAGAAGTGCCTTCAGAAGTGCCTGGCTCCTCCACAGGCACTAGGTTGAAATCTCTTCTTCCTGTATTCAGAAAATATTTTAAAATTCAAAATATGTTTGTAGCAATTACAGTCAGTTACCCAAAGAAAATCTGTGTACCTGAACAGGAGAAGAAAGCTACCCCTTTCCACTTTGGCCTCTGCAAGAATAATGTTTCTACT
This sequence comes from Falco peregrinus, assembly GCF_023634155.1. Taxonomy (NCBI): domain Eukaryota; kingdom Metazoa; phylum Chordata; class Aves; order Falconiformes; family Falconidae; genus Falco; species Falco peregrinus. The sequence goes on from NC_073723.1 coordinate 92,690,195, forward strand.
TTGGTGAAATGTGTGGCATGTACACTGTTGGTTTTTTTTCCATGTAATAGTGAGATGCAATGTGAGAAGCTCTTGGGATTCATAAGCTACTTGTAAGGGAACTGTAAACTACCAGCTAGGAAAAGATGGTCCATATATTCTGTGCACAACCTCAAAACATATCTTCACTTACTTTTGAAAATTTGTAATTGTCCACAAGGAAATCACAGTTTGCGAAAAGCATCGTAGCAGAGATGAAGATACCTACCTGCCTGTTGTGTGGAGGGCGGCCATTCAAGGTATTGCTGCGCTTTCCTCCACAGCACCCCTAATACAGGCACCACCATCGTCCCTTTCTTCCATTTAAACTGCTTTCCCATATGCAGCTCTTACTGTGAACCAGCCCCTGTGCGGTGGCTTCAGAGCAGTGGAAGAAATGCATTCAATTCCATACACAAACATAACCATGAAAGTTAAAATGGGTTCAGCTTCTCCCATACCTTTCTTATCTTGCTTGTTTTCTAAGCTTTGGAACCAGAGCCTTGTTTAAACATAAGTTAGCATAACACCCTAACTTTAAATACGGACCTGTAGGCAGCAGTATAACATAAGTGTTAATACAATAACTTTGACTGCAGACCTTAGCTGAACCCTAGAGCCGTAGTCATTCTGCAGTACAAATACAGTCATTCAGGGGTGATCCTTTGCTTGGATAAAATGCTTCCATTCAAAAGTAATGACAGTGTTTAAATTAATTAAGTTATAACTGAAGTTTTTCCATGATGCTATCTTAAAATAATAACCTAGCAGTTGTACCCACAGCCTAATCAAAATCAGGCTTTGTGGTTTTAGGTGATATACAAACGCTTCTGTAGACCTGAGTTTAAAAAAGTGGAGCATTTCTGAGGGAATTAAGAACCTCAAACTCACCTTCTAAAGTAATTTTGCTACTTAGGACCAGCTTTTTCAAATTGTTGATGCATTGCTCCTTTCAAGAGTAGCAAAGGGTAAATGATAAAAAGAGAGCTGCAAATTATAGGTACTGATTTTGGTAACCCAGGCACACAGCTGCTCACACCTATGTACTTTTAAAAACCTGAGCTTAGATACCTCCCTCCCTTTTAAAAATGGGAATTAACATCACAAAGCCTGAGCATGAACTGAGCAATGTGAGCCAGAATAGCTTTAGAAAACAATTTTCAAAGGTATATTGTTACCTCAGGTTGTAAATAAACTGCCTGGGAGAGTTTGTTACCTGAGATTCCTTACAGAAGTAACTTGAAATATGCTAACAGGCATCTTCCTGTCTGCTTAGCTGGCACATTGTTTGGAAAACCGGTGTACTAAGCACTCCACACGTGGTAGTTGGGCTCCTAAGTCACTGCTGAAAATTGCCTTTAAAGTTTCCCTGAAGGACCTGTACTGTACCTGGGAAAAGAATGCACAAAGGAACAGAGCTGTTAAAAGCAAATACTTACAACAAAACAGATCTTTTTATGTTAAAAGAAATGGTATGTCTTGTGTAGTGTGCCTTCAAAATGTTAGAAGCTTTTCTGTCTGAAGCAGTCCTGTGAAGCGAACAGAAGGCAGAAGGCAAGCTCCTTAAAGGCTCAGGCTCACTTTGAGCTTTCACTTGTCTAAATGTTTTTTGACTGGTGTCTTTGTATAAATTAATTTAGTGTCACTTGTGTTGAAAGGACACGTTAGCTTTTGATCTCATTGCTCTCAGGCACTTTTTTCTTTATACTAGAGAGACAAGAAAGCATCCATCACACCACAGCATTTAAAAGGAAGAGGCAGAGACGTCTCTCTCCTTCCTGCCTCACTCTTCAGCCACAGGAGTTTCTGAAAGCGCTGTCTTGCTGCTCCCCACGGCTTCCCAGCACTGTCCTACTGTTGAGATCATCCCTAGCACAACTTTGCAATAGAGGTGTACTGGGCTGAGATGAGATTTAATTAAGCTGGTGAAATCAGGAAGAGGGCTTGAGCATTGAGGGTTACGGTGCAGGATATACTTGAGGGATTTTTTACTGTGTCTGAACCAAGCTTGAGTTAATCCTGAAGCTAATTTGAGATCAAAAGCACAGAGACTGTTTGAAATCTTATCTGAATCAGACTGCCAGATCATCTAAGGCAAACCTTAAGTAAGATCGCTTCAATTAGTCCAATCAATCAATCTTGCTAACTGAGGTTGGGCTATTCAGATCAGGGGCTGATCCACTACTATTAGATTAGGGTAGTAAATGGGGTAAATTAACTGGCATCTATTTCTTAATGCTGTGGCTAGGCACCTGCAAAACTACCTCCTCCACATCTGGATGACACCATGGCACAGCTATAACGTGGGTTCACGAGTCCAGGGATATTGTCTCCAGCATCCAAAGGGCTCAGAGTCAGGGTTTGAGTTTTGACCCACTGTCAGTTTGGGCACAAAAAAATTCTCACCTTTTGAGGGGCATTGCCTTTGCAAATAGAGTTACACTGTTAGAGAAGAAAACAGTAACACTTTGTGATAGCTGAGAGGCCATGGGAGGTTTCACTGTGATATGAGAGAGTTATTAAAAATGTTTTAACTGAACTTAGAGTACACTCTGTTGCTGGCTGAAACCTTGACAAAATCAAGCTCATTTAAAAATGCACCTGTGAGAGGAGGCTGGCTTTGTATTATCCACAGTGGTTTGTGTAAGGGGGTAGATAGTTCTGATACTGGTTTATATGTACAGAATTTTGCAGCTGGAGTTTTTTGGGGTTTGTTTTTGGTTTTTTTTTTTTCTTTCTTCTTTTCATGATTGGTTTTGGCTTGCAGTTCCTATGGTTTAGAGTTCAGGTTGGACAGTTGGAACTCTGGTCTGAAATTCTGGGGCCACATTTCAGGTCTCTACTTTCCAGTGCCTGCCTCAAGTAAGGTCCCTGGGTACATTGCTGCCTCTCTTCTCAGGCTGTAAAATGACTGTCAAAGCATTTGTCTGTCTTAAAAATGAGTTGAAGCCTTTGACTGACTCCAGAAGTGAAAAGGGCTTTTGCTTTTCCCTGTTTTTAAGCTGTTTAGGACCTGTACCTCTTAGGCCAATCTTTCCTTTTGGTAATTCCCTCTCTTTCTTGGAGTAAGAAGAAAGTATAAAGAAAGTTGTTCAAGAAAACATTTGTTTCGGGGGGGGGGGGGGAGGGAAGTGGTTGCTCTGATTTACAGATTTTCAGCTGTTAAAAATACAAACTCCTGGTTCAAACTAGAGCGAGACATAGCTATCTTCTTGTTCCTTGCTATGCGTGCAGCTGTTTCTGCCCTTGCAGTGAGGACTATATGCATTTTAAAAGGGAACATGGGCTCAGTTCTGAGAGTTTCTTTGTGCGACTGTGGAGCTACCTCATCCCTTTCTGCAGAGCCCACTTTTGCAGGAGCCCTGAGCATGCTGGAGGGTTTATAACATACCCGACTGGAGGCTTAGGGTAAGGCCACCAGATTCCTCAGGCAGGGTCTGAATGCAGAAAAAAGGCTGAGGCCCCAACCCACCAAGTCACCCCAGTTGTAAAAAAGGATGGAGGAATCAATAACATATGTAATTTACAGCATAGCAGTTATAGTGGAATTTTATAGTGGCTTTCAATTATAGCCTTGAAATTGATTTCTTTACCTTCTGTGTATTAAATATGTGTAACACTTGCTGCAGTACAGGACTGGAGCAAGCCAAGCGATGTGCATGAGATCCTAGTACTGCAAACAAGTCTCAGAGTAATGTTGCTACCCATTTATTTTGGGTGCCTATGGCATATGGCAAGCTCCCATGGCTCAGAATGCTTACCCCTCTTTCCACATGTATTTCACAAGTTCACAAGCCATAGCTGTTAATAATACCAGCAAATTCTTGTTAAAAAAAAAAAAAAGGCAGATTCTTTTGTAAATATAAGCAACATCTGGTTGTGATTGGGGAGGAGATTGGTATTGGAAGTCATTCTGAGAGGTTTATAATGCTTCTCCTAAAACTGTCTACAAAATCCCCTCCTTCTTCTGCCCCAAGGCCTGAAAAAAAAAAAAAATCTTTCTTTTTCCCTTTGATATCTTGACACTTTTTCTAAGGAAAGCTCTAGTAGGGAACAGTGCTTAAGATCCAAGGGAGAAGTTCTTATCTGTTGCCTCAAGCTAGAGCTTTTACCTGCTTAACACCTGTACTTTGATTGATAACACTTTACAAGATGTGATAAAGACACTTAATGCCATTAGCAATATTCTCACACTAGTAATCTTTGCTCAGAGTTATAGGTTCAGTCATTACCAGTAGCAGTTTCTATTTTCTGCTGCAAGCTGATTTATCAGGGTGTGCAAACTTCACTTTGAACATGCAGTCCCGGTACAAATATGACCCAGCACATTCTTGTTTCATGATTAGATCTGTATGAAAATCAGGAGCAGTGCCTCCAGTCACTTCATATTATGGAGTAGCTGCGGACAAACTTGTTGCTGTGACAATGTGAGATAACAGTTGAGAGATTTGGCACATAAGCTCACAACTAACAAAAACATCCTCATTTCATTCTGTGAGACTCTTCTCAGATGTGAATTACAGCCTGCTGAGATCCCACATGGTTTTGCACACCAGACTTCAGACACCTTTGGGATATGACAGGTATTTTGTCAATAGCACAACCCTGTACTTCATTCTGCAGTTTTCTTGGTTCAGAGCCCCACATTTTCAGCACTGATGGAATGCCATACTGGCACAGAGAACCTGGTTTTCCCCTGATCTAGCTTCTTGTGTGGTTACTGTTTGTTTGCACAAAATGAGTGCATGCTGCTCTGTAGTGCTGTAACTGACTTTTCCCAGGTGCCAGGTAAAACATCAGAGGATCAAACTAATAAAAAATAAAAAAAAAAAAAAGAAAGAAAAGAAAAGAAAAGAAAAAAGAAATAAACAAAGAAAGAAAATCAGAAAGCAAGATCATCTTAATGTCCCCTGGGGCTGTACTACCATACCAGTGGGAAAAGGAAATTTCAGCTCAGTGAGTCTGGGAGAGAGGCCATGCAGGACATGCAGGAGTTGAGGGCCATCACTTGGACTGCTGATGTTTAAGGACAGTCCTGCCAGATGAGACTTGGTAGCATTTTACACCTACCATCCTACAGAGCAAGACAGGGAAGGATCAGCTCCAGGTCCTCTGAGCTTGCCAGGCTTATCTCTACTTTGATCTCCTTCCAAGGCAGCACTGCTGTCTGTGCCTCCACAGCATCAAATCCCACCCTTGGAAAAGTCCTTGCAACCACGGTGGTTGTCTGTAGAAGGCCACCCTGCTCTGACCAGCTCCTGGGGTAAAGTTACTAATGAACCAAGTGTTCCTGCTCATTCTAGGTGAAATGGTAGGTGCCAGCTGGCTGGAGCTCTGCCTGGAGAAGGAGACAGAGGTCTCCCTCCCATCACTCTTTTGCATCCCAACTTCTCCAGTGGGACACAAAGAGGGACAATGTTTGTAAAGCTCTTCCTGAGCACTCGTTCTGCAGGGAAGTGTTCTAAATTTTTTTGTGTGTCCGTGTGATATTTTTAAATAGTAACATCAATGATCTTTGTAAACGACAGAAAGTGATGCCTTAAATACCTGTTCAAAAAGCAACTTTATTATGATCTCCTCAGCAGGACAGTTGTGCTTTTTATTTCTTCACTTCCATCGTGGAGAGTTGCTAATTAAAGATGTCATGTAGACCCACAAAGGAAGGAAAGAATGTCACAAAATATCCTGTTTCCCACCCGTCGGATGGGAATAGAGTGGGGGGAGAGAGAATGAATCAAAGGATGAGCACAAGAATATAAAGTTAAAACTGCAATAATGACAATAAGGGTTTGTTCTTTTCCACAGGAGCCTGTCCCAAGAAAGGATTCCTGATGGGACATTTCCTGTTCACATTGCCTTCTTTCTCATGAGAATCCACTCTCAGACCCCGTGCCTCCTTGTGGACTGTGACAGATGGTGGCATTCAACTGGATGCTGACTGAGCAAAGTAAGGAAGAGTCAATGACATGAGACAGTGCTGGTGGTGCTGGACTGTGAGATGTAAATCACAGCCAACACTCATGTCACAAGAACTGCAGCAAAAATAAAATATACGTGATTGCTTGTGGCTCTTCCAGGTAAAAAATAATGCAATATGTCTCAAGAATGCAAAGATACTTCAAGGGCAGCTTTATTCCATTTTGGCTAATGCGTGTCCAATTATACCTATGGGGTCCTGTTCCTATGAAAAGATTTATTGAGAAGTCTTCAGCATATCTGATGCTTATCAGGAATGCTTAGGAATAATCAAGAAATATTTGGTGCTCTGTACAGTTGCCCTTGGAATAGCTGTTCCGCCAGTGGTGCCATTGGTCTAAACTCCTACTCCCATCCATTTTGAGTGAAGAACCCTTTATGAGAGGGTTTGAAAAAACAGTATTTGCTAAGTAGATATTGTCAGGATGCCACTGTTCAGCTGTGTAGTGGCACGCTGCACCTCTGTACTGGTACTCTGTGTATCCTACAGATAAACTGGAAGAAATGGGAACCTGAGAACCACTCAATCCTGCCATTAGTAAATCACGTGCTCTGGGCTTGGAAATCTCTGCCTTTAACTTGGTTACTCTTGTAGATGCCAAAAGAAACCTATTCAGACAAGACTTGACCTTATGGAAGGTATCCAAAATTACTTTTTTAAACTGTTAGCTAGGTTTTCATAGAAGGAAGGCAAAGAATCTCTTTCTTCACCTATCCTCTCACTAGTAAACCCAACTTATTAACCAGGTGTCTAACTCCAAGTTTCAGAAGTTGGGTAGACACGTAGACATGGAAGACAGGTGATTATGGAAAGCCTTGTCAAGACATCTTCCATATGGAAGCAGGCTGGGCATAAAACCATTACAGAAAGCATGTGAGGCAGAAATAAGAGACAAATTTGACAGGTCTGATATTATTGATGTTTTTAAGTACAAAAGGATGCCTCTAAATTCTAAGAAAGATGTATTTCTCTACTCAGTAGGACTCAGTTACCAGCTAGTCCTAGAGAAATAATCTATAAGCCACTGAGAAAAGAAATAAAATGCCTTTCCCCCCCAGCAAAATAACCACTTTTTGGAAGTACCTTTTATTCCTGGTAAGTTGGCAGAAACTTTACAGGGAATTGATAAGAGAATGGCAGTGCTATCCTTTAGACTAAGGAGTCTGGTGCTCTTGTCCACTGATAGTGATGCCTGCCTGGCTGAGCGCAGCCACTAAAGCCTGTCAGTGCCCCATCAGTAAATGCAAAGCCAGAGTCCTGCCCTGGCAGGGAGCACGAGGCTGTGTTGCTCCAAAGAAAGCCCTAGAGACACTCGTGGAATGTTTCTTGTGAAATTAAATGTATGTTTGAATTGCTGCTTCTGTTAAACTGATACTCTATTCCCCTACATTTCATGAAAGTTTTTATGTACTACTAATCTTAGTTGATCCCATTATTGAATAATAAATGCAGATGGTGGAAAATTGCCAGAGGCTGGATTTTGAAAAACATCATCACATGCTGAGGTTTCCAGTTCTGTCCCTAATGACACTGGCCAGAAAGCTGTGGCCTTCACAGGAGCAAAGACTTGGTCATGCGCTTTTACAACAGCAGGTGTGCATTTGCTTTTTTTTAGACCTTCAGTGGTCTCTGTGGAAGAAATTGGTAACGGTTAGAGAATACAAGTTTTCCTCAGAAAACAAAAATGAAAATACTCAAAGGCAATGTAGTACATAAAATCTTACAATTTTCTGTGTATCTGAAGGGATTGAATATACTCATTTCATAATGGCAGAAACACAGGTAAGCTGGTTAAAATACATTTAAATGCTCTCTATTGCAACTTAAAGAGCAAAGGAAAACTAACAGTTTGGTTGGAAATGGATAGAGCTAACTCAGAACAAAGGTTTCTCCTTTCAGAATTACTTTCCTGCCACTGTTGTTCAGGAATACTTGCAGAACACCTGTTCTATGATAACACCCCTTGGGGATAAACCTGCCAGTGGACAGATGAATATTTTCTTTTAATTTTCATATCATTGGTTAAAACCAGAGGGAATACACAGTTCCTTATTGCATCTGTGAGTCACACATCAAGATCAAGATCTCAAAATGCAAGAGAAGATGCCTGCAGGTTATGGGAGGTGAGAAGAAGCAAGCATTACCAAAGAGAAGTCCTAGAGACTCTGTGCTTCACGGGCATTTACGGTTATGCTCCCATATTTGCATATTTTCTGTTCCAAATCCAGCTCAGGAAATGTGGTTTTGTTTGTGGGTTTTGCTCCTTTCCTATTGACCAATTGTTACTTTTTACCTGAAATCACTGTTTATATCATTCAGTAGTTTATCACCAGGAACACCTGTGTGGGAACTGAAGGTGATAAAGAAATTTTCAATACATCACTGTTTCCTATTAACAAGGTGCGAGCATGTATAGAAGTCACTATCTGTCTTCTGTTTAAGTAAGATAGGGGAATTATAAAACGGGGTGTGTTCTACCTATGGTCAATATGTAAAATCCCACCTGAAGAGATAAACACTTGGAAACTGTAAATTAAATGTAAAAACAATGTCTCAAAAACGTTCACTAAGGGATTTTATCATGCATTTGTGTTCCATAACAAATCTAGTTTTATTTTCTTTTTTCTATAACACTTGTTAATGGCCATACCACAGTGAGGTATTCACTTATATTGCACTTCTCAGGAATTGTGCTTGGGCTGCTTCTGGTTTTTATTGCAAGGATGTGTAGTTGAATACAAATGTAGAGAGAATCCTAAATATAACAGAGCGGTTATGGACAAACTAAACTTTGTGGGCAGCAGTGGCCTGGGAATGAGGATACCTGTCATGAATTTTCACAGCTTTTCCTTTCCCTCACAGGTAAAAAGTGCCTAAATAGTGCCAAATTCAATAGCCTCAACTCCTTTGTGAATCTGTGTGTCGCCTTCTTATTTTTGAGTTCCCTGATAAATACCAATGGCACTGTTATAATCTATGTGTCTCACTTTTTTAGACCGAAAGCTTCCAAACTAACTCTTGCCCTGTGCATATTACTGTGATAATGAGACTGATCTGCTCCACTTGAACTGATGTAGCCAGGTGCCTGTAGCATACCCTTCACACGAACAGCTGAAAAGTGTTACATGCATAGAAACCCTGTTGTCTGACCTGAGGTGTTCTCCTGCCTCCATATTTAGTATGCAAATACGTAGTCTGGCTTTTGGATCTGTTGAATGTCTAGAGCATCTTACTGTTCTTTGAAGAGTTGGTTCTGCTTATCTTACTTTCTTGAAACTTCTCCACAATCTGCTTTTGTCCTGCACACAAGACTTCTCAATAGCATAACGCAGACCTTCTAGCATGCCAGCCCATCACTAGCTGGGTTTGGAAGACCTTGCCAGTCTTGCTTTGCATTGGTCAAGTTTTATCACTGTAGCTCTGCTTCTTAACAGAGACTCTACAGAAGCCATGTTTCCTGGGACACAAGACGACCAAGAGACTTTTCTTCTAGGTCGGAGATCTCAACTCTGCTTCACTGGTCAGCCCCATGTCAAAAAAGCCCTGTCACTTTGCTGCTTTTTAGGGTTCTTCTCACAGCTCCCTTTGTTTCCAGTGTGAGCCACTATCTTCTAGTACCAAACCAGACAAGTCTCCCTGGGTGAGCTTAGCTCTCTCTGCCCATGTCAGGCAGCCTCCATTGCTAGCAGCTGTTTGGCTGTATGAAGTGACTGAAGTGTTGCTTTCACTGAACGCAGAGTGGACTTGGCAAGCTCATTGGCTTAATGAGCTCTGCAAACTGTCTTTGAATCCAAGACTCCCATGATGGCAATTGTTAGCAATTTTCAACACAGCGGTCTTTATATGGGGTAAAATATTCAAAAGTGCTTAAGTGAAGGTCAATAAGACCTAGCTATTAAAATAAATAAATAAATAAACCCCGGACCCATAATTAACAGATGTTTGTGGTCCTACAATAAGTGAAACTATTTTAACAGCACTTTGGTAGAAACCAAATGCTGAAGTAACCCTTTGGTTAAAGAGCTGTGTAGCCTGATGGGAAGGATTCCTTCCCTGAGAATAAACAACCTCTGGGTTCAGGGAACATCTAATTACTCAAACAAACCAAAATAGGACCAAAATGAGGGTGCTTGGAAGCACTTCCACCCCTAGTGCTGTACCTTGGGGGAGCATCTTGCCCGTGGCTTTGGAAGCAGCTGGTTCTGGCTCTGGCACCTCACCTCACCTCATTTTCCTGTGTGTCCCTTCCATGTTTGGGACGGCACAGAACTGGCAGCGTGGAGGAATGCTGCACAGCTGGTGGGCTGCATGGCAAGTCACAATCTGGTTGTTCTCCTTAACCTAAGGGATGGTGAGTGGCATCCTCAGGGACAGGGAATAGTGGCTTCAAACACCTCAGGAAAATGAAGGATTTATCTCTTGCATCCTGGCTATTGAATACAAAGGGGGAGAACAACAATTCTTGCTTTGTGAAATCTAGCCTTTTCATTTCCTTTGCTTTTACTACATGTGTCCAAAAATGAAGTGTTTCATTTTGGGGGTCAGAAGGAGATTTTCAATGCAAAATGAGGTTATCTTTTTTTTTTTTTTTTTTTCATTTCAAGTAAAATAAGAGAGCAGGAGAGAGAGGGGAGTTGCATCAGTTTAACCCAAGATTCCAAAAGATTTCCAATTCAGCAGCCGTGCTGAGAATAAATGCAATTAGTCATGTAGCCCTACTCACTTTGCACACGGTAGTAGTGAGATGGTACACAGCTACATATATTTCATTTTAAGGCATTGGTCTATACAGTGAAGTAGCAAGACTAAGCACGGGAATGTATATTTCAGATTCAGGGCCTGGATTTGTGAGCACATACGATGGGCATAGATGATAGAAATAGATCCCACCCAAATCTTAGTTCCTCCTCCTGGTAAAACCTGCACCTTGTGCAGCGTAGCTGATTATTACTTGCTTTAATAGCAACTACCTGGTGTGGGTTGAAATCAAAGGTTTCCACAATAAACCTCAGCTCTACTGACCTGACTAGCTTTAACACAACTATTAGACTGCTTTCTACTGCAGGCTGTGGAGGTATGGTGTAAAAAGAGAGAAGCGTTTGTCCCTAGGTTGAGCAAATGAAACCCAATTTATGGCAACAAAACCTTTGGAGGCTAACTGGCTATCCCATTTACCCTTCTAAACGTAAATGAAAATCACATGTAAAATATTATTAATAAAACAACTGGCACCTTTGGTTATTTTAAACCTGGACTCTGCCAAATGCAAATACAATAAATAATTTTAGAGAGAAAACTGGGTAGGCTAGTCCAAAATCTGTTTTTGTATTTTTTTTATAGAGATGCCAAGACTGTTTGATCAGCATGGGAGAGCAATTTGTTGACTCATGAACCTAGCTCTCTCTGATTACTGCTTACATAGCACTTTGGAAAGGTTGGCCAAATACCTTCAAGTCAAGTACCTTGTTATTATGAACATGAGTGCCAGTAACAAAGAAAAAATAGCCTACATGTCACTGAATAATAAATCATGGAGGCAAATAAATGGCTTTTCTAAGAAATGCTCTATTTACATTTCATCATGTGACATGGCTTTGCTTATGCTCATGGATGTGATAACACTTAAAAGAATATTTCCTTTTCAGTGCAGCATCTTGGCATCCATCATCTTAGTGCAACTGCATGCTCTGGGATCTGTTTGCAATCAGGCAAACGAAGCGGCAAGGGAGATTTAGTGGTAAGACCAATTTTAGTTTAAGTGATGAAGCTGTATAGGTAAACATAGCTGGCCTTATTTAGCGGTCATAAACTACCTCCCTCACATGAGCCTTTGGCATAATTACTCATGCAGAACAGGTATTCATCCTCTCTAAGCACCACATGAATGAGGCCATGGTAAAGTTATGCAAAGAGAATATGTATCCAATCTGATAAGAAGTCCCTAATAATTGCTGGTATTTTCCATAATATTAGTTTAGGGCTAGAGCCACAAAAAAGGTTTAGGCATGTAAGCTCTGCCTAACTGCCTCATAGGCATTTGCGGCCAATATTTAGATCCTCAAAACCCCTGTTCAGCTACTGCCTAACCCTGGAGGCGTCTGAAGTCTGCAAGTGCCTAAGTTCCTGCCAGTAAAATTCCTGAGGTGCCCAAAGGTCTGCTCCTGGGCATGCCTGGGACTGCCTCTGGTTTTTTATTTCTTCTTCCCCCCACCCCCCCCCTTCCCTTCCTGAGCTCAGCAAGTAGACACCCAGCTCATGTTTAACCCCTGATGGCACCCATGAATGAGAGCTCTGACAGATGTCCCTTGAGAAGCCTCTATTGTCCCCTGACCACAAAAAAAAAAAAAGTAGTGCAGCTGGTGGAAATAGTGGTTTAACATCAGTTCCATGATGGCAGGACACCCAACTTCAACCCCCTGCCAGAGAGGGAACGTCGTGCCCCTCATCGCTGTACTCCCAGTGGAAGGCAAGGGTGGTTGTCTAACCTGGGGCTTCATGAGGGCTCCCCAGCCAAGGCTGATGTTCTCTGTCACAGGGGCAACCTGCCTCTCTTAGCTGGGCGAGGGGACATCCCTGGAGCCCTGCCCCAGCTGGCAAGTGCCCCCATGCCCCCCTGCCTGGCCAGCTGTGCCATTCAAGTGCCCCGGGGAACACCCTCGGGTGCCAGGCACAGCACCAGCCTCAGCAGGGAGGGCCCGGGAGCACTGCAGCCTCTCCTGCCTCCAGCCTGGCCATCCGGGCCTTCAGCAGGAGGTTCGGGCTGCTCTCCTGGGGCAGCCCAACCAGCACCGTCCCTCCCCGCTGCCGGAGAGGAGTGCCCTGCTCCCTTGCCCCACCATCATGATCCCTGCCCTCTCTGGTGAGGGTTCTGGCATCGCTGGCCACTGCTGAGGCAGTTCCACTTCGTAAAATGCCAGAAGGACTTTTTTCCTCTCCTCTTGGTTTTCTGCAGGTTTAGTGAGTTATGTCACCCCGCGAGGGGATCCAGCCATCCCCAGAGCTGGCTGGGAGAAAGCCACACGAGCAGCCCTGCAAGTGGTGACCAGCTGTCACCAGCTCCAGCAAAGGCTTTCTTCAGGCACGCTAGAAAGCTAAGTAAGAAATCTAACTTCTTTTCTTTTCTTTTCTTTCTTTTTCACAGAAACAGTTCAGGGGCCAATCTGCAAACTCAGCCTGTGACCATGCTGTACAGGAGCTGATATTCGTGAGAAGGGGCTGACATCGGTTCTCTGCATCAAAGGAAGGTGCAGGCCAACCTGAGACAGCTACTTGGTTCTGGCAAGATCCTTGTTCTGGTACCTTCTCAACTGCCTTCAGGTGACTTGCATGAAAGCAGGCATGGCAGCTGTGCTTCAGAGGAATAGAAATCCTGTGAATGTATGGAGGCATTTCGCCCTTCTTGCTTTCCACTCTGCCAAATGAAATCTTGGAGATGAGCAACACGACAAATGCCAAATGTAGCAGGTAGGAGACCCAGCAGAAGGAAAGTGAAATAAAGAGTCAGAGCAGAGCTAGGGTGAGGAGGGAGAAGGAAGAGCCCATGGCCCTCCAGGTGCTTCCTGGATTTAACACCTGACTGCTTTGCAGTAAGTGGCCACCTCCACTTCTCTAGTTAAAAAAGCCAGATAATCTCACAGAAGTTTTGTGTCCTTCCTGTTGGGCTTTTAGGTAGGATACCTTAGTCTGGACCTTGCCTAGCCCAGTCAGGTATAGCTGGGTACCAGCATTTAGCATGCCCAGGTGGCGTGCAAGTGCCTTGCTGACTCAGACATGGAGCTGAGATTCACCTTCCTCAGAATGCCAGGACTCCTTGGAGGCATGTTGTTGTGCACAGGTAGGTAGAGCTGCGCGATTTCAAATCTGTTACTGATCCTTCTTTTATCTTGGTGACAAAATTGTGCAAGAAATATTGTTTGTGGCTATCCAGACTTGGATGACGTGCATGTATGTGTACCTGCCTGTATAGTTTCCTGTTCCTGGGTATATTCCTTGACCGTGGTTGCACTGGTAGCAGTAGGAAGTGAATCCACATCTTTCCAACAGATAGCCCCATATCAAGTACATAGCAGAGGTGATATTCAGGCAAGTGACCGGGGGAGTTGACTGGTATGGCCAATGAGGTTTAAGTTAGCAATGCCAAATGCACAGGATGCAAGTGCAATGGAAGCAGGACTTGCACCTCGCACCTGCTGCTGCCTCCTTTGTTTAATGCCAGCTCAACTATGTGATGTCTCTGATTTGGCCCCAAAAAGAAATACTTCATTGTTGTGGCTTTTCAGTTTGTGGTCCTCTCATGTAAATATTACATGTCTTCATAGATGTGCTACTGAATAGCAGGATATTTCTATCTCATGTAGGCTTACCTTAAAATTTTCTGTCAGTGGTGGGTACTGTACAGATCCTTCTGTATATCTGTGAATACCTACAGCACCTGCAAAGGCAGAGCCCTAACCATCTGGGGGGCCTTCTTGGTGCTACAGTATTGCAAAGGGTCATTAATAAGCAGCATGTTACATTGAGTGAGAAAACAAGCAAAATGCTTCGCTGCTCAAGTGTCTACTGCTTCCAGCTTCTGCAGTACAGTGGGCTTAAAATGCCTGGGATGCTTTGCTTTTTTCCGTATCTCACCCAATTTCAAGCCACAGTTTTTCTCAGTCAAAGAATTAACTTTAGGATAAATAAATAGTGTTGTCAGCTTCTACCTCTTACAAGAGTTTTAATTTGAGACGTGTATTATAGGTCTCCGGTGTTCCTCCTCTCTCCCTCTCTCCCAACGCTGCTGCTTGGTCTGTGAGAAAATGTGCCCTCCTGGTAGTGCCACATTAGAAAGAGGGGGGCGGGGGGAGTGTTTCCTGTCTAGGGGAGCTATCATCAAGTTTCAGTCCAAATAAAGCTGAAAGGGTCTGCAGATTGGGAGGCTTTTCTGGTGAGACTTGCTCTGTACATTTGTTTTTATAGTACTATAGCTGCCAATCAAAGAAGCGAGCAAGTCACCGCTTAATCCAATGCAGACTAAACAGCAAGGGGACTGGCTATGGGAATTTGCTTACAAAGAGATTTCCTGTTCTGTTTGGAGGTCGGTCCCAGCAAAAATAAGACAGTGGAGGGATTTACTTGGTCCCTCAACATATAAGTGTGGAAGTGATAATCCCAGTTTAGTATGTGAAGAACATGGGCAGGAATCTACAAAGTGCCCATGGAGAGAGACTTTTTCTGTCACATCGAGGGGGGTGTCCTTTCAAACTGACAGACAATCCATGCCTTAGTTTGGTCTTGGTTTTCTAAGTTTTTCAGACCGTAACAAGGGTGTAGATCCTTGAAAGACAAATTATGGCAGGTTAGTTCTTTTGCAATTGTATTGGCAAGTTTCTCTTATAGTGATGAGTTAAACTGTTGGTTTTACAGTCTCATTCACTTTTAGTCGTCTTAAATTTTCATGTAAATGAGGGAGTAGTCACTCAAACAAAAACTCAAATTCTAGGTGTAATTTTAGAGATTAGCTAGAACATCTAATTGCTTCATCTGATGCAATTACACTCTTCCAAATGGGTAGAATAGAGCAGGTTTGTCATTTGTGTTGCCTCAGGGAACTCCAGGGTATGTTTTATGTAATTAAAGTACCGTATGATGTTAGAGGGTTAGAGTGAAGGTGAGGTCAAAAGTGACCAATGTAGGACACTCCTGGGCAGCAGTGGTCAGTGCACAGAGAAGCACAGCCTGGGAATGCTTGAGTGCTTTCCATGAAGCAGTGAGAGTTTGCTCCTTCCATTATGCTATGAGGAAGTAGAGCTGGAGTTGCTTTTCCAAAGGGGATCGCAATCTAACACCCTTTTCCTTCCTGCGTCATAGTAAGTCTTGCAAGAATAGCTGCCAAGGATGGTCAGATTGCATTAATAATTTTTGGTTGGAAATGTCCTCTCATTAACTCGTGATGATTTGCATGCAAGTAAGCTGTTTCATGGGAGGGGCTATTGCTAACGAACAGTATGTTTAATCAATGATAACAGTTGTTCAGCTTATGACTCATTCACGTGCCTTCCCATTCCCTCCGAGGAAGGGAGCAGAGATGAGCTTTCCCACTTCCAGGTTTGAGTAAGTATGGCCCAGATGGAAACAGCAAGGGCAAGAGCTGCAGATAAAGGGCTGGGAAAAAGTGAAAGCCACAGTTCTCAGTGGAGTTACTTCTAGCTATGAGTTAACACAGAGGAAGGAATTCGCAACATTACTCAGCAAAGTCATAAGGGCCATGATTACAGCCACAGCCCTGTTGTCTCCTTTTTACTCTCCCCTTCCATTAAAGAGCAAATGTGCCAGCAAAGGAGTTCTGAATTACGAGTTCTGTCCAGTCAGGGTTTAGCTCAGCCTGCATCACAGGTGAACCATTCCTATTACATGTGCTACTGGTATGAGCAAGACCATGAGGTCCCATCTCACTCTGGCTGCTCTCTGCTTGTCCTCTGTGTTATGAAGCCCCATGCATTTTTCTTGTGCTGAGTAGTGTTTTCTGGCCCTGCTCCCCTATATATTTCTTTCCTAGCAGATGTTCTATCTTTATTCTTAACACACATCCTAGAAATTTCCTCCTACTTTTCTGGATAGCTTCAGAACCAAAAGTTATCAGATTCACCTTGATGCTTGCCAAAGGTTTGTTCCATTAAATGTGTAACTATCTGCTTTCAGAAGGAAACAGACACCTGTTTTTCTCTCTGATGTATTTCCAGCCTTCAAATCCATATATCAGCATAGAAATAATAAAGTTGAAAATCTGTAGTTTAGTTTTTAAGATACAGACTCTTGATGCAAAAATCTAGTTTACTGTGGTGCAGTTGTTACCATTTGTGACATTAAAATTCCTTCCATATTTCAAGATTCATTTCCCTCAACTTCTTCCGCAGGCTGGAGTTGAGATCTGCCAAGGTTCTTGTTAGATTCTTCTTCTGGGGTGGGGTATGTAGAGATTATAGCAGATCATTTCTTTTCCAAGCGTATATTTGAATCTTTTCTTGAACCCTGGCCAAAATTTTTGTCTGTACTTGTATGTACAACAAGTTGTCAAGCGCATGAGCTATATATTATTGCACTCACTGTTTCTGTGAGTCTCCTGGTGCAATATTGTCACATCACATGATACTTGTGTTGCATTCATCTGCACTTTGTCTTTATAGTGACATTGATGGCAAAGCCAAACAAAAGCAATGAGAGAAGGCATCCTAGTTTGACAATGGTGTCTGTGCTGCATTTCTTTAATTGGTAATTTGAATCTTGATACAAAACTTTGCTCATATCAATTAACTTTGCTTGTATACATTAACTTGGTCAGTAAGTGCCAATTTCTCCAGTCATTTGTTTTACTAAATCTTCCATTTCTTTATTTGGATATAAGACATAATGCTTCATAGTTCTGAGTGTTAATCTTGTTGTCTAAATCAATCCCTTTTTATGACATTGATCTGTTTGGCATGTCTTGAAAGCTTTCAGTGGATTTCGTAGTCTTATTCATCCTCACTTTAGGTTTCCTCAGCTGAGAACAATTACACTTTTAGTGAAATACACAATGCTGTTATGTGGAAAGAGCCGTGACATATCAATATTGACTACTGGTGGTGAATCTGACTGTAGTAACTCACATTTGTTAGTCTTCTCTGTTTGAAATTACTGCCTTTATACTTTGTGCACTGTTTTTTGTTATTAGTTTCCTTGGTGTTTCTTGGGCTGGTGGATTATTTATTTATTTTTAAGTTTGATCTTCACTTTTGCCACATGCCAATTAAAGTAATTTCTCAGTTCCTCTATAAACTTAGATATCCTGGAAAGCTGATTCAAATTTCCCGATATAGCACAGGTCAGCTAATCTGGCTGGTAGCAACTCTGCCCCAGGGAATTCCACGTTCTCTGGTGGACACTGTTGTTTGGGAATGTTTCTCTTCCAATTATGAAGGGGGGCACCAGCCCTGATTTCACCAGCCTTCTGAAATTATGATAGGGCAATAAAGGTTGTGCACGTCTCTGACCTTCTCAGTGGCTTCCTGTAGGCTGATACAGAAGGTGGCTTTGAGCTCTTCAGTTTCTTGGTTTCATGGTACAGATGCCATTTTTCAGGAACTGTTTGGTACCTACCTTGGGGCAATTGATTACTGATTTGCTGTTGGTTTGCAAGTAGTTTCTTTGCTTTGGAAGATAACCAACTATGGTCCCCGAAAGATATTATTTTGAAAAAGAAATTATTATTTTAGAGTTTAAATTGTTTTCTTTCATCTCTGGCTCCCAAAATCCAGATATCCAAAACTGAAGATTTTGAGTGTGTGTTAATTTCCTGTCATTGCTTATGCTGCTTTTATAACTTAGCAATCCATCTTATGTTCCAAAAATACATTTTCACAGTTTGTTATGGTACTGGTAAAGAACTTATTGATCATTGCTTTCTGTATGATTTTTTGTTGAGACTTTTTAAATGTGCTGGCACAAAATCCATTCCTCAGAATGGTTACATGATTTCTGTAGGGTTTTTGGATTTGGATTGTGTCTTGTTTGTTTTACTTTATATAACACTTCACTGTTGCTTCTCTGTCACTTTGAAAGGACCTCAGGGTTTCCCTTCTGTCCTCACTGCTGCTACCTTGGTCACTACCCTACCAAGCCAGGTTACATTTTCATGTTTCCCTGTCCCCACGAGTCCTGGTGCTTGCCACGGGGATTGAGGACTGTCTGAGGGTGAGCCTCCACCCAGAAGAGCTTGAGGCCCAAGAGGAGGTAAAAATGACAGTTTCAGCCCAGAGACATGGCTGGGACCTCTGCCTAACCCTGGGTTGAGAAATGGAGGCACCACCACACCTGCCTGTTCCCCAGGTGAGGAAGGCAAACCCAAGGAGCACTGGGCGGCATGTGCTCCCCGGCAAGGCCAGAGGAGGTTTCTGAGGGGGCATTTGAGGGTCACTGGCTCTTAGCAGAGGCCTGTCTGAGCCAGATCTTTGAAACAAAAGCTGGTAGAGGTAAACAGCCCTTCTGCAGGTAAGGTACCGTCTCCCCAAGTGCCAGGCATCTCACTGCCCGGCATCAGTGCTCTTTGCCGAACCTAGCCCTCCATCTTTACTTTTCCCGTATATGAAAGCCAATTAGTGTATATATTAAACGAGTTGCTTTGTTTATTTCTGCCTCACTACCCGGTTGAACTTTGTCTTAAGTAATATACAGTTCTGTGCAAACTAACAATAACACTGCAATTTCTGTACTCAATTTCTCCCCAAGTGGCATAGTCTCTAGGTCTTTACGGAATTTATTATCCTTTCTTCCATAAAGAACATTTTTACTTTCAACATTTTGTGTGCTTGAAGTAGCAAAATATTTCATGTGATGTTTGGGGGCAACAGTAGCTATGCAGTCTTTCTTAAAAAAATCTCTTTTGACAGTCTCCATAAGCTTTCCAATATACTTACTTTGAAATTATTTTGGATTCACTATGTTTCTTACAAATCATGTGTTGTATTAAGTACTTGATCTCCCCCCAAAAAATTCAGCTACTTTCTACTCAATAGCCTGTCCAAACAATGAATTAGTTTCTTCATTAACTGGATAACAAAGGCCAGCCACAACATATGTTTTTTTTCTTTTGAAGTGCTCTTTTAAAAAATACCAGCTTACATTCAGATGTTTACCAGTTTAAAAAAAAAAAAAAAGTTTCCTCTGACTGAGATGTATCTAGGGAATTTTAAAAGATTTTATTATTATTATCACTATTGTAAATTTAGTAACATGCAGAACCAGGGACCCCTGTAAAACTCTGAAATTAAGGAAACATGAAAAACAGCATGTTCTTTTGCATATAACTCTTCATCATTCCCTGAAATACACAGTTTTAAAAAGTGACTAAAATAATGGCCTTGGCTACTAATGGATGTTAGTGAGTGCCCATATTAAAGGTTTGGTTCCCTTGGGCAGAATTTTAGCTACAGAAAGAAACATGCAGACATTCATACAGAAATCCACAGAACCAACACTGTTGTTTTAAATATGGTCGTAGAATTCATAAAATGAATTCACTTTTAATTTTCAGTCTACCAGAGTGGGAAGATGTAATAACAGCACAATATACATTTTAAATATTACCTTTCATCTAAGGATTAAAAAATGTGCCACAAAAGAAACACTGTCGGTATCATAATGCCATAAGTAAGCTGCCTGTAAACAAAGGAATATTTTGTGATGTACTGTGTACCTTAAGATGATGAAGATTCAAATAAAAAATAGGAGTTATTCAAATATGGATGTTATCCCAGAATAAAATAGGATGTTAAAGGATAACAGATTTTGGAACAGCTGTTCTGTGACACACAGTTATGAAATGAGATTTATTTTTTTTTTCTTGTTTAGCTCAAAACAGTTTCAGAAATTTCCCACTGTATTGTCAGAACATGTTCTGCCATGTCTCTCCTGTAGGACTCTGTATGTGGGCAACCCCTGATCCTGCCAGAATGTTTTGAGACCTGGTTTATCTTCCACATGAGAAGGGATAGTGAAAAGGTTTTCTCTCTTGAGTTTAAAAAGGGAGCAGTTAAAGGTGTATACGTATAAGAAGAGGTAGAAAGAAATTGTCTAGTGCTCCTGTTTGGTCATTCATAACAGAAGGGTTAAAGAACAGTTGGCAGGCTTGAAAGGCAAGAAGTTTGAACTCCTAGAAGACTTTCTGTTGTTCTTTTAAGTAAAATACAAAAGTTCCAGTTTAAAAAAACACAGCCCTAATGCATTATTTTCCCATTAACTGTGAGACAGATCAGTTTTAATACTCTTAGAGCTGATCACACCACTTAACTTAAAAGCAAAATAAATGAGTTGGGTATGAGTCAGACATTATCTGTTGAGCTGCTTGGATGGTAGAAAAGGACTTTGGCAACAATTTATTTGAAGAGAGACCCTGATCGTTATGGATAAACCTGCTGGAGGGAGGGGCTGTTCCACCACTAGGTAGCTGGGAAGATGGTAAGTGTAAGGGTCTCCCTCAACAGCCTCTTGTTAGCTGGGGCAGCCCAGGATGGGAAATGAGATAAAGCATGCCATATCTCACCAGCTCCTCTGTGTGTGTATCCCTCCATCAGCTTGAAACTTGGCAGGGTACATCCAAACCGCACCAAGGGCAACCCAAGGGCAGGCAGGTTTGTGGTCCCAGAAAGAAACCCCTCGCCAAACACAGCTCTGAGTCTGCCCAAAGAGGCCAGTCTGGCTCGTGCTCCAGCTCGTGTGATTGTCAGAAAGTTCCTCCTAGAAACTAAAGATCATTGAGGCAGAAAGAGGGAACAGCTCTGCCTGCAGCATCTTGCTCTGCCTCCACAAGTCGCCAGGTCCTCTTTCTGCCTGCTTCGTGATCAGAAGTGGAGAGGTGTGTCTGTACCCCCTAATGGGCCTTCTTTTGGTGCAAGTTCCCTGAAGGTGTGTTTTGCAATGTTTATGGATCTTTCTTCTTCCACGGGAGAAGTTCAGAAAGTTCAGAATTTGAAGACTCAGAAAATGTGAAGGTCAAACCACTCCAGACAGACCAGGATGAATGAAGAGAGGAGGTGTTACCCAGTCCATGTTCACGAGAAAATGATGATGTACCTCTTCTCATCTCCCTTCAGTTTAGGGGTGATAAAACTGCTGAACCATAACTCGGTCATCTCCAATGCTCCTCAAAAAACCAGACAGGCCAAACTTTTATAACTGGCTGGAGTAAAAGATATTTTTAAATAAAGAGACATAATAGTAGCCAAAGATGTACTTTTAACCACTTTGGTCAGAAAATGGTATACAAATACAGTGAAATCCTATCACATCTGGCTTAAGGGATACATTTTTTGTTCCAGTATAGCAGTTCCTCTCCTTTTCATTATTAATTTTTAAGCTTAAAAGCTATGTTATGAATGGAATACAGGACTCCTAACACTATACTTTGGCAGCACTAAGCATAATTCACCTCTGACTTCTTTTAAGAAGCTTCTGCCTTTCTGTTTCCTTATAGGTGTTATTCATTGTGAGGAATTACCCTTAATTTTAGGGAATAACTGTGGATTTAACCACAACATACAGAAATTTTATATGAAATTCTTCCTTTGTTTACAGTGGCATAACTCATACTAACCTCAGTTAATGTGGAAAAAAAAATCAAGACTTATTTTAGAACTCATCTGGGTTTGGGATCTAGGTTTAGTTGAGTGAAAGTCCTAATTTTTGAAGGAATTTATTTTGAAGTCACTGCATTTGATTGGAGCTATGTGTTTAAATACCTTTCAAAACCGTTAAGCAATGAGACATGCTTTAAGTCGCACAGTCAGAATCGGTCCTCAAGGCAGCCCTGGGTCATTTTCTTCTATTGGTCTCTCTGCCCACCTGAGCTCTCAAACTTCCCTCTTCATGTTTAAACAACAACTGGTGACTAAGCAGACATTTTCACACTAAAGAGGTATAACAGAAAGCAAAGAATGGCTTTTTAGGTGAAGCAATACTGGTTCACCAGGTGTTCAAAAAAGAAATAAGGTTTGGGTGTTAGAAGATAGAGATATGCGTATAAAAAGTAGGATCAATAGAAAGTTCATCTTCTCCCTTCCTCAAGAGATGAAAGGTTGCTTCATACATGAATGCAAAAGCCAAGAGACTCTGAATTACAGGGCTTGCGGAAAGCAAACTACTATCTGTTTTAATTCTGTCCCTGATATCAAATACCAATTTAATATTAAAACCACTAGAGCTTCCTTTTTTATCACGTTATTCTTTACACCATGAAACAGTCCCAACCCCTTCTCCAATCTCTTTACAAAGGACCATCACCTGTACTTACAGGTGGAGCAGAAGATGTGTCAGGTAGCACAGAGCAGGGCAGGGGCAAAGCCAGGAATGTGTCCTGGATGGGTGGCCCCTTTCCCTCCCTTCATCCCAGAGCACGTGGCCTCCTTCACACACAACCCCTTGTGTCTTCCTTGGAGGCGGACCGTAACAGTATCAAAACTGCAAATAAAGACAAGTTTACATTCTATAAATGGTATTTTGACCATTGTTTTGGTAATCATTTGGGCTGTGTCTCCGTTGCTGAATGACACGGGTCCAGGGAGCATTTGAGCACTGACTGCCAAGCAAAAGTGTGTTCCCTGGTTGTTTTGGCCTTAGCCAAGTGGTGCTCTCTAAGGCAATGCCTAGGCCTAGCACAGGGAAAGCAAAGACCAGAAACCATATGTGATGGGGATTATAGATAAGACTGAACCAAGTTTAGGTGTCTCTTGCCAGGACAGACCTCTGAAGTCTGGAAGGCTTTGCACCTTCCAACATCTGTGTCCTCATGCAACACATGCATCAGGTTCACGTGATGAAAATACCATCCTGGTGGACCCGCATGTTATTTCAGGCATACTGAACTGAAAAAACACACCAATATTATAACTACACTTTAGGGCCACCATCACACAATGTAAAGGGTAAAGGTGAGGTGGTGGGAGGGATCAAGGCCAAGCACTGTAGATGCAGGCAGATTGGCCTGCTGGCCCGGAATGCTCCCTGGACCCGATTTATTTAGCAGTCTTGACATTGCCTTAGAATCCAGCACAAGTAAGTTCTTCCCGCTTTAAAGTTTTACTGTAGTAATTGCTACTCTTCTTCTTATCTGACTTCTTTAGTCTTTTAAAATCCCTGTGCATCATGCCCACACACCTTCATAGAAATCTGCAGGAAAATGAACCAAAGTTAATGTAAAACAACAGTTAACCTCCCCTTTTTTTCAACCATGCAGTGTAATTTTTGTTAAGGTTTAATTAAGTTCTTGCAGTACTTCATTCAATATTAAATATTAAGAATTTTCAAACATTTAAGTAATAACAATAAGTCAAATTTAATATCTTCTGAGCTTGCATGATAAAATATTTGAAGCATTTTTAAGTTTCTCTATAATTTCAGCCACCCCACCCCGGCGTTTCCAGAGTGCCTTTAAGATCTCAGTTCAGAAATATATTAAAACCTCAAGACCTCAAGAAGGCCTATAGCAATTTCACTCTATTAATATGTAATCTAGAAATAGCAATCTTCTTTCATTATTCAGGCAAAGCATAGCTGTCATAACATTGATTTATAGGTTGTAATGAATCCTTGTCTCACAATAGGAAACCAGGAGTGTTGCAGGTCTGAGGTTTTTCCCATTATCCAGAACGCATCTTAAGAAAAGCTGTTCCTGTGCTTAAAGAATAGCTGCTGTTTCCAAGATGGGAGATGTTCATCTTGCCCTGCTACCAAAAGGCAGAATTGCATCCAGCGTGTAAAAAGCTGACACGATCTTAGTCTGGTAGTGTACTTGTAAATACTGCCCTCAAAAGCACATGCACAGGCTTGTGCATTTAAAGGTAATAGAGATTCTTTTCTGTGGGTTCGTCCTTAGGAGCCCCAAAGGTTGCATGATCTGATGGGACTTTGTAAAATAAGGCTGGTGTTAATAGAATTTCCTTATCCTTTTGTCTAAATTAGCCCTGTAGCTTCCTGAAACATGTTTTCACCATTTGGGGTTTAAACCTTGCCTTCAGCTCTGCTGCTGTACCAGAAATATAGGTTTGATTGTTCAATTTTTTTGGTGTCCCCAAATATGGCTAATGTAGCCTCAGTGAGTTGCAGATAAATGCTGAGGACATCACAGACCTGGGCCCAAAGGAACGTTAAAAAGCAGCTGTTTCAGGGTACAGTTTAAGGTTTGGCGTTCCCATGAAGAATGTTTCATGAAAACAAAGAACCTTTAATGTAAATATTTTGGAAGCTTGGAATATACTTTAATCAATTGTAGCAATTTATAAGGGAGTAAAAGTAAGTGAAGGTCTGAGTCTTACCACTGAAGATCCCAATTCCACGGAATTCAGTCCTGAAATCCACTTAAAATCATGGGGATCCAGTTACCTCTGAGACAAACCTGGCTGACCTGAATCAATGCGTAAATTTCAGTTATATTTTTATTACTTCTGTTTGTTTATTTAAACTTGTTATTTCTATTAACTATTGTTTCAAAACACCCAGACACATCAGTTCAAGAAAGCACAACAGAAGATTTTTTTTTTCTTTTTTTTACTCTAAATTGGTTCAATGGTAGTGTCTTTCACATGAAGGGACATGCTTAGGTCAAGATTGCTAAATCACATGAAGGATTAAAAGCAAATTGTAATTTTATGATGAACAATATTAGCATTCACAGTTTAACATCTGTGCAATATATGAATCAGATTTTATTTTTCTGTCAGAGAAAATATGCAGGAAAATTAATTTCTCTCCAAAATATCTTGGAGAGAGAGCAATTTTGAAAGAAGTAAAATGGCAAACTAGTTCTCATTTTGTTTTTTCCTTTCAAATACGAATGTTAAGGAAGAACAGGTAGAAGCAGTGTGTACATGTTTCAAAAAGATTTTGCCATATTGTGTGGCACAGTAGGTGTGTTCTTTGTCAATTTACTTTTTGATCTGGTTGATACTAAATGTAATAAAGGTGACATGCTGAAAAAAAAGAGCATTAAGGCTCTTCGCAATCAGTAATGCAAAAGGTTTGTTTTGTAGCTTCATTTCAAGGCAAACATAAGTATTTTTGTAACAGTGCAATTACTCACTGCAACGTCTTAAACTCTCTTTTTCTACCACAGGTTATTACATTCCCTACAAAATTCGTGAAGTGAAATCCTAGGGTTGATGTCTTGCAGGAAGGCACTGTGGCTGATCATCGTGTTGACTCCTGGCCACAACTTTTTAAAGCCTTGAAAAGTTTCAGCTTGACAAACACAACCCAGGACGTTTGCACTCATTTGTCTGACCTGGCCTTTTTGTAAATGGCAATTTATTTACGTGTAGGGAAGGTGCTAGGTTAGATTAGGGGCCATTTTGTGATTGCAATGTTTTAGTCTGCTATGATGTACTTTTACATTAAGCCCAGATGTTATGTAGTAGATGTAATATAAATAAAATAAATGTGTTTCAGCTTGTCCAGTATTGGATTCCTTAAGCTCTGTGTAGTTGCCTCGGAATAAAGAGCAAAATCCTTTTTGTGAAACGTGGTCACAAGGAGTGGGATTTTCAGAGGGTAAAGTTCTGTTTAGCTTTGTTCAGGTGGCTCTGAAGTCTACTCCCATCGGCTTCAAGGAAGCAGAATCGGGTCAACAGAGAGTGTTCCTGATGGACTGATCTTAAAGCAGTAGCTGTTTTCTGTAACAGGTCTAACCTTTCTGCCTTTGGTCAGAACTGGCTGTCTTGCTCTGAGCTGCCCCTCAGCAGTCTAAGGGCTGCTTGTTTTGTGGGATGTTCTGCGAAACTTTAAAACAGAAAGTGCTATATCAGCTCTGTTGCTTTGCTTATGCTGTTTTTTAAACAGAACCTCTGGAATAATGACTACTGCCCATGTAACAAAGCTTTTTCTGAAAGTATTTCCCCATTTTATGGTTTGTTTACAGTTCATCCCGGTGCCTGTACAGTCCTGTTGTTGTGTATTTGGACCCATTGCAGGTGTTTGAAAACAGGAATAAGAGCAATATTTCTTTGGGTTGTTCACAGTCAGTGGAGGGAATAGGTGGACGCCAAGGCCAGCAGCTCAACCGGTGATACATGTATACTCAGTTTCCTCTGAATGAGTGTGGGTTGAAAAATAAGCCTGTGCTGGAAGTGAAATATCATGAGGTTAGAGTGTGAGCATCACTCCTAATAGCAGGAGTGCTATTCACCCAGTTCACAGAATCAGATCTCAGTGTTGATCCTCCTGTCCCAAAAAGCAAAGCCAAAGTGCATATACTACCTTCTATCCTCAATAAGGATCCCAAAAGCAGGGGTCCATCGTGAATAAAGGGTCAATGCATTTTTTTCATCTGTGCTGTCAGTATCCATAAACTGGAAAGTATCAAAGCTATTCCCGAGTGTTTATGTTAGGTTCCCTCCATGCAAGCAGGGTGGCTCTTTTGCTCCCTGGGTCAAGGTTAGTGTTTTGAAAGCTGAAGGCTATTATGAGTTCTGGTTATACATGGCTGGCTTGTAAGTGTGATGTCTGCTCATACAATACGTGGCTACAGGGTGAGCCAACTGCATCTTGCCCAAAATGTTTTCCAAGCATGTATTACAGAGGCCAAAACATTTCTGAGTTAAAAAAAGAGGGCTAACCTACTTTATAGAGCCTGTTACACACCATACTTTAAAGTTGCTCTCAATTCACATTCTAATCATTTGGAACATTGATAAACATTGTGTAGAAACCATCTGCGAGGCTGAAATGTATCAAGGTCGAGGGCATAACTTGGAAAAACTCACTGCCCTTACTTTATAATTCTAAAATACTTGGAATGTCTCTGAAGGGCACTATTTTAAATTCCTCCTTCTTGCCACTCAGGCTTTCCTTGGAAGTCATATGAGTCAGAAGAGTAATTTTGGAGAGTCTGGAAATGTAATCATAAGATCTGGAAGAATGGCCACATAAAACATGCTGCTAGCTTAAGTAAGACTTGAGATGGAGTTTTTTTCAATGTGACAGTTTGAGAAAAGTGTTGAAATAATGAATAGAACCTATTCTTGTTTTTTAGTTATTATAATTTATAATTATGATCAGACTGTATGCCTTTCTAGTTGCAGTTACAAAGGAGAATGCATTCAAGATCTCCACCATGTCCTGGGCTGTACAGATGAAATATGCATTCTATGCGGTAGTCTGTAGTCTAATCTCAGCATTAAAGGCATCTCTTCATGAAACACCAATGTCTTACCCTAGAATGCCTTTTACAACCCATGGTCCTTCATAAAAACCTAGCAGTTCAGGTACTGTAACACAAAATTTCAAGGACAGCAAGTCTAAGTGTATTCTCTTTCTACCGGCAAGAATTTCTACCTGTCCATAGCAAATGTCTTAGTCAATACTTCAGTGCTATTTTCCTGTTTAAGATACTAACTTCCTGAAACGATGCTCAGGGCTTATGGCCAGTTTCATTTCAGCTCTTGAATAATAAAGACACAGGCTGTTTGTATTAATTCAAACTGTCTTGGGTAAAATGAAAATAAAACCCAGACTTTTTTCTACCCTCAAATAGCCTTTATTTATTTATTTTTACATAAAACCCTATTTTGTTGAAGTTAATACAAAACTAAACTGCTGCAGGGCAGACAACATGCTGCAGAACTCCCCACAGCGGCACTTGCAAGCTCTTGGTTTCCCGTTCTAACAGGGTCTGGGTGGGCAACTGCACCGTATGGTGTGACCTTTGCTCTGCTGGCTCCACCTGCACATGGCAGAGGCTCTTTCCTCCTGCCCCTTCCCTTCTTCCCAGCAAATCTGTGCTTGTCACTGTTGATTCGAACTGTTGCTCTCTGTGCCATCATGTCCCACTTTCACGAAAGTGTCGGAAATGCCGGTAAAGCACAAATCACTCCTGTTGTTGTTATAATGTTTTTCATCTCTTTAGCACTGTCACAGACAACTACTCAAAGTGCAAATCAGAGGAGAAGAGGGCATTTTGGTATGGTTTGAGTTTGTCCAGGTTCATAGGGTTCCTTATAAATTCAGGGTGAAAAAATGTTAAGTCCTTTTGCTAGGTCAGTGGTCTTCACCACATCATTTAGGGACTGAGGCTGGGAAGCCAGACCTTGGAGAGGTGGGCTTCACCTTCTGGGTGCTCTGCTTGAGCATCCACCACCAAAGCACTGTGAGACGTACTTAGCATGACACATCCAATTCCCAGCAAAGCACTTCAGCGTGTGCTGAAGCGTTTGGGTGAACTGGGAAGGACTATGAAGGTTTTAGGTGTGGTTTAGGATTTTGTTGAATGAGGCTGTTGTTTTCTAATAACTTATTTACTTATTTTCATAAAAGGAGCATGTAGGTGCTTCCTACTTTGTTCAGTTTGAGGCTGAGAGCCCTTTAGAGCTGCTAAGCACTCCTCTTTTCAGGAAGATTCAATAGGAACAACAAATGCAGAATCAGACCTTTCCCAGAAAACAGTAAAAAAAGAGCTGGAATTTCTGAAACATTCTGTCTTTAATGTATAAAAGAGAAACCACTAAAAAAGAAATCTAGCAAACTCTGCTCCTAATGTATCAACACAGTATCTCTGATTTCAGCCAGGGACAAGTAAGCATGAGAGGATACAAGTTTCCCCGAAGCTGACTTGGGATAGCAAGTGATTTATCCCCACATTCAGGCAAAGTGGATTTGAATGAGCCTCCATGAGCCCAGTCATCCTTTGGACTTGAGTCAGGGGCTGCTGGGCTCAGGGGAAGTCTTAGTGACCCTCACCAGGTCAGGTTCTCCTCCTATTAATGTTAATGGGAGTTTTGCCTGGATTTAACTGGCAGCAGGTTCAAGCACAAACTTGTCACCTATAGGAAAACTCACACACACACATGTATACATCATACTATAAATACAATATAAATATTAGTGAGAAGTTTAATTTCAGTATATATTTCCCAGCTCTCAAACAATAGCCTCATAAGAAATAAGAATAAAAGGCCTTAATAAAAGACATATGCTTTTGTAAATATATAAATAACATACTTAAGTTATTCTTCAGTCATATTTTAAGACTTGCCCTTTCTAGCACCCTGGCTTTCCAAGAATATTTCTAAATTAATTGAAAAGAAGGGTGGGGTACAGCCCTGAAAGCCTTTTGTCCACCATATCCCAGCGCTTTTCTCCATTTCGGTGGTAATCATGGGTCCCAGATGCCGAGCCATACTGGATATATTTCCCCAACAACAGCATCTGGCTGCCTGGCAGAACCTCCCAGCCTGTTGCACTGACAGCTGTTAAGTCCCTGGGAGCTGTTTCATGCTCCAGTAGCAGCACGGCTTTGCTATTCTTGGTCTGTCTGAGCAACCGCGCTCACATGGATGCTGTTTGCCTTTGATCCTCTTAGCTTAGCTCTTGGTCATCTTCTAGCTCTCTGCAGAGTTACGGATCTCTTGCTGGGACTCTTGGGCGGCAGTTGTAATGCAAGAAACATGCCAAAACTCACCATGTGCATACTGCAGTGTTCTCGTTGGTAGGGACTTGTGCCTCAGCCCTACTGATGCGCTCTGCAAACACTAGTGCCAACTTCTTCTCCTGAAGTCCAAATTGCTTGGATAAAGGCACAGCTCCTTACCCCAGCCCTAGGCAGCCACAAAGGGAGGGTCTCTGTTGGTATGCTGGGAAGCAGAGGTCAATCTAAAGCAGGGCTTGTCAGAGGAATGCAGCTAGAAACACCGACAGCAGCAAAGGGAGGGAGGGAAATAACCCAGCAGCTCCTTTTAAAAATACACACGCAAGTATGTATGAATATTTGTATGTGCATGCATTGCTATCAGCTAACTGTGCACTTCTCTGGCCTCCTTCAAGGCTTTGGGTCACCTGTGCTTTTGTCTCGAGCAAAAAAGAGAGTAGAATTGTCAGAAATTTTCTACTTCAGACCTTGACTGGATTTTTCTCTTTGAAAGCTTCAGAGGTGCGTTTGCAACGTCTCTTTCCTCACCACCTCCTGTTTGCAACAGGCTGTAATGGGAGGAGAATATTACAAGGAACAGGAACAGTTCTGGGTGTGGAAGAAAGGGTTAAGGGAGCTGAGATCTGAGAGGGAAGGTGCGAGGGAGCTGGAAGCAATGCAGTGTGGAGAAGAGCCAACCAAGTTGTCCAGTAGAAGGAAAATCTCATATTTTTTTGCCAGTAATGACTGACATGTCTTGTACTGTGTTTGGAAATAGCGGCACATGGCAGGCAGCAGGTAGGACATGCTCTACCCTCGCAGGACTGCTGTGACCAAGCAGTTAAAATAAGAAAACCAAACTTCCCTCAACCATTCAGCTACCTCTGAACCCTGTTACAAACCCTGTGCACAGCAGCCTTGTTGAAATCTTGCTCTGACACAAGATCCTACTCTGGGTCCAGTCCTCCAAAATACAAAGTCTGCTTAATTTCATTTTAAAATTTCCTCAGTTTTGAGCAATTTCTTACACAAACGATGATTCCCAACCAAGTTTTAAAACTTCACATGAAGCACGTCTTTCTAAAAGTATTCTGGTCATGTCTCTTGTCTTTGATGGAAAAGGGCTACAGCTGTATCAAAAATATAACTGGGAAACTGTGTGAGCCAACCCATGAGCTAGTATTAATCAGCACAACTCCACTGAACTGGCTTAGCTTCTTCTAGGAAAATATAACCTAGAACTTGGTTCCTCACCATTGCTTCCTAGAATCAAAGATTTATAGCAGTGGTCCAAGGATATTACAGAAATGGAGCAGCGTTGTATAGTCTTGCCTGCTAGAGCGTGAGATGCCTACATTTTCTGCAGGGGTCCAGATACCTAAAGGCTGTGTTCTTCTGGAGATCTGGAAGAAGGTATTCACTGCCTTTACTTCTACAGCTATGTAGTACATAAATGCCTACACACATACGTATACAGACACGTCAGATGGGGAATGGCTGTTGAGGAAGTCTGAATTTGCAAATATTACAGCGAGCTGGATATAACTTTTACAAGTGATGTCACCCTACTGTTCAATCTACTTAGTGTTGTTAGCTTTGAATGTATGCCCAATTTCAGCGGGTCAGTGCCTGATCCAACTAACTCTATCTTTACGTTGGCAATTGCTACATTGATAGAACTATGGCTCTCAATTTTCTCCAGTCTTCTGCATGCTGAGAAATTCTGGATATAGCATGGGCTGACTCAAGCTTAGATCACAACCATCACTCCTGGGGAAGAGGCAGAAATGCTTCTCAGTTACAGTCATTTCATGAGCACTCACAAACAAAGTCAGAACTTTATAAGCTGGAGGTCATCTTTGTTATCTCCAACACTGAAGTAAATAGTTCTACAACAATTATATGACTCTTTTCTAGCTGAGACAGGCTAAAGCTATAATCGTGTTTTAGATAGATACAATACTGCTTCGTCTTGTACGAACAAGCTGTATAGTGAGCAATGTTACATTCAGAGTAAATAGTTATTATAACTGAGAGCAGGAAATAAGTTTGAATGTGGAGAAGTTCATTATATTACAAATGTCTTATTATATTTACAGTGTTGTATTTAATAATAAAAACAGTTTGTATCACAGCAGGAGGGAATATATAAATGTTCTAAATTATGGTAAAACATGCAAGTAAATTGTTTTTTTCCAAGTGCAAGCAATTTTGGAGCTAGTCAGAAAATCAGAAAAATCTTTTTTTCTTTTGATGTATTTGATTTAGTTTTCAATTTGCTAGCCTGTCACTAGTATTAACTGTATTATTGTATTTGTTCTGATAAAAAATTATTAGGGAAGAAATCTATCCTTAAAAAAATTATTTATGTAAGGCATAAAAAATATATGGGGGAGGGTATGTTTATGAGCATATATTTTCTTTACATGAAAAAGAAAAGCAGCTGAATATTAATTAAAATATCCTGATTATTAAAATGTTCTAATTATTACCACAAACACTGGCCCTGCTTCAGGGAAGTGTTTGAAAACATGTGGGTTTATTTTTTTTTGGTCTCAGGGACTTTCCTGGGTTCCAGTGTGTGTGCACAAGCATTCTTCCCAATTTCAGATCCTCTCCTTGAATTAGTGTTGGAAAAAATCTTGTCTCCACATGCAAAGAAACCCAAGGTTCGTAACGCAGGTTCAGTTACAACACACAATTTCTGTATTGTGATTCCACAGCTCCTCACTTGGGGAATATAAGACCAAGATATTTTCATATGATGCAAAGTTGCACGTTTAACTCACTGTTGTTTTAACCCCCCTGGAAGCTTGAGGCTGCAGGCTGTTTCCTTGCTGCTGCAGAAGCTTTTCTGTTCTATTGTGTGAGTGCCCTGGGTTGTTTTTGTAGGGCTGTGATCTCAGGCTGTTTGGCTAGCTGTGTTTCTTTTTTAGTTTTAGTTTGGTGAAGCATTTGATCTTCAAGTGGTGAAGCATTGAACAAAGCGAGCTATGTGTGAACTGAATTAAAAGAAAGTAAAATTCGTTGCCTGGTACCACTATATCCGTGATTTCTGGATAAAGTTTTGGACCTACTCTACCCATAAATTCTGGATAAATTTTTGGATGTACAGACATGCTCCCCACACAATAAATTTGCTATAGATTTATTTTTTATGTTATATTAATATATAAACAAATAAAGGGGGGGGATTGCTTCGGTCCCCCCTCAGCCCGAAGAAATAGCCAGAAATACATCTCTCGTGGGAGTTTGAAGATAAGCAAAACTTGCGGTGCTTCCTGCAGCAGGCTGCGACCGCGTTGAGCACAGAAGCCCAGGCGAGCGGACACGTTCAGTGCAGGAATTGCCGCGTAACTGTGGAAGGGAATAAAAAAAGCTAAAGCTGTGTGCGTGCTCTCTCATGGCCTCCTCTGCACGCAACAGCCCAAGAAATACCTGTTGGGAACAGTTAGGAAGCGTTCCAAAGGCAGGGACGGCTCAGCAGCGCTGCGCCTGCAGCGATCCCGCACCTTGGGCTGCTGCTTCACCAGAGATGACTTTGCATCCTTGCGCCGCTTTTTGTTGTCCTGGATTTGTTCTATGAATCTGTTCTGAGCAATCCTAAAGAAAGGATCTGATTTTGTCTTTTTCTTGCCTGAGTAAGTCAGGAATGAATGGAATTACCCTGGGTGTTATATAGTGCTGATATCATACAAGTGCTTGCAGATCCTGTCCTGCTTTGGTACTCAGGACGGGAACAAATCTTATGTGTATAATGCTTGGTTTTAGTCTCGCATACAGTAGTTTCTGTGGATTTGTCATATAACTTACATGATGTGTGTATAAATGAAAGGAGAAATAGGTCTTCTGCTTAGTTGTTGGTTTGTTTTTTTTTAATACAGAAAATCTGTAGAACTAAACTGAAGCCAGTGAAATAACAGTAATCTGCACTGGTAAGCACAGCAGCAGCACATCACATATCCTGCAAAAAGCATCTCCCTGTTCTTTTTTTGGTTTCCATTCAGGATTGCCAAGATACATACAGTACATGTAAGGAAGCCTTCCTCATCTGAATCAGTAGTGCCAATTTGTTATGTTGCAGTCTCCCTCTGCTTTTGAAGGGACTTGCTGAAAAGGAAATCCCACAATCTTGTCACAAATATAAAGATAAGTAGCATTCCCACTGGATTCATGATCAAAGAGCTCAGTGCAGTGGTATTCCCACATTCTTATTTCTCCTTTCAATGTATTCCAAGCTCTTTTGCCTTTTTTTTTTTTTTTTCCAGCCTGAAAGTGTTGTATATTTTTCATGAGACCTTTCTGACCAATTCCCAGTAAATCAGGAGGATGAAGTGAACATATCTGGCTATGTTACAACCTTCTCCTAGTGGGCCATTTGTGGAATCTCTGCATTTTTCATATGAAACTTCTAATGGTGTTAGAATCATAATACCACACTTACCTGATTTCTGTGCTGTTTCCATGCTGCCACAGTTGCCTGGCTGACAGAGAAGCCATTATAGCAAAGCAGTGATGGGCTCAAGCTGCAGACTCTGATCCAGAGCCACACTTTCTCAGCCCGTGTAAGGCCCGAGTTAGGTTTCCACCCCCTTGCTGATGCCACTGGAAAGCTTAAACCATTTGGCACACGTGTCTGTATGGAGTATTACCCGCTTGTGTGCGCTCCCATTCCCTGACCAAGGTGCTCTAGGATGCTTTGCATACACCTTTGCAAGTACCACTGCCAGTTACAGCGGTGTAGTTGACTCTGATGTGAGGCTACCAATGTTCAAGAAGCAGAGAAGCAGGACTGTGTAGATGTACCCACAGAGGTGTAAAACTATCCAAACAAAAGCAGTCAAAACACCAAGCAGAGGCTGGGGTTTTCTGATGCAGTTCTTCTGCCCTTCCAGTCATTTTTATGCCTTCTCACCGGTTCCCTTTGCACCACATGTCTCTGCCGTAATGAACTCAGTCAGCAGTGTTATCTAGATATAATCCAGAATTTGGCCTCAAACTGTTTAAATGACTAAATTAGAAAACCTTGTTTATTGGCAGCTGTACCTTTATTTTTTTTATTGTTTGCTTAAGAGATGGAGGTAGACTCTCGGCTCCTGCAAGTTATGGAGCTTCATTGTCGTCTTGTGGTATAATTTGTACTGAATAAGGATGAAGACGAGACCCTTTGGGTTCACCTCTGCTGGGTCTCCCAGCTGGTGGGTTCCAATTTGGTCCCTGTAAGGTGGGTAGGCTCTTGTGTCAGGCCTCACTTATGGGACATCACACTCACTTTGCACAGATATAAAGGCTATCTTTGGCACTAAAAATTCTCAGGTTTATGGCATATGCCTGTCCTTTGAGTTTAAAGACTTGTGATCTTTGATTTGTATTGCTATGAATTGATTTTGCTTTATAAAGTAAGCTAAAATCCGGGAGTCATGCCTTCCATTAGGCTGTAGGCTGTAAACACCATGCCATTTCATACCCGGTGCAGACAAGGCTCTTTACCTTAAGCAAGTTTAAAGCTGCATTAGCAGTATCATTGAGTAGTAGAGGATGTAGCTGCACCTAAGTAAGATGACCTTCAGGTCCTTGTTAGGTTTGACGAAAAATCCTATCTGATGAAGCTGTACTCTGAGGGAAGTGAAGGACAGAACAAAAGATGACACAGTTCTCTCTGCTCCTTGTTTTAACCAAGTCTTTGGATGATGCAACTGTTATTTCTTGTTTGCTTTTATAAGCAGCAAAAGTGGTTTGGATCTTAAAAAAAAACCATTCCAATTCGGACACTATTAGGTAAGGATCTATGTGGCACAGCGTGAGGAAGGTCAGCCTTGGCTGACTGAGGTGATTCCCTCCTGGCCTTAAAAAGTGTGAGAAGCTGTGTGCTTGTAGTGATCCCTGATGGTGCTGATGAATAAAGTTAATAGAATTTTTAATAAAAGATACAACCACTGGAATGAAATTCACCACTGTTTTAAAACATGAAGTAGATACTTACCTTATGAAGCTAGAAAGTGTTTGGTTAGTAGCCATGACAATTTACAGGTGTTACATTAGCCACAATGGGACTGCCTAGTTCCCTGATGCAACAGAAATATTTTGAGACTTACAATGAAAAAAAATTAATAAAGCCCTGCAATATGAAGAGTATAAAGTTCAAACAAGAATGGAGAGTGCAAAGTTATATCTGTATTTCTATGAAATTTCATAAAATGAGATTTTACGCTGCGTAATACAACCTGCTGCTTCAACTGAAATAAGGAACTTGGTTTGATATTTTCATTAAATGCGAAGTATTTGCGGATAGTGGTGGCAATTAGGTGCTGCAAATGCAGTCATCAGTTTGAAACTGAGCATATAAAAAGGTATTTTAATAAAAAATACAGTCACCTTGGTACCTGAATCTACCCTTATTGTATTGTATGGCAGACACTCTATCCGTTAGACTGCAGTCACAGGTTAACAAGAAGGGAAATTTCAAGGCATAGAATTAGCTACAGGAAAGCTCTCCTATTATTGAATGAACGCAATAAAGACACAGCAAAATTTACAAGGAAAAATTTAATAAAATATTGACTATAAAGGCTACAACATTCTATGTCTGCTCCATAGCTTATATCCAAATCTGTGCGTGTTCAAAAGTCCATGCAAATTGGACTTAATTTACTTTGCTTTTTTCTTCTTCAAGAGTATAAAGTAAGCACAATAATTTTCCTTTATTTTATCTATAAAGGGTTTCCTAAATGGGAGCTTATTAAAAAGGAGGCAGGGTTAGGCTGTCCAGGATGTTAGAGTGATTATGTCTTGGCAGCACCAGAAGGGGCTGAGTCCAAGGGCTTGACTGTTAGCATCTGGCCAACACCCTGGACTCCTAATCAGCTTAAGAAACACATGGACAGTGACAAGTGCACTCTTCCCCAGCTTCATTTTCATCATTGCTGCCAGCTGCCCGCTAACAGGTTTTGGTTCGTTATTTATCTTTGGCTGAGTAGAGGACTATTGGAATTGCCATACCCAACTCTGACAGGGATCCCCATGTTTCTCTTATGTTTCCATAAAGAACAATTTAACTGCAAGTGTTTCTATTGTGAACCCAGAAAGGAAAACAGAAATTGTTTCTAAGGCAGGCTGTGCCTTCTGTCCTTTTTCCCAGCAAATTCTCTTAAGAGGTAGAGAACAAAAATGGCTGCTCTCTAGACAGTTTTTAAGAATGTAAAGGTCCAATCCACAGACATGAAAACTAAACCAGTTTTTGACTCACCTCTTAGACCCATAATAAATTTAGCCAGCTGTAGTTTACCAGTTGGTACGGTATTGCTTTTCCTATCGCATTGCTGACTGTTCATCAGCGTGGCTTGGACTGGAGCTGGTTGTGGAGAGCCGAGTCTACCAGCTCCTACCTTGCACAGAACCACTCTCCAGCACGCAGCTGTGGTAGGGTCCCCTCCTCTGGCACCCTCAGGAGGGGATATATTGGCACGCAAGAAACTGCCAATTACACTACTACAGACACTTAAACCCCAACTCTGCATAAACAGCAAATATGTGTACGTCTCGAGTGTCTGAGAAAATACACGTAAAGAGCAACAGATATATCCAAGTTGTCCCAGAGAGGTCTGGACAATGTTCTAGATTCACTCCAGGTTAGAAGTTTTCCTGTGATCACATAGTTTTCTGGAGGACTTATCTGCACCTAGTTCATACCATCATGGGAAGAAACTTGCCAACTCGAGAGGGATAATGTGTTAGGGGTACTGATAGCACTTTATCATCCATGGGCCCAGGTTTCAATGCCATCTTCCAGAAAAAAAACACATGGAAGCCAAAGGAAATTTTTGGCCCAAGGGAGACATTCAGTATGAAGTGTTTTGTGCGGTTTTGTTTCTGCAATAGTTTATAGATGAATGGGGAAATAATGACAGGGGAAGGTATATTACTTAAGTGTAGACTGGTGCAAATGCTTCTGAGCCTTATCTCCTGTTTCCCTGCGTCCTTGTTATCCTACAACCCATGGTGGTCCACAGTGAAGTTTGCTTGTATCCTCGGCCACTAGACAAAGTGACTTTTATTTACTTAAAAACCTGTGGTGTTGGTGTGCCAGCATTGTCAGTGACTCAGGCAGTGATTAAACACAGAACTATCTTTCCCTACATTTACGAAACATAAAGATATTTGTTTTGATTCCATCACTGTCACCTCATTAGGCACCAGGAAAGTTAGGTTATACAATGAATCAGTTTTGCACTTGGTTTTGTTTACTTTTCATAAATTAACATGGTAATTCACTGTAATAAAATTCTTCGTTTACACAAAGATATCAAAAGGCATCGTCCATTATTCTCCTTAATGTTACAGCTTTAGAATGTGCAGCAAAAAGCTCTGTTTATATTGCAGGGGGATGGAGCACTTACCACAGAGCGTCACATCCCAGATATGCTCTGCTTTAAGAAACAGCAGAGAAATGCCAAATAATAAAAAACCCCCACAACACAACCCCAAAAAGGCAACCCCCCATGCAGTTCCCCCCTCCCCTCCAAAAAACCACCTCCTCCATTAAAATGTGTCCCATCTTACTGAATTACTTATCCTACACTCTGTCTCCTTCTGTGTATACTCCTTTTTCTTGCTCTAGCAGGTAGCAATGAGGTATGCTCCTATAGGCAAGAGAAGGCTGAGCCCTGCTAGCTGCAGTGTGTGGAAGGGCTGTCCACAGCCATCAGAGCAAGAAACCTCTGCAGCGGAGGCAGCACAGAATTCAGACAGACACTGCGCTTTTATCACTAGCAAACAACTAATCCTTCACCGTTGCAAGGCATGAAATGCCCTTCAGTCCCACTGTCCCTTAGCAGGTTTTGGATTCTCGGTGCCCTTCCACTACTGATCCAAAGTGCTCGAGTTCCCTGGAGAGAAAAGGGTTCACACTGCCTCTAATTCCTGATGCCGCTTGGCATTTGCCAACATGTTATTTTGTTCCGCTACGTAACTGGTACTGAAGTTGCAGGCTATAGAAGAAATTACCCAGCTTGCTCACTTCCCACATGTGGAAGTGAGGTATCGAGAGCAAAACAAAGCTTAGCTTAAGCTTCTGTTTCTTCTTTTCTCTCTCTTTCCTCTTTTAGGACTGTTTATGTTTGTGTGAGCTGCAGGGGAACTGGAAGCTGGTCTAGCAAGGCACAAAACCATCACAAATATCTGTGTGCTTTATTTGTGTCTCCTCTGAACTTTTTTTGGGAAAAGAAATAAACCAGTCAGAGAAAGGGAAGGATCTGATGGGTTGAAAATTTATTGTGCTTTACATCAGATAACATTCTGGCCACACCACTGACAGCTAATTCCACTGAATGGAGAACACACAGCAGATGAGACCTGGCCACGCTTTGCTGTAGCATACAATAAAGGCACCCACAAGAAAAGATCTTCTGTGCAGTGCGCCCATGATGATTTTTAAACAAGTATTCCTTACTGGGTATTGAAAAGGGATTTCAACATTGACACTTTAAAACCCAGGAGGGATATTTTGAAAGCCCATTTTTTTGCACAGTTCAGAAAACGTTTGCAGTTTTATGAGCATGTATGAAATGTATACTGTTAGGAAAATGTTAAAAAAAATCTTTCATGTTTAATTTTTGAGATTAAAGAACAAACATTATGGAATTTAGAAATAGGCTAATAATTAAACCTTTCATCTAAATGATACAAGATTTTTTTATCTTTTTTATACTGATGGATGACATGATGAGGAACAGTAATTTTTGTCAAAATTAATATTATCATGATAAGGGGCAATAGATCAACTATGTTTTGGAAATCAACAAGTTATAGAAAGATTTATCACACCATTGCCAACACACGGTTTTTGGAGCACTGGCTGTACATCAGCTACTCGCTGGCTGTCTTCACCCAACACACAGAGGGTTACATTTGGCTGTAAAGCAGGAGGGATCTAACCCCTACGGCAGGTAGGGGTAGGTATAGCAGATGTGCTGGGCTGACCTAACTCCTGCAGAGGCTGCTATCACAACCACTGGCAACCCTGCCTGCAATGCAGGCAAGCAGTTGAGCTGTGAAGCAAAGGATAGTCACTACAAACAGGCCTGAGATGACGTCTTCAGCCAAGTTAGGAAAAAATATGGAGCAAGAAGTATTGGGGCATTAGGGAGCAACCGTACCCAGGGAAAGCTCTCAGCACAGGAAAGGGTTAGTGTTCTGGCAACCTCTCCTTGTGGAAGGACCCTCCCCACCCCAAGGGTCATGTCCCCATGCTGGCCAGAAGCATGTTAACAAGTGGCTGGGACTGTCCTTTTCCAGCCAGATAGTCCCTCGATGCTCTCCTACTTCCAGAGAGACTCCTCTTGCCATGCGGGCTTCTTGTTGGACTTGATCCCAAGTCCACACATTTTATGGAAAGATTCGTGCTGAGGTCAACTCCTTTGGTTTGTGTCACTGCACAGAGGTGCTTTTGAATTTCAGGAGTTCAGAGTGGGGTCCTGAGCCTCCATCAGGTGTCAAGAGAGGTGATGGGGACGCTGATAGGCATGGCAATGTCTGTGAAAAGCCAGAGTTGCTTGAACTCGTTCCCTACCTTCCCCCTCCCACATTTTAGGGACTTTTATGGAAAACACATTTGTAATGTATTCGATTGCATCTATGCAGTGGAGAATTAGATTGGCATAAAGGTAAACAACTGGCAAAGTATTCATAACTCAAAATCTGCCTGGTGTCTTTTTGTTCCAAAACTTTAGAAATTAGAGACTGCTCACCAGATGTTATAAAAGAAATTACTAATTTAACTGCTAAACTGCTAAAAGGCTCACTCTGGTAATATTTTCCTGCAGAAAATGTCTGTGTCTTGTTAAATGTTTATTGAATACTGTAATTATATTACATTTGCTGTTAAACGATATTGACATTTTTGAATAAAAAGGTTTTTTTTTGTTGCGTGGTTGTTTTTTTTTTTTTTTAATCCAGGCAGGATCTATAATGTGAACATCTGGTTGCAACCTAATGTGTGGCATTGAAACAAAAAAAAATAAAATATCTCCCCACCCTCAAAGAAAAAAGCCTTCTGCCAATGTTTTTCTCTGTGTATTATTTTTTCAAAGTAGCTCCAGCTTTTGTAGCACCAGCTATGATTAAGTACCAGGACTTTCTCACTATCAGCAAATGTTTAAAGGCAAGTAACCAGCAAAGCTTCAGCAAGCTGATGGCTGGTGAAATAAGGATATATTTAGCAATGAAACAGCTGTTTCTTGAGCAATAACCCAGCTGTTTGGCTTTGAGAATACCTGTTAGAGTTATTAATCATATTAAAAAGTAGGGAAAAAACCCTGACTCTGGAAGGCATGAAACTGACATTTTAAGGGCTTTTTTTTTTTTTTTTTTTTTTTTATAAAAAGGTGGCTTTGTCACTCTAAGGAGTGTAAGAAAAAAAAAAAGGGAGCAGGGAGGGAGAGAAGTTGGGAATCTTTTAGAAGTATATAGGTGTTTCAATAGATACACTTAATATCGCTGTCAGCTACCAATCAAGCTTCTCTTCTTCATTTAGTAGACAATGCTCTTGTAAAACACTTGCAAAACACTTTGTATCATAGTGTTTTCCATATCCATTCCCTCCCCTAAACCGTTCTGTTGAATTACTGGGAAAGGGTTCAGATGTGATGTTGGCTAGCTGCACCACTCAGCGTGCATTTATTTTTTCCCATTTCCTATTGGGTAATGGAAGACAGAAATTTGGCTCCCTTCAGCCTTGGGACCTATCCATAACTCAAAGAATGTGATTTCTACTGGAGGCTGGAGTAAGGAATACGTATAAAATTCTACCATCTAGCTGGAACGTTAAAGACAGACTTTCGTTTATAGGGTTTCCCTGTCACGCAGTAGATTTAATCAAGAGAACCAGTCAATTACAGTATGCTTGCGCCAAACAGACGTGAGACACAACTCAAGTATTTAAATTGCAACTTGTGCTATTCATAAAGGTGTTGCTGGCTGGGACCATCTTCAAAAGCAAAAGTTTCCTTGTATGTAGATAGGACCCAATCCTGGCTGCTGTATATGCATAAGAAGTAATTCTAGTGGCTCCATTGTTATTCCAGGTGGTCCTATGCTGCACAGCTGGAACCACCACAAGAAAGACCTATGTATGTGCAAAGCACATGCTCTTTGGACAATGCACTAATTCACTAAAAAGTGGACAGATACATTTCTTTTGGCTAGGTTTTGGGGATTTTCTGACTTAGAGTATTTGATTTTTCTTTGGCTTGATGTCTTTTTAACGAATAAGTAAATAGAATAAAACTCAGATACTTTCAACATCTTGGACCTGAGCTACTTTTTTTGCAGCTGGACCTGAACGTCGCAGTGTTTTTTAAGCAGAATGCAATATTTTGATCTGTCAAAATGAAATGTTTCAGTTAGGCACTCTGAATTGGAGAATAAAGACGTTCTAGTTAAGTTATACATTTTTATTTATATCATCAATTTTTATAAAACCATTCATATGAACAGAAATGTACCGTTCAACAATGAAAATAGCTCAGTCTTCCATCAAAGAATTAATTCATGCATTGAAGGCTACATAGACTATCCTAGCTAAAATCTGCTCCCATTTATCATGGTTTACATTTTTTGTAATAGAGTAATCTGCCTGTTGTGCTGCAGAATGACTCAAGAGTCTGGCACCGTTCCCTTCCAGCCTCATGTGATATAGGATGAATGAGCACACTTTTGCCCTGGGGCTGGATATATGTCCCTTGCCTCACTGGATGCAAACTTACCTTTCTCCTGCAATCTTGTGATTTCTCCACACTCAGGAAGGTTTTGGGAAGGAGGCAATTAGAAGAGCACATGGTTAGCCTTTTTTTTGGCCCACCAGCATAAACCTGTCAATGACTCCATGGCATCTAGAAGATATATCACAGAAGCTATATATAGCACAGAAGATACATTTATCAGCAGCTAAGCATATGATAAAAATGTGCTTGGTTTCGGTAAATACTATGCCACAGTATCGTGTCCACATACATACAAACAGCTCACACTAAGACAGATCAGCACTCATACTAAGATAATTTTATAGAACAATGGAATCATTCTTAGCCTGCAAAAGATACTTGTGTTTTCAGATTCTCCTTTCCCCCCAGAACACCATTACGACCTGGCTTGTCGTATTTTCACTGCAAGGGTTTCTTGCAACTTGTGGCAAACGCAAAGTTTGCGTTGCAGGCAGTGCAAAGGCCCACAGGCATTTCAGGCATGTGGGTGCGTGGAGTCTACATCTGGTCTTTATGTTCAGCACATTTTATCCCATAGTGATGTACGCACACTGGTGTTATAGCACCCCACGTAAAGCAAACATAAATGAGCCAGGGAAGAGGGTGCCATAGAATGGGTAGCAGGCAGTGAGGAGCAGAGCTTGTCCCCATCACACACCATGTTGCTCCATGTTCCTTTCAGGGTTGTGTGGTTTCATCCGAGCCCACAGGGCCCTCAGCAGAGAAGTGGAGGGGGCATACGACATGTTTTCGCAGCGGATGCCAGAGGCCCTGCCAGGCTCAGTGTGAGTCTCCTGCTGGCTTCTGGAGAGGGTGTCAGCTACAGGAATAGCAAAATTGGTCTCAAGGTGCCACCAATAGCAACAGGTCTGACATCATCTCTTTGTCCATTTTTTGTCTCTCTTAAGAGGAAAATCAAATCCTGGATAAAATTTAACACTGTACACTGTGTTTCTGCAGCTCTAAACAGGATATGGGAACATAAGTGGCTTGGAAATACGTCATCCCTTTCTCTGCAGGTTGGTGTCCATCGGGACAGATATTTGCACAATGTTTTTTCTGGGCTGATAGTGCAATTTAAAACTGGAATTTGTTACACAGAGGGCTTACCAGGGAGGTTTTGACAAGCACCAAGGTTTGAATCATCTTAATGATAAAAATAACTTTTGAGAAACGGCAAAGCTTCATGGCTTATTCAGCAGTGAACTGAACTACCAAGTTCCTAAAGACCCATCTGGTGCCTCCAGCGGGGCAAGAGAGAAGTGTGAAGTGGCAGGTCTGAAGTACAGCCGAGCTGGCTGGACACTCAGCAGTGGTTTGCCGACTGATAAGCTGCGAAGCAGACCGCATCACATTGCTGCCTTACATTTCTGTCCTACGCATTTAATTAATAGGAAAACCATTGCCTGTGAAATATTGCACGA
This sequence comes from Falco peregrinus, assembly GCF_023634155.1. Classification (NCBI taxonomy): domain Eukaryota; kingdom Metazoa; phylum Chordata; class Aves; order Falconiformes; family Falconidae; genus Falco; species Falco peregrinus. The sequence goes on from NC_073723.1 coordinate 92,734,277, forward strand.
GACTGGCCTGGGAGTTACTGGGATAGAGGGAAGAAGGAGGTCTGACCAGACAGACAGCTCATCCCAGAAGCTTCATTTCTTTAGGATGCCTCACTAGAAATACTGCTCTAATTTCAATGGCATATGCAAGAACATATGTAGGTATAACTTATACAATTCCATAATTGTGTGACAGATTTTTAGATGTATAGGGAAATATCCCATGTAAATTATCTTTATATGAATTGTAAATAATAATAATAATAATAATAATAATAATAATACATTATAAGTGCATATCATTATAATAGATTTATTTTATTATAATTGCATTTATATTTGTATAAGTTCTAATTATATTCATATATTTATGGATGCACACATACACATACTATACTATAGCTGTGTGCATGTGTATCTTAGAGAAAGATAGACAGAAAAATCTTGATAATATTATCTACCTGAAAATGTTAAAAAAAAACCCAAAAAAACCCAAAACTTCATTCCCTAAGTGTAATCCTTGAGAAGATTGTTTGTTGTTTCTGAGCCTTCTTCACCACTCTAGAGAAAACTTAGATATCTATTTCTTTGTGAAGATTATATGGTGTGTCACAAAATTCTCCAGAACTTTTTGACCAACCGAATCGTTGCTCAGCAGCTATCCAATAAGTCAGAGGAGAATGAAGACATTTGCCAGTATGTGAAACAAATCTGACAAATAGCCTGTCAGAGTTCCTAAAGGAACCCTTCCCAAGGACTGTTCAGTCTTCTTTATCCATCCTATGGAAAACCACAAGCATATATTTTTATATCGATGTAGCTGTTTGCTCCTTGTAGGGTGGGTCCCAGGACCAGAGGGGAGTGTCTGTTCTCATCTCCCATCCTGAAGCTGGATTGTCTGCCTACAAGAGACAAATAGTGAAAAATGTTAAAGGTTATTGCCATAACATAACCAATGTTTTCATCATATGTAAAATGCCGTCTTTTCTTGTTAGGCATTCCATAAAATTAGCACTGTATTATTAATTTATCTGTAGTTTTAGCTCTTTTTTGTCCTCATATTTCCAGGCGGATCACAGTTGGAATTTCATTTTGCAGAACTTTGTGCATTGATTTCTAATGCACAGCATTTTATATTACTTGTTTCTTTTTCACTCGTTGCTAGCCAGTTGAGAGCACTGTTTCTGTTGCCTGGCTGGATTAGTGTGCAAGAATTCCTTCTCAAATACTTGTGAACACATCTCTGTTAATTACATTAGAATGGGAACAGAATAGTCTCCAAATGGGTGTAGATTTATTTTTAAAAGACTATACCTTAGTAACATTTATTAAATCTCTGCCCTCTCATCTAAATTCTAACAACATTTCATTAGTGTTCTTATTTATTTATTTACTTTCACAGAGCAAGGATACGAAGTTAGGCTTCAGGACCCAAAGCTTTGTTTTATATAAAGTTACTAAGTGCAGCTGAATCCAAGGAAAAATATACTAGAAAGCAGAAGGAGCCAACTGTTAAGAGCATTTTTTTGCTTGGATAGTTTTGTTCAGATACAGTTTTCTTTTCATGAAGAATTCAAACACGCTTGCTTGCGCAATGCCATCTGCAGGCTTTCTAAAGACAGTGATTTTGTTCTTTCAGGTCTCCTTCAAAGATTTAGCTCCAACCTAAATGTTACACTTTGTGTTTGGTCCCATTGACATAAGCAGGGCTATCTACCAGTCAAAGGGGTACGTGGTGGGGCTGCAGTGGAAAGGCATGGTTTGCCATCCCTTGCCAACAGATACATTAGACATACAACGTGCCATAAATGTGTATTGACCAGCGAGACGTCTGTCTGCCTTGTAACTTCCCACTGCTGGCATAAGAAACCTGTTAAAAGCAGCCTGTCACACATGACACTCAGAAAAGAGAAAAAAAAAAAAATCCTGTTCGCTTCAAGTCTCTGGGGACAGCAATCCCCAAGCTTCTTTGGAATCAGGAATGGTAAACGAGGACTCCTCTTGACAGTGCAGATGACAGACAGGTTTTGTGCCTCATTCTCCCAGTAAGCCTGTACAAAGAGGTCAATGACTGTAACCTTCCAGTTCAGCTCTTTCCACAGTTTAGCTTGATGCAATAAAGGACTCTTTATTCTTTTTACCTGAAGAGTGATTGCATACTTGAAATCTTGTCTATTTTTTCAACTATTTTAGATAGTCTAATAAATACACACCTAGCCTTAGTTATACCCCTAGATCATCCTAGCTACAACACTGCTTATAAAACATAATGCATCTAAAAAAATAACATGTCCATTTTTTCTTTTAATTTCCTTATCAAGTTGAAGTGAAATGTCAACATTTTTATAATCCATGAGTACCATGAGCAAAAGCAGGATGTAGAAATGCTGGTGGTCTAATCCCTAATTGGTTTAAAAGGCAATAAAGACAGATTGTTTCTTTTAAGACGCTGCAGTCACTTTCTTTTCCTAATTCATAGCACTAATCTCTCATAGCACTGATAGCGCTGCATGGTCTGACTCCTTGAAAAGGTCCTTATAAGGCTTTGTAGCTCCAAAACAGCTTTCTCTTAGTACCAACTTGTTCTTGGAAGAATCTTTTTCATCATGTCACGCAAAGCGACACATTAGAGTCAATTCCTCATCTTAGCACTCAGCCATTATGTCTGTGAGCTAGGAGGACCAAGGCATGCACGAGGTATTAAACGCGATAACATTGTAAAGTTAGAAGGAGCAAATGATGTGCAATCCTTACCAACAGAAGGAAGGCTGGAAGTCCAGAGAAGGGCAAACTGTTTATCCATTTTCAGGTGTTTTGTAGGCACTGGGACAGAGGTGAGTTTGCATCTGAAATGAAATGCAGTACACAGAATAAATACAAAGCAGGCACAACATCAGAAAATGTGGAAGGAAACAACTCTTCCTGCTACCAAAGCTAGTTCTGGGAGAACATCCTGCTAAAAGTCCACACATAAGATCTTTAGAATAGGGGTTGCTCTCTACAGCACCATAGCATTTGCTGGGAAAGCAAAAGCAATTCAGTGCTTTTGGTCTGTGATGGAAGTAATAGGAAATCGGTGGAGGTTTAGGATGTTTGTTTGAGGAACAGGTCTACATGAGAGCCAGAAGAAAACAGGTTTTCTGAAGGCATTGAAATCAGATCAGTAGAGAAACTAATCTCTGAAACCGTCTCTGGATGCAGCAGGTATAAACCAAGCCTACAAGAATAAATGAGATGTCTCTGGGTCAGGCTAGGTTTATGCTGCAGCTGAAGCACTGACAGACAATCTAAAGATAGAATTGAAAAAAACCCTGTCTTGCTTGGTTTAGGAGCTTCAGGCATGAGCACTGAATCTGACCTAACATTAGCCCTGCCTTCAAAGGTCCCTTCCCAACTAAATCATTTGGTGATTCTAAGTACGATCTTCTTATGCTGTAGTGTCTTTTGCAATACTGGTGAGTTATAACAATTTCCAAGTTACAAACATTCTACATCACAAGGGATTAGTTTTGTTCAGCAGCCTGTACGATGGTGGCTTGGGCACTAGCTTAATCAAATCTTATTTTGCTATTTTATTGTGCATGCTCCCTATTGCAGAGTGGTTTTTCAAGTCTTTAACCCAAAGAAGTCTGTTTTTGCAGGTTCTCATCTCTTTTCTCTTATTCCTCGTACCATGTAATGTATATGCATACACAAAATGAGCACCACTTTCAATCCTTCATTACTGACATTACCTACACAGGGACACCTATCCACCAGTTATGCTCTTTCTTTATAGAAACACTGTTATGGAAAGCTATAGCTAAGCCTCATTTCTTTCTTTCAAGACTTGGAAGGACATATAAATCATCACAATGGGAGCTAGTAAAGACTGTATTAGGCCAGTATCAACCTGATGTAAATATTTCTTTGACAGAACCATCAGCACTCAAACCATTATGCTCACTGCTTATCCTCTAGAACTGCAAAACTATTTTGGCTAAAATATATGGAAAGCTATAGAAGTGCCTTTCACCTGATATTGTGATTATCTTAAGGCTCTTATGTAGGATGTTGGTCTCATGGTTACAGCATGGGGCAAGAAGACAGAAGAGCTTGCTTCATTTCCAGCATCACCCAGATTTCCTGCAGGACTTCAAAGAAGTCATCAGAGGTGGTGGAACTGGATGGACAGTGGAGGGGTCTGGCCAGCATTCAGTATGCACAAACTATGGGGGCAAGAAATGAGGGAGGCAAAATTTTCTCTGCCTTGGGCACCTACTTTCCTTGCCTTAAAGTAATGGGATATACTTTACTGTTACTAAATATGACATTTAATTATCTCACAGTTATATCACTATAGCAAAGGAATGTTTTCTAGATTGCACTGCATTAGTGGCTTTCTCTGAACTTTTGTAGACAACTGCATGTGCCCTTTCCTTGTCTTCCCCCCACCTTCTTCTTTTCAAGTTATCCAGGAAGTTTTCACGAATCTTTAGACCTATCACTCTAAAATGCCTTGTGCTGTCTGGCATCAGAAAGGTAAAATGCCTGAATCCCTCAAATTAGCATTTCACCATTGAAAAAATGAGCTATATTGTTATTAGAGATGTAGATACTAATTCATTGCTATTGCTCCCGTATTATATATTTTTTTTTTTTTTCCCAGTGCTTCTATAAACCTCCAAATGAGGTTCCTTCTGTTGAGAGACTTAATTGTTGGTATATGTTTTCCATGGGAATGATGAAAGCCAGCTAGAATTACTGCTGAGTGAACTACAGGAATCCAGGATTATGATGAATGGGAGCAGTGAATGATCAGTGACTGATGTACGCAAAGTATTACTGAGTTTGAAGCATCTATAATTAGAGGGACATGATACCTCAGCATAACATTGCCATGTCAAACATGGGACAAACACAGTATTTGTCTTTAAGTACTGAAAGCTTTTGAGCAAGAAATCAGTTAATCACAAAATAGCATGTGGTTCTTACACAACAAGTGAACTCACCCATTGCACAGCTTCAACAGAACAGGTCTCATTTACATCAGGGCTGAATTTGGGAAGCGAGGACTAAAACATTGGGAAATGTTCCTTCGGAGCTTGAGCTGACCCTGGTCACACAGTCCTGCCATCCCATTACAAAGTTTTGGTCTCATCACTAGCCAGGAAATGACTCTTTCCTCCTACAGCTTCTCATACTTGCTAGGTTCCTCCCTGAGACACCTCGTGAAACACTACTTTGTGCCCAGGTTGCTGCCTGGAAAGAGCTGATTTGCCCTCTTGAATTTGAATGAAGTTTGGTTTTTGGTTTTGTTTTTTTTTTATTTCTTTGTCCAGCAGGAGATATGGCTCACAGACTATGGGGTGGCTATGTCAGGGTATGTCAGGCAGCAGCTGGAAAGCTTACCTCTAAGGATGGGATTTACAGAGCTGTTGATCGTGCTTGAAAGCATGTTACCCATATACAGGAAATCACGGACATAAAGAAATCCTGTTTTTCTAGTAAAACTCATTTCTGGTGAAATCTAAGAGTTTCTGAGGCATAACTCAAACCTGATTGTGGGCAAGAGTAGGCTATAATACAACATCACTTCTGGAGGAGAAACCAAGCAGGTCAAAGTAATTGGCTTTAATTAGAGGAGACAGAAAGTGGACAGAATATTGGTTTTTGAAGGCAGGACATCGAGAGTGCAGATCTTTACCTCCTGTACAAAGCAGTATGTATAAACAGAGTACTGGTGGCGTACAGTGGACCTCAGGTTCACCTCAGTCCTCATTTCCTTAGGTTCTTTTGACACCACTGAAGTGTATTAATGACAATCTTCTCTGGCAGTATTTCAAGAGAGAAGGGATATTATGAAATGCAGCAAGAGTGCAGAAAAATAAATGATCATCAGCAATGTCCTTTTAGCATTGTGTGAGTAGAGGGGGAGTGTGAGCATGTGCACGCATGTAAGTAATCTGGATTTAAACTGATTTTTAGATAAAATGCTGTCAGATGCACAAAATGAACGGAAAAAATTGTTTCTTTTCTGTATTGCCCACATTTGGGTAAGCTTGGTTGGTAACAACTGTAAGTAAATAAAAATACTAGAAGAGCAATTCGTACTGGTGCTGCCCGGGGAAGCGGTTGACTTGCTATCCCTGGAGGTATTTAAAAGACATGTAGATGCGACACTTAGGGACATGGTTTAGTGGTGGCCTTGGCAGTGCTGGGTTATCGTTTGGACTCGGTGATCTTAAAGTTCTTTTTTCAACCCAAACAATTCTAGGATTCTAATGCTCCTTTAGGAGAAATAACTGGTAACTGGTCGTGGCGTTTCATGCAGGCTTTGTTACATTTCTTTTCCTTTGGCTCTTTAAAGGAAAATAGATCAGGGCCAGCACGCTGTATATATTAGCAGGTTAACATACTGGGCCATACTTGCACTTTATTGTAAATGTTTTTGGTACTTCTTCTAAGTCTGTGTTTACCTTGGGTATTTTCTTAGTTCACACGTGAAATAACAGCTGGGACTTGCCAAAATATAGCAGTCAAGTGCTGTACACGTAGTAGCTTTAAAACTAACACAGGTGTCCTAGATCCCTTACGCAGAATAAACAGAAGCACACGATCAAGAGTGTGTCTAACTACTCTCTTCTGGAAATGACGTGTCTTGAAATGCTTGATCTGACAATTGCTCTGGTCTCTCAAGAAAGATGCATCACATAGGTGAAAGCTGTTGATTTCTACAAACAAGTACACCATCTTTTCTTTTTTTTAATAGAAATGTAGTATCATGACCCGAATCCGCTGATTTCCACCCTTTTACTTTTTTTCAGAGGAATGGCAAGTACATTTAATGAGCGCAGTTCACTCCTGGGTCACACCAGGAGCGGAAGGACAAGACCTCGATCCCTGGAAAGACCACCCAGAGAGGCAGAAGCTGCGCTTGCCTGGGAGGGAGGTAAGGCAAGAAGGTCCCCATGGTTTTCCTCCAGAGCCCAAGCCGTGAGTACCAGCAGCCTCACCAGCAGAAGCCCAGGGGCCCTGGCCGTGCCGAAGGGGCCTGTTTCTTTTCAGCGTGAGTACACCTCATCTGCTTAGTGCTGGCAAGGCTGCCTGTGAACAGCAAAACACAATTTGCAATGAGCTGCTCAGTTTTTTTATGGTAGCTTTTTCTTTTGTTGAGAGTTTTTGTTTCCATGATTTTACCTTGTGCTGCTGTTTCTATATCTGAAAGAGAAATAAAAGGGGATGTGGTACAGCAATGGCAGCTACTATACATGGAGGAGGAACCTGCTGTGGGCTTGCACAGCTGTAGCCAACTGGGATTGAGTAAACATTCAAGAATCCCACTGATAATAATGCACAGGAGGAATGGGAATTCAGGGAATTTTGTTCTTGGAGAAGTTTTGGCTCCACAAAGATGACATACATTAAAGTGATATGCCTGTGGGGACACCTGGGCCATCTCGTTACCTGTGTAACTGACTGGAAGTAGGTAAACAAGCCTAGGCAAACAGGAGAAAGAAGAGCAGCTGGCTGCTTCTGTCAAAGTAGTATTGCTTTGCAAGGGTACCGTTCAGAGTAGCATCCAAAATATTATGAGTGATGACACTCACTTGGCAAGTTCTCTCAACAGGAAGTTGCATTTTGCATAGTAATTTCATTGAATTTCTCATGAAAGTGTATGATTCATATTGTCTGTAAGGATAGCAATTAAGCTGTTGGAAAAGAACTGTTAATTCTCTGGAATGTACTCAGTTTAAGAATTTGTGAGATTGGAGAGAGATTTCCAATACTAAAACTACAGCTAATTTTGACTAATGCATTTGGATTACTAGCTCTAGCATACAAGATCCTATGGAAGTATCTGGGGTTTTACTTCATAAATGAAAACCTGGGAATTTATTTCTAATTACACCATGAAAAGGTTTTCCATAAAGACTATAAAAAATTACCTTAGAAGGGTTAATTATGTTAATGTCCAATGCCAAACCACTTATTTTTTGCTGCAGGACTAATGTAAGCTAAACTTCAGATGTTGCCCATAGCTGTGCTGGGTCTCTGCCTGAAAGATTGTCACTTTTCCCAGCTGTATCAGTTGATCTGATGAAAGATATTGCTTCTCCTCAGGGCTTACCTTGCTGTTTTTGTAGATATCGCAGCTCAGTAAATCTACTGTTTCATCCTGATCTTTCTGTAGAGGTAAAAGTGTCTTGGATTCAGATCTAGATTCCCAAATACTTTTCTTGTAGGCAATGTAATACATTTAGTGTTCCACGTTGTGCCTGGCCAGGCCAGGATTAGCATGGTATTAATTGATCGCAGGAGATCAAAGAAGTGGATTAAAGCTGCTTCACAACCAAGAGAGCTGATGATCCTGAAGGTAAACTCCTCCACTTGGGGACATGAGATGAAGAAAGCAAGATTTAATGAACTGCTTTGAGAAAAGGGTAAAGCCAGTCTATGTCCCGGTTTCCCGGTATATTCCAGTTATCCCTTGGGATAACTATATTTTAATACAATGCCAGCTTTCTTTTTAACACAATCCTTGAAATTTCTTTTAGGCCACCTAAAATGTCATGGCTTTTTCCTTCATCAATCAAAACATATTTTTTTAACTGCAGGATGTTTGTTCAGTAGAGCTTGCTGTTTTTCTTTCATTGATTTTCTTTTTAACACGCAGTTGTTGAAAACTTAATTTTTAGTTTAGTCAGCTTTGTTCAAGATGCATTGCTGTTCCAAGTAGAATTTGTGGTATGTTTTCTGCAATCCGGTGTAAGGGACGTACAGCATGATGGATGATGTTTGGAATGAAAAGCTGAATGAATACAGGCATTACCAAAGCTGCTCTCTTGATTTGAAAAGAGAAATCCCTTTCTTTATTACTTCTTGATAAGGAATTTACAGGGACACAGTGTAGGAAAAAAACTCCCTCTGAAAAATAAACGCTACTTTAGATTTAGCAGTAAGATGTAGTTTGTGGGTTTTAGCTTTTGTATAAAAACATTGTGAACATAAAAACATTTTCGAAGTGTCTGTGGCGTGCTTCTGTTTCGACTTCATGGTCACTTATTAATCGTTCTATGTAAAATTGATACTTCTTCCCCTGGAACAATTTGCTCCTATCCATATTAGTGCTGCCCACCCAGCGTTAGTAGCAAGCACTGGTTATTGCTACTTTTTTATTCCTGCCTAGCAAAGCCCACACAGTCTTCTAATGCCTGACAGGTTAATTTGCTGCCTTCGAAAATGACATATAGTGGCCCAAGTGAATGGTGCTAAGTTTTCAGCAAGGCCAGGATGTACTATTACCATCAGGTAATCTCCTGAAATTCAGCAGTTTGGGGATTTTCTCTTATTCTCAGATGGGGAAAAAAATGACCAGCTTGTCCTGCATCAGGGTCCATGGAAACGTGGTCTGTGGGCAGTAGGGCTCTGTCTTGTGGCAAAACCAGATTGTAGCTGATACGGCATACAAAGCTTTAGTAGGACTATTGTGTCAGTAATACACCCCCTCCATCTAGTTTGGCTGCTGGGTTATTTTTCCTCTGTGGATAACTCAGAACAGGGACCACAGCTGATTGCCAGGGTGTTCCTCTTAGTAGTGACAGAGGAGCACACACTCTCAGTGCCTACTCAGTGTCATACCCTTGAGAGCCGTTGTCTACATTTGTACTGTTGGAAAACAAGGCCTAAGAGCCTAAGTGCCATGCCAGTTTGGGTGGGCTTTAAGAAATGAGGAACTGTGGGGTACAGCCTGCTGCTCCTACCTGCAAAATAGATTTGCATTGCCTCCATATTGTTAGCAACTGGCATGCCTTGGAAAGGATATAAGTGATGTTCTTCAACCACTGTTTTTTTATCTGTATCCCTAGATCACTAGGAAAGCAAGCATGGTGTCAGCAGGGCTAATGTCATGGTATCAGATCTGTGCATCCAACACATACATGCCAAACTGGCCAGGACTGAAACCCACTGACCAGAAGGGATGCAGCTCTGTAACTGCAGGATGGTGACGCATGGGAATCTACACACACAGTTTATTTTCTCTGTGTTATCTCTCAGTTGTGTGGTGTATTTGGCCATGAAAAGCATTATAATGTTTGAGAATGGAAGATAATAATGAAGCAGTATATTTCAACACCACATCAATTTGTATGCTTAATTTAAATACTGCAGTTGTCTGCCCGGTGGCTTAATTAGCACAGCATGAAATTAGCATGAAAAACTGCAAGTTCCTGCTGTAAAACAATCAAACAAATTATCTCTTCCACAAGCAAATTCTTGTTATAATTTCAACAGGCTGAATTTTCAGCTAGTGTGAACCTGCATAGCCTCCTGTTCCAGATGTGATTTTACACTAGCTGAGATTCTGGCCCCAACAGCTTTATGCTTCCTGCCCTAATAGTGCTGCATGGTAAAGGAGTGATAACAGATTTACACGTAGGCAAAACATCAGGCCGTAAGGTCTCAGAGGTCCTAGAGCAGAAAACACAGCCTTCCAAGCAGTTTGAAGGCTGGGGAAGTCAAAGCACACTGATCCAACAGCATAATCTCGAAAATACAGTGACAAATAGGAGAGTTAACTAATAACTTCATTCTGAATTGCTGAGCACAGGCAGAGTTGGGCCTCCATACCTGCAAAATAAGTTGTTAGCTAATGTGATTATCTTGCTGATAACACAGAAATCTCCCAGGGAACAAGCTGTGCCTGAACCACTGCTCAAATGCTGACAGGTTCCCCCCCTCCACCTCTCTCTCCCCTGACATCCATCTCTCCTGCCCCTGTCTTTCCTGGTGCTAGCTGCCTGTGAGGGGCAGGGATATATGTATCTCATATATAGGATATATATATCTCATGCAAGGGAGAGACACTAAGAGCCTGGAGCTTCCCAGGGGATGGCACTGGTGGCTTGCTGGAGCAGCTCCTGTCACTGTCACTGATTTCAGGAGGGTCCACTGCTGCTCTCCGAGCAACACATTTCTAACTCTTCTGGTGGTAGAGAAAAACTTCAAAACCAGAATTCCTGACAGCTCGAAAAGCAAAGGATAAATAAAGAAACCCCATTTTTCAAGTCAAAGCTGCTTTGGTTTCACTTGCTTGCCTTCCCTCCAGCTGCAGCTGAACCCCAGGGCTGCAGCACTCTGAACGAGAGGCAGCTGGCACATTGAGCTGGGGCTGGGGCTGGGGCTCTCCCTCCTCTCCTCTTCCCTCTCAGCCCCACACCTGCGGGCAGGGGACAGGGTGAGAAGCCCTCCACCACCACCCCCCACAGCTGCAGCATGTAGCGGAGGACGGGAGGAGGTTAGTGCAGAGCTGTGCACACTGGTGTGATGGGGATGCAGAAATGCTCTTGGCTGGACGTCATCAGACACGAGAACATGCTGCTTCCCAGAGGCACTTTTGTCCATCGATAAGCAAGCCCAATGCCCGCTTTCAGAGTAGGCTTTCAGACGTACCCCTGAAAAGGAAAAAGGAAGTTTTGAAAGGTGGGATCTGAGGGGAGGAAGTGACTCATGGGCTCAAAGAGAGACGGGCAGGGAGCAACAGCCGGCTGAGGCAGCAGAAGCGATCCCCAACTGTGCCGAGTCGTGGGAATGGGGGTGAGGAAGGAGCCCAAGGCTGGGGAAGCTGAGCTTCAGGAACAGCTACAGTCCTATGCTTGCCTCCTTGGGCGTAGGACTTTTAACGTGTCCCCTCGCAGCCAGCTCCCAGGCTTACCAGCGTGCCTGGCTGCCCTGTGCATGTGGTTTGGAGGGGACTCCAGCTGCCCCCCGGCCAGCAGAGCCGCAGTGGGTGCCATGGGGTGCTGGCCGCCGTGCCGAGAGTGCAGCATCCATGGCACAGCCACCCTGGCACAGCCGCCCTGCCTTCCCCAGCTCCGTGGGCACACCATCGCCTGCCCCAGCGCCCCAGCCGTGGCTGCAGCCCTTCCTGGGGTGGTTTGAGCAGGAGGGAGGGCGACTGCGAATTGGGTGAAAAACAAGAGATTTTTGCCCTCATTTTACATTTTGCCTTTCGTCACTTTTAAGCAGTAAGGGCAGACGTGGGTTGGGTTTTATGGGGTTTCATGAGTGATATGACATGAGAGTTGCGTTTCGGACTTTTGCACTGGTACTTTGCAGAGCTGCTCTGTCACGGTGGACTCTTCTCCATCGATGGGATGCCCTTTTTTACCTGACTAAGGCATGAGCTCCTCTCCTGCACCCTCTTCTGTACCTTGTAATCTGTGGAGCTTCTGGTAGAACAAGTTTTCTCTCCTAATGAGGAAGAGCTCTAATGGTCAGGGCTTTGTGAAAACTAAACGAGGAATTTCCTGGCTTTCAAACAATTTCCCCCCTTAATTATGATGTTCTAATAATATCTTCTTTTTTTTTAATTAACTGATCTCTACTTGATCCCTCATGTGCAGGGTGCTCAAATAATAAACTGGCTGCAATTCTGTACAGTGTCTCCTAGAAAGGAAGTGAGGCCAGAGATAACATGATGTTACCTTTTGTTCCTTTTATTTATTTATTATTTAAGTATCTTTAATGAGTTGTCCTATGGACCAAGTAAGGTAGGTCAGATAATAGTGCTCATTTTGAATATTGAATTAGATCCTTTTTTGTTGAGATCAGTAGTTTTACGGGACTCACTCACCACTGTAGCTGAGATGTGCACTACGGGAATATTACCAATCTAAGTTTTACTGGCTTTTGCTTTGTGGCAATGACTTGCCTATTTGTAATGTGTGTGTAAACAGAATTGCATACTAATGAAGCACTTCAGGTATTGTTTAAAGCATCTTCTTCCCCAGAGGACTACAGAGCTAGAACTGGGAAAGAATGATTTCCTCCATCGCTGAGGTCACAGGAGTGGAATTAAAACAAATGGTAAGTGTTTGCTGTAAAAGCTGAATATAATGCTCTACAACTACATCTGCAAAAGCTGTAAGTAATTATGTTCTGTGTGCACCTCCAGAACCAAAGCATCACAAACACACACAGCTTCCTGCAGACAGCTTTAGCCAGTTATTAGCTGAAGCCTGATTTGAAAAATGTTGCAATTGAAACCTGTGAGTATTCATTGGGGGAAAAACGTGTGCAAGATGTCTTTTCTTCCTATGCCCAGAAAACACAGTAGTGTGTTGTAGAGCCTTTTCTGAGAGTTAATAAAGGTTGACATTCAATTCTTGGCTACAGCAAATGGAGCTCATCTAATCTTCATTAATTTTCTTGGTTGTTTAAAGAAACAGTGTTTTCATGTGTCAGATCCTGCTATTGTATCTTACCTTTGTCCGTCTAGGCTTTTCTGTACTTTAAGCTTTTCATTTTTTCCCATATCAATAAAACTAGGACTTGCATCCTGAAGATCTTGACCTGGCAAAGGCAAACAAATGATTTGCTATGTACTGTATCATCATGCCAAACTTCTTGGGCTTTTCCTAGGATCTGCTTTTGTTTTAGTCAGACCATAATGAACTGGAAGAACCTTCATATCTGGTAATTATAGTAAGGAATCATGACTTATACTTGATAATTTTAGTCTTCTCTGGTAAAAGTGCCTAATCATTGGGTCTGGTGAGTCCATTTTGACCATCTGCACAGTTCCTTACTTATTTTATATTCTAGTCAAAGTAATGCTTAGTTAGATCAATCAGTGACCAGCTGATTGATATCCAAATAGCATAGCACACATAGATAGCAAGTCATATGGTATGTCAGTCAAGATTCTGAAGTATTTCTCCATGCTAGTCACTGCAATCACTAATGTTTAAGGTGTAAATACTTGTAGGATCACCTCAGTGCTCCATGACACTGTGGTCCTCACCCTTTCATCCAAAGAATCAGCTTTTCCGCAGTGATTACGTTAGCCATCAGCACTTACAAGGGAATAAACTCTGGTAATCATGTGAAGCAGCCCCTAAGGCCAGCTTGTAAATAACATCACTCATGTTTTCATGCACCTAATGGTGTTACACAGATGCAGCAGTAGAGCTCAAAACTACGTTCCTAAATGATTATGTATTATACGGTATTTGGCTGCCTACACCATTCCATCCTCACCTATAATGTGTATCTGTTGGCATACTAGAACTATTATGAGTTGTACCAATAACTGTCAGGACCAAATTTAAAACGGTCTTCCAATACAGTTCTATGTGTCACTGTCCAGAACTTTTGCATCTATGTGGATCTTGATGAATCAGAAATTAGTGTATTTCTTTGGAACCCAAACACAGCTTAATTATTACTCCATTTTTTCAGGAAAACCCCAACATGCTCTTACTTATATTTATGAGAGGTTATGGGCTCCCTCTGGTGGTTTTTCAAAACCAGAAAACTAGTAGAGAACATAAATAAAAAACCCAGTAGTTTTGTGCATAAAAATTGTTGATCATTTGCAGAAGGCTGCATGCCTAATTCCTCCTCTGTCTGTCACCCCACTTGTTTTTAAGTTGAGATAGTTTCTACTATCAAGGCATTTTACTGTGTTGATGTAGCTTGAGAGAGGAAAAATGCATATTGATGCATCAGAGAGCAATAAGGTAGATAATTCTGCTAAGGGTCTGTGCCTTCATTAATGGTTTCACCAGCAAAACCTGCATGTTTGTTAGTTCTTCAACTCCTGCATTGGATTTGAAATGGCTCTGTAGCTATTTACAGTAGAGAAATATTGTTACATTATTTTTTCTTGGTAGCTACTGTGAAAATTAATGATAACATAAACAGAGAGTCAGACCTCACTCTTCAATAGATGTTTTCTTAATGTAGCATTTATACCTGAAGGCTGAAAGGGAAACAAAAGAAGAAAACCTTGACACCAACAATGAGTTTCTCTCTCTCCCCAGGCGCAAATACATGGATATGGCTTTTGCCGGTGAAAAGAGAACTTGTATAGGAATGTTCCGCACTAATTCACAGCTAATTACAAACATACAGAACATGCAAGGTGAAAACTGCTTCTAATCATGTTCTGCTTCTGCGCTGGCTTGCAGGCGGTCTGGCAGCAGGCTAGAATTTCAGTACAGGCGAGCACGTGGGGGCCGAAGCCCCAGCTCTGCAGCAGGGTTGCTCAGATGCCAGCTGCACATCTGCTGCGTGACTGCCGTGGGAGTGTTTGGGCAGCCAGGTGATTATCAGAGCCCAGGAATGTCTCTGGGACAGTCCCCTCACCCTTTACTATCATCAGTCCCCAGGTTTTTTTCCCAGATCAATTGCATGATAGTCTAGAGAGGAAAACAGGGAACTACCTTTGATCTGTAGGAGTCCAGAGGCATCGTGGTTACGCTTCCTATCGGTTTTCCTGCCTTTGGAAGTAGAAAAGCTTTTTCCATTGTGTTCAACATAAACAATAGTTGCAGGGAAGGGAATAAGACTTGGAATTGAGAAAGAGTTTTACCTGTGCAAAGGTGTGTGGTTGTGTTCAAAATACCTCTGAGTTACTGTAACTTTTTGGCTGACTAATTTGATCCTTCTGTCCCGTTTGATGAAAATTCAGGAAACAAATCAGTTGCATTGAAATAACATGACTTCCACCTTTTTTATTTTGATTGTATTAAGCTGATATTATGGGCTAATTTGGTTGCTGGCCATAGGAAATTGCCATTTAATTTAATATTAAAATCAAATTCAGAGTTAGAAGAAGGATGAGCAAAATCCTGGCCTTATGACAAAAATGGCAATGCTCCCATTTTGTTCCATAGAACCAGAACTTCTACCCACTGATTTAGCAAAGTCTTCTTGTTCAGCTTTGCATATATAATTATATTTCTAAAATCTGTAAGTAGCTCCTATCAGGTGGTCCCCCTGCCTTTGAGGGTGAGTGTTACAGGTGTTATTTGCATATTACAATTAGGAAACATGCCTTTTTCATTAACAATAACTTTTACTCCACCTAAGGAATTTGTTTAATATTCAGACTTTCTGTCGTGAGTGCCAGCAAAGGGCTCAGTCCTGTACGGTGCTGAACACCCTGGCTCCCATCTAGCAAGGCACTTAGGCATGTCCTTAATCTTAAACATGGCTCTAATCCTCAGGACTTCACCCAATAAAGCTAAAGAGCTCAGTACCCTGCAGATGCGACCCCCAAACTTCCTCTGCATTGGTCTTCCATAGTTTTGTTATAGTAATATGGTAAGAATTAAGCCAATGGCATTTAAGGTATTGTTTTAAAAATACTGCACAAAGATAATACATGCTATATCATACAGTGGATCAATTTTCAAACCAGGAAAATGAAGTTTTCTGCAAGCTTCAGCTCCTTTGTTTTTTCATACAATAAGGAACACTCCTATAGCATCTTACATGGTTTTGATTATAGTATTTGTGATTCTTTAAATATTTATTCTTCAGCAGTTAGGAAACTTGGTGAAGGGGAACTTTATAAACATTTATCATGGATCGAGTGTTCACGTGGAAAGGAAATGAGGCTCTCTCTTCCTATAGGGTAGAAGTACCTTTTCTTAAAAGCTGTGGCCTGAATTTGGCAGAACATCTTGATTCAGGACAATGATTGAGCATATACCCGGCCTTACACATGTCCAAGTTCTGTGAAAGTGCTCCAGACTCCCCAAAACACATAAATGCTGCCCTGAATTGGTGTCTGTTCCACTTGGCTGCCCACGGATCACTTCAGCAACATTAGATGTGCCATTGGGCAGTCACAGCACACAGCTCTCCAGACGACAGATGAGTAAACTCTCCCTTCACCACCTGAAAGATTTGTTTGCTTTGCGGTGATTGGCAGTGGTGTCATGTGAAATACCACCAGGCAAATTCCATTTGATTAAATAATTATCACATATGACCAAAAAATGTACCATTATGTGTGAAAACAATTTCAAATTCCCCAAATTCCCTCCACTTCCTTCCTTGCTCTGTTAATTGCTCTTTCATAGGCAAGTGACGGAATTATTGACTTTAAACTAAAAGGGTTCCAGGATAGGTACAGTACTTGGAACTTTAATTATTCTGTGATGATTAAAAATTTTACATAGCTTGTTTAAAACAGCTTCCCCAAGCAGAGGCGGCAACTGTATCACTTGATGGACCCCAAGTAGTTTTCAGCATATTCAATCCCGAAGAACCTTTCCTATGGAGGGGCTGGAACTGGAAGGAGATGGTTTCTGCCTCCTAAGGCAAATAATTAAGGTCTCTTATTGTGGCCCAGTCTTTCCAGGCTCTATCTGGGCAGAATTCCCAGTGACTTCAGCGCAATTAGGTCTATTAAAAAGACTTGCAGGATGGCTTCCAGTTCTCCGAACGGTGAAAGACAATGAAAATGGTGTGTGCCTTGTAAATAAATATGATCAACCAGGTACAGGCACAGCTGCGATTTAAATGGGTGCCTGGGGTCAGGGCAGCACAGCTGGGCACCACTGGCTGCTTGCTGTGACATGGGATCATGCCCACACTAGTAGTGCGGTAAAAATGTTTCTAACTGTTTAACTCAGGTGATACTGAGATGGATACACGGAGCAATCTTGGCCCCACAGAGGCTGGTGGAAGACCCATCATCTCTTCCTGACTTCCAGCCGTGGCTGCACTTCTTTTGTGTGCCTCTCTGCCAGCCACCCTCTGTAAAGACAGCTGCCTCTGTAAGAGGTAGTATGTGGGTCTGGCTGGTGGGATGAGGGTCTCCTGTGATGCTGCAGTGCCACCCTCAGCTGACAGTCGCAACATCAATTGGATAGAGTAAAATAGGAGGGCATCTGTTGGGAAATGTGGGCTGGATTCTTTACCTGGATTGGTCTTCCTCTTCAAGGTTCTTTCCTTTTTCATTTTGTTCTTCATGGTTTAGGCACTTGCTTTCAGGATGAAGGCCTGGCACAGCTCCTTCTGTCATCAATAGGAACCCTTCCTCTGACTTGCAGAAAGAAATGCAGTTCTTTTGTGCTTTTTGGGTTTTTATCTTCTGAAGTGCTTTGTCCAACTCAGTCTTCAAATATCTTCCAAATACTGCTTTGTCTATAAAGGCTGTGCTAAAAAGTGTTTCATTCCTGCTGCTGTGTGCATTTGATTGGGCAACATTTCTGGATTCCAGGCAGATTTACTCCGAAAGTGGCATCCCTCCACCCTGGTCAGTATCTGTTGATGGTATTACTCCAGACAAGCCTGACCTGTTGAAATGTGATGTTTCTCATACTAGCTTCCCAAACTAGCAAAGCTGTTGCTATTTCAGGTGGCTTAAAAATATGTGCACAGTTTGTACTCTGAATGTTTAATAAGCTTAAAACATGAAATATATAATGCAGCTTGAACTTTCTAGTGTTATTTCATCACCGAAAAAGCAAAGTCTTGAGGCTCAGCAATTGCCTTTGTCAGAATGTAAATTCCAGCATGTAATACCCAGGCTGTATGTTTCAGGAAATCAGTATTAACCTATTAGCATGCAGTTTTCCTTGGAGAAGAGCCATCTTCACACTGAGCCTGTATTCCTGCTTCAAACCTTCCTGTCACTGTTCCGTATCCACGACCCAGCCTAAGGCTGCCTTTGACGGTTCTCCAGCCATTTCCTGCATACTGCACTAGCACTAATTGAAAATTTGGGTGGCCTTGCTTATTTATTTTCCTGGAATGTAGTGGGTTATATTTTCATGGCACTTTCTCAGCAGTGCAACGTTTCAATTTCAAAACCGCTGCAATATGAGGAAAAGTACCCCCCAAAATTAAAAAAATAACAATAAAAATCGGCATACCTTTGATTAATTTTTACAGTAGTTCTTTTGTAAAAATATATAATGGAAAAAGAATTCAGTGTTGCTTTTGTCTTTCAAGATCAGAGGCAAGAGCAGCAATTTAAATACATGTACGAGATGATCACATGCAGACACAATAAGGCATGAAACTTTAAATGTACAGATGCCGTGGAAATGAAAAGATAATATAACATGTATTCTTTGCAAGTCTTGCAGAGTTCAAAAGCTACATAATGTGTGGGGAGAGAAGAGAGAAGCAGCCCCCCTGCATGCTCTAGGAAAATTCCAACTATGTCTGGATGTGCCATTGGCACTAGAGCTGTACTTTGCCTCCCTGGATTTCTGCAGGAATGTGACTCCACAGCATCCAGGGTTAGTGTGTCATGGTTACCTCTGTGCTTGGAGGTACATGTGCTTGGGTATGGGCGTCTGCGTTAGATTTCAAGTTTTGATCAAATATTTTCCCCATTCTGTCCCCAGAATTTCAAACCTACATTTTTTCTTCTCTTCTTGACTAATTATTTTGTTTTATTGCTATTTTTTTGGTGTGTGCAAAAATTAAAGGTTGGTGCAACCAAGGGGACCTCAACAAATAGTAGCCTGTTTGGTTTTTTGCTAATACATTTAGGTGCAACTATTGAAGCCTTTTGGGCATCATGTTTTGTTCCCTGGCATGCAGGCATACGGAAGTGTTTAACAATAAATATCCCATTAAGATGCTCATTTGTATCTCAGAAGTTATTTGGAGGAAAAGTGAACTGAAGACAGAGTTTGTTTTTTACCTACAGGCACATACCTTACAGATTACCCACCTATTCAAATTTATAGATGTTTCATAATGGAGACAAAACTGGAGGCTGAAAGGGAGAGAAATTTTAAAAAAGAAAACGTCTGCTCCTATTTCTGAGTTTTCAGGATGCCATTTTTCTGGTTTTGCCTATAACTGAAATTTGGAGACTTTTTAGTCCAGCATTTTCTTGTAAATGGGCAAAATAACAAATAAGCAGGGTGTGTGGGGGTGTGTATGTTTGGTTTGTTGTGGGGTTTTGTTGTTCATTTTTAACAGAGACAGTCTCAAATCAAAATGTCAGCCTTAGCATCCTCCCGTTTCCATTTCCTTCTCTGAAAAGACTAGTTCTCCTTACTGGGGTAGTTCAGATTTGGAGTGGACCTCTCCAGCCTGTTCCAAATCCTATTTCCAGACTCCCTCACTATATATTTCCCAGAGAGAAGGTTGATTTTGGCAGTTGAAAAGTGCCCCAAGCTAAGGGTAGTGTAGCAATCGATCAAAGTCTATCTTGCATGTGCATGTTGTGCTTTGTTACAATTAACAGTGAATTCTGGTTCAGCTGGATATTACAAATTCCCTGAAGTGTAACACAAGTGATTAAATGAACACTTACCTTTATATTTATGGCTGGTTAATTTTGCCTTGTAATCAATTAGGAAAAATGGGTTAAAATGGAAGAAGATGGTGCTCTCCCGGCCCTGTCCCCCCGCTGCACTGAGGGTTTCTGTTCCTTGTCAAGGGTGCAGCCGCACCATCAGCTTGGCATTTGGTACAACTGAGGCACACCACAGCATGGGAGAGACTCTGTGGTGGGCACAAGGGGCACTTTTAAAAGTGGGTTTGCTGCCCATAGAGGGAATTCTTGTTGTTTGATCACCAGAACATAATCTGCTTTAGAAGATTCTTTCTCCAGGCTTTTTCCTTTACTTCTGATGAAAACAGCACCAAAGGGTTTTGGGGTTTGGTGGTTATGCTCTGGAGACAGCAGATACATTAGCTGCAAGTTGGATCTCTTACTGTCCTGAACAATAACTAGCGACTATCACATTTGCAGATGACCATCGATGTACTAAAATCCTCTATTTTTTTTTTCTCCAAATATTCCTTTAAATAAAACACCAGGATTTCTGTTAGGTCATGACTGCTGTTGTCTTTAGCTGCAGCTGATAGCTTTGGGAAATGAAAAAGGGAAATGGAAATTAATCTTGCCAGTTTTCACATGCCATCTTTTTTCTGTTGCTATAAATACTTGCACAAGCCAAAAACATTGTCTAATCCTGCCACTTGCTCATAACTGAATCATGACACAGGTCCTAAGTGGCCAAATGCAGGGGTATCAGCATAGAAGGCTGGCAGTGTGTAGCAAGAGCCAAACACAAGCCTGATACTGATTCTAGCAGTTGCACAGGGCTCTAAGGCACCTTATGAACTTGCCTAGTACATCCCACCAGGAATAGCATCGTTACTGTAGGTGCTTTATCTAGCCAGTTCTTAAAGGCTTCCAGTGAAGGAGGTTCAGTCCATGTCCTAAATAACCTATACCAGTATTTCATTGTCCCTAGTGGTGCAGTTCTTCCTGTTCTCTCACCTGAACGCTCTCAATAAGTGTCTCCCGTTTATTGTCCTGTGCCTCTCAGATACGGGAAACTGACTCTTCACCACTGCTTTGGAATTTTCATCAGACCTTCAGAAGTGGGCAAATATTGCCTGCAAGTTGGATTTGGATGGGCAAAACACAATAAATAATAATAATAATAATAGCAATAAACAACAAGTAGAGACAGGACAGAATATTTGTTCTAACTGTATTTAGATATTGACCATAAAGTATATTTTAAAATGTGTGTCTCAAAGCAGGTTCTGAAAGTGTGTCTGATGGGCACTTGGCCCTTTTGAAAGAACAGGCCTGAAATCTGTAATATGCTTGAGTAATTTTACTGCTATGACCAGTCCCACTACCACAACAGGGCAAGCCACACGATTAAAGCGAGTCAGTCTTGGCTGTGGGCAGAATGGGACTGGGGGGTGTACATAAGGCTGAGTCCAACAGGCTACTTCATGCGCATGCTTAATTTTAAGTATTTGAATTCAGCAGTTTTGGTAAAGTGAATAATAGACCTGACTGTGGTTTAAAGTTAATGGGAACATGTAAGTGCTTTCTTGGATGACAGCCAGAGTGCTCAGAACATTGCTGGGCTAAATACAGATTTAACAGTCTAAATTTAGGCCCCCATCTTTTAATACACTGACCAACATTCTTTTCAGAAATTTCTGTGGAAATTGCTGTAGATCTGAAGTCAAAGCCAAACTCCTCACGCAAATGTACTTCTGCATCTAAGAATAAATGTCAGTAAGAAACACTAAAGACTAGAACTGTAAGTTCATTAAAATCAAATATTGTCATCTACTTAATGAGTTTCAGATTAAGCTGTCTGATCAGGTACCTTTGATTGTACATTTAAGGCATAGATCAAAATCCACATTTTAATGTTAATTGCTTGTTTGATATATTAAAATAATTTTTGTCTCTAAGAAGAACTTTGTAACTCTATCTAATTGATGTAAAATGTAACCTCTTCCTAATAGCATACAGTTGTGATACTAATTTGAATGCAAATTACCTAAAAAGTTAGTTTTTGAAAGAACAATTATACTTGGCCCAGATTGTATAGTCTAACTAGCCACTTTTTGCCATTCTTGTTCCCTTTCCCCAAGCCCTATTTTGTAATTTTCCCTTCACTTTTTCAACACAGAAGAATTAGACATCAGGAGAACGGAATGAAGAAGAGAGAAAAGAATAAGAAAAAGACAGACAGGGAAACTTAAAAAGAAAAAAAAAATACAGTCAAGAAGGGGTTTAGAAACAGATGGAATTTTATTTGTAATATTTGTGTTTATACAAATATCTTTACTTGTGTTTACACACAAAACCTTGTATCATTGTCTTTAAAATATGAATGTGGTTTTGCAAGTATGTGTGTATGTGATACACTTAACTGTGTTATCAGACCTGATTATTTATTATTATGTACCGATTGCCAAAAAGCAGTCCCTATTGTATTACATATTGAACAGCTGTAAATGGATCTGGTCCCTGAAATGCGTGTAAAATAAAGCCATGTTCCTGCAAGAAATTGCACATACACATGAAACTACAAGCTGATAGGCACTCTGGCAAGCAAACAGTGGCAGCGGCAAACGCAGCTGACCTTGGGCTGCTGGTTATGTCTTCTCTCTACAGACGCATGTCAGCAGAGCCACTGAATGGGGCAAGTGAGGGAAACAACTGGGTTCCATCAAAATGAGCCCGACTGATTAATAGTTCCTTGTTACTCCGGCTGATTTTCACTAGGATGTATCGGGAAGTGCTGGCTGCTACTGGAGCAGAGGCATGCTCGCTTCCAGTGAAGGGGAGCCGGGGTGTGCAGGCACTGATGGACTGTCCCACGGGTACAGTTCAATTCAGAACATGAGATCTGATCTCTGCCCTCGCTCAACACAATTTCAGAAGCCTGTGAAAAAATATCTAACGAACATGTTTATTCCCCAAAGTATGGAAATGAAAGCAGTTGTGCCAGAGTTTCATCTTGTGGAAAAGAGGCACAGAATTTGAAATCTGAGGGACAAAAACTGTCAAATGCTCTTTGGAGTGTTCTTTTTTTTCCTTTGAGAAAGAAATGTGGCAAAATTTTGAATTGATTTAGGCTTCAACTTCCTCCCCCACCCCATCTTTTGTTTTAAAATACACACAGTAGATGAAGGTTGGTTGCAAGAAGTATTTGAACTGATGCAACTTAGTAGTGACACACTTGACAGAGCTGTAGTATTCAGCATTTAGTATTTTTAGCTGCACGAAGTAATTTAATAATTTGTTTCACTGGTGCTGTTTAGAGAAACAATGCCTCTGGGTCAGCAGTGCACAGATTCCTTGGATAGGCCTTGAAAGGGAAGAATTAGGGTGGTGTTAGCCAAGAAAGTAAAACAGTGAGAGAATTTTGTGTACTGTTGGAAATGGTTTAAAGTGCAAAACACTGTATTTTTTGTTTGATGTGGAAAAAGTGACTGTATGTGTTCTGGAAGAAAACTCAAAATATTGTGTGCATTAATTTATATGTTGTTTCTCTTGAAGCATACCAGAAATCATCTGGGGGAAACAAGTGATCAGTAAGTTGTTTCTTTCTCTCTCGCCTTTCAGCTAACATAAATATATTTCACTTCATAATTAAGGTTTCTGGCTTAAACTCCCGGATAATGGCCAAAAATTCTGCCAAGGTCAAAGAACTTATTCCTATACCTATTTATTTAGAAAAGAAATAGAAGCTTAAGATTAAAGAGCACTTCCTGGATGTTGGTTTGACAACACAGATACAGGTGATTTTCAATTTAAAAGGAAGCAGAAAACAGATGGCCTTGGGAGCATAACACAGCACAAGAAATCTTGGAAACTGAAATATCTGTATGAATTTTTCATAAAATCTATGGCAGCTGCTACATGCCAACATCTGCAGGAATGTTCCATCAATGGATCAAGAAAATAAAGGCAGGTGGAACCAATGAGTTAAATAAAGGTTGTGCAGGAATTATAGATTTGTTAGAGCAGCCAAGGACAGGTTGGGCTTCTTGGCTCTGCTTCTGGTTCTAATGCCACAGCTCTGGCACGTTACTGATCTCCAGTTCAGAAGACATCTCTCGTGGTCATGGGAGCAACCCTCTTAATTTCAATCAGGCTTAAAGTTAAGTAAACACAGGAAAAAAAGGAGGAGCTGGTGAGTCACAGTTCAGGTAGCTTCAGTTTGTGGAAATTATCAAGTGGACCATCTGTAAGCATTAGAAGACAGACAAGTAACAGTGAACATGGATTTGTCAAGAACAAAAACCAATCTGATTTCCTTTTGCAAGAAGGCAATTGGTGTTATGCAAAGGAGAGAAGTATTAAAAAGTCATGTATCTTCATTTTAGTAAAGCTTTTGGCAATGTTTCTCAAGAATAAACAAAGACAACAATGATCCAGACTGAAAATTCCATGGGGTCAGAGAAAACAGGACTGAGGAAGAGTTAGCAAAATGGGACCACTATTAAAATGGAGAGTTGTATTGAAAGAGGTTCCTCGAGAGCCTATCCTGTACCTGATACTACTCATAAAACATCTGAAGAACAGAGCAGAGACTAAGCTTATTATGTTTGAGGAGGATGTGAAGAAGAGAGCAGCTAAAAGCATGTTAGAGAATAGAATTAGAATTCAGAGGGATTTTGTCAAACTGAAGATTTTAATTTTTTTTTAAAGAAAACGCCATAGGTGCAAGTGTAGTCTATTAGACAGAGCATCATCGGTTCCCCAGATACAGGAACAGGAAAAGTAAACAGGTTTACAGTTGCATAGAAAAACACAGGCTAAACATAAGTCACTGCTGTTAAACTGTTGTAAAAAAGCAAATGCCATACGAGGGGGTTAGGAACAGGAAGACAGCCTGTAAAATAGGCAAAGCAATTCTCTTGCTCTGTTAACCCATGATGCAACTTCAATTTTAGTTTTTCCTTTTTAAAAAAATGTTTTTCACCTGAAGTATGCTTGGCTTGGGATACTGCACTCCCAGAATGACATTGAGTGACTGGAGAAGAGCGTAGCAGAGGTAAAGCTTGATTACTAGTCCAGAAATCATTAAATATCAGGATACTAATATGACTGTTTGGATTAATGAAGAAAAGAACATATAGAGCCTTTAAATATGTAAGAGGCTGTTACAGGGAGGAAGCAAGAAATCCATTTTCTGGGCCCAGCAAAGACAGACCTTTCACTAACAGACTGGAATTGCAGTAGGGAATATATTCAGAGTATACATTAGAAAAAAGACCTTTAGTGATAAGGGTAGGGAAACACTGCAAAAGATTGCCTGAGGAGATGGCAAAAGCACCATACCGGGAAGTCTTTAAGAACAAGACTGAAAAAACAATTTTGTTTTAACAAAGGAGTAGTTGATCCTGTCTTGGGGCAAGGGAAAGGACTAGAAAGGGTGAATTCTTAAGGTCATTTTCAACCTCATGCTTCCTAGCTTTTTTCTGTTCCTTAGATTTCTGTGGTTGTAATATTCACCTCACAAATTCAAATAAAAGTAAGGGAAGGTCTGCTTTGGATTCCACATGTCAAAAAAGTAAGGCAATAGCGGTAAGCTTGAAGGCATTCAGAAAAGGGAACAGTTCTGGAAAGGCGGTTATAAAGTGCAGAATCAAAGTTAATCCATCCAGTTTATCAAGAGAAGGTGAAGGAGTAAATCTGCTGTATGTTACAAACATCTTCAAAAGGAAGATATTTCTGTTAACAATAAGCAGGCTTGCAATGGTGAGACGCTACAGCTAGATGAATTTATCTTTTCAAGCAACCTTTATATTTCTATCAGTTATTTTTTACATTTTAGGGTAGCATGGTACATGTGAGGGTAACCACTGGGAAATCTTCAAAAGGGCAATGATGGATTTGCCACTTCTCCAACTCTTTAAAATAAAATGAAGATGTCTTTCTAAGAAACAACTACAGAAAGATCTTGGTGTGGGAATGGCTGGAGGAAGTTCTACAGCTTTCAATATTCAGGTTAGACAAGATGGTCATAATAATCTCTTCTGGCTTTCAGATCTGTTTACTCAACTTTGTAGAGAGATGTAATGTTTACAGATTACTGTCAAAACTGCATAAATGGATTAGAAAAAGGCATGAATGAACAATTACTCTTGTGACCTCTATGAGGTGTAATACTTACTATTTACCAGGTCTTTGTATTACAACTTGTGATTTCTTTCCTCAGTTTTAAAAGCATAAATTAATCTCTTTATCAGTATCTGGAGTTCCATGGAGTAATATATTACGAGCATTATATATGTCAGCAAATATATACTATATATTATGGTATACACATATATATTCATATTTATATATATATATATATATATATATTCATATATAAGTTCAGCTAAGGCATATGTAGGGTCCTGCCCTGGGAAGGGACAGCCCCGCGCACCAGCACGGGCTGGGGCTGAGGGCTGGGAGGCAGCTCTGCGGGGAAGGGCCTGGCAGTGCTGGTGGGCAGCCAGTTGCCCGTGGGCCAGCAGTGTGCCCTGGTGGCCAAGAAGCCCCACGGGACCCTGGGGTGCGTGAGGAGGAGCGTGGCCAGCAGGTCGAGGGAGGTGATCCTGCCCCTCTGCTCGGCCCTGCTGAGGCCGCACCTGGAGTGCTGGGTCCAGTGCTGGGCTCCCCAGCTCAGGGGAGACTGGGAACTGCTGGGGAGGGGCCAGCGGAGGGCCATGGCGATGGTGAGGGGGCTGGAGCACCTCCCTGGTGAGGAAAGGCTGGGAGAGCTGGGCCTGTTCAGCCTGGAGAAGAGAAGCCTGAGAGGGGACCTTATCAAGGTCTGCAAATACCTCAAGGGCGAGTGCCCAGAGGCCGGGGCCGGGCTCCTTTCAGTGGTGCCCAGCGACAGGGCAAGGGGCAACGGGCACAAGCGGCAACACAGGGAGCTCCGTCTGAACGGGAGGGAAAACTTCTGCACCTTGAGGGTGCCGGAGCCCTGGGACAGGCTGCCCAGAGAGCCTGTGGGGTCTCCTGCTCTGGGGACATTCCAAACCCGCCTGGATGTGACTGTGCAGTCCTAGGAGACCCTGCTTCAGCAGGGGTTGGGTAGATGCTTTCCAGACCTTCCAACCCTGACTGTTCTGTGATTCTGTGATTACAAGAGCTAGAAATCAGCTTTCTTATTTGACACCACACAAGTAATTGCCCCAGAAGGGTAACCTGGGCAATGCTACTGCACAAGGATAAAACGTGCCTGCGAGAGAGATTGTGCCTTCTTCAGAGACTGTACCAGGATTAGTCCAGTTGTGTTGCTGACTTTGGAAGTTTTGAAATGTAGAACAGATTTTATCCTTGTGAGACAGAAAATTTGCTGGGTTTTTTAATTATTTAATTAGTTTTGTAGTGTTTTAATTATTACAGAGTCACCTCACTGTCTGAACTGTACCACCTTCTCCAGCTCTCCAGAACAGGTGGATGGAGATGTCTGAAGAGACATGGATGGAGATTCCCTTCCCTGCACAGGCTCTACTGAAGAGGGTTACAACAGGTGTCTACCAACATTTTTTAGCTCAATGGTTCAGAGTTGTCTGGTCTCTATTAATTTATTTTCAAATCTATGTCTGCCTATATTTGTCAGGTTCTAAAAATAAGTAGCACCGTTAACATTTTGAATTTTAATTATCTACTGAATATCTAAAAAGATAAGCTGGAATGGGAAGCCCCTCTGCGAGCAGAAATACAATCTAGTTAAATGAGTGAAATTTATCAGAAAAAATGAGTAATAAGCAGTGAGGAAGACTGTCTCACTTGCTAATTTTACTTTATAAATTATCTGATTTGACATTCTGTGCTAAAAATCTGCTTATGAACCAAGAAGAGCAAGGATTTTGTGCAACCTGCTCTGGGTGAACCTGCTTTAGCAGGGGGCTGGACTTGATGATCTTCAGAGGTCCCTTCCAGTGTTGACAGTTCTGTGATTATAGGCTATAAAGAGATGTGTGGGGTGACCCACTTTTCTCCAGTGGGTCAAATCTACAGTCGGTCACCATCAGCTTTGTTCTGGAGTCACTGATGGGGTAGGTGATGTGTCACCACACATCAGCTGGGAAACCCACCCACAGCAGAGTCAACAAAGTGCAGTGCACAGGAAGTTCTCGATCAACAATATTAGCCAGGTCCTCTGCAGATCGTAAGAGTCCTGGATACTGCTCTTGGCAGTAGGAGGATTTGCCTATGCGGATGCCTGTGATGAACTTACATACACCATTTATACGGCTTCTGTCACTGCAGAGTTTAGCCTGGTTGTGCTGTTCTGACAGGTTCTATCCTGACCAAGATCTGGATAAACCCACTGCTGATCAGCTGTTTAGAAACAGCGGGTTAAAACCTCTAAAAGGGGAGTCTAGGTTACATTTTCAGAAACAAAAGGCCTCAAAGATTTTTCTCACTTCAGCTCATGTTGGGGGGTTTGTCTCTTCTCTCTCTTAATGAGCCACCTTTTAAGGGCTCTCTCTTAATGAGCCACCTTTTAAGGGTATTTGCAGCTACAACAGAGGTGAAGATGCAGCCAACTCCGCAACAAAACTTCAGTCTGGCACTGAAGTTTGTCACTTGAACTACATCTAAATTAATGATTTAACATGAGTTAAGATTTTAAACTAATTACAAAACCTTTTCTTAAACTCATTACAAAATCTTCTGGGTAGACAGCTCCCTTTATGGACCCCCACTAAAGTCAATGGGCTTTTTGGGCGCAGGTATCCACTTCCAGACAGCATCGGGCAGGGCTGGGACCCAGGTATGCAGCGTGCTAGGTGGGGCCTTCTGTATCACCCAAACCTTTCAAAGCAGTGGTTTTATTTGGCACATCCAGTGACAGGCTTTTAATGGGAAAATGCAAACAAGCTGTCATGGAGAAAAAACATAATTTTGAAATGGGTGACAAATAGCAATTTTTTTTTTTTAACCTGATGCCAGCTTTTCTTGGAGGGCCGAAGAGCTCTCTTTCTGCATTTGGGTATCAGCAGAAAACTGCAGAGTCACTAGTAATGACTATGGAGATAATTACAGAAAAGATAGTTACCAGATGCTCCTATTTTTCCCCAGAGAAATGCTGTGCAATGTTTTACAGAGCCTAGAGGAAAGAGTCAGAAAAGTGCTGTTTATTCATGCGAGGAGATATTATAGCCTATTAATTTAGCTTGAGCGGCTTTAACCTCTGAAAAAAAGTGAGGAAAATTATGTTTCTTGGCTATAATGCTTCTTATGGTTCTTAAGTTCTCTGAGGTTTTATGAAAGGTAATTTGTTTTCCCACTAATGTCCTGGTTTAGGTCTGGTTTGGCAAAACTGAGCAATGGATTCTTCCATCTTTGTTTTTTCTCTCATTGCTTTTCCTCTCCTTCCCATCAAGATTTTGTCTGAACTTGGCTTTCACAAATTAGTTTTGAACAATCCAGCAAAAAGGGGAAAAGGAGATCTCCTTACCCCATCTAAAAGGAAAAAGAGCCAGTGTTCAGAGCCCCCTGCGGTAGACAGCATATTTGGTAAACGACATCTTTACTTTTATTGTTGGTAAAGGAGGACTGATGCGTGTTACCCAGCACTGACAGCCTGCTTGCACCTGGGCCTGTTTCCACCACCCTTCCTCCTTCCACTCACGGCAGCAGGGCCTCCAGGCCCCCTCACACCGCAGGGACCTTGATACGACACTCGGGGCGGCTTTTTTATCACTTATTATTGTTGCTGTTGTTGCTGTCAGCATTGCTATTATAATTTTATTTTCTTCTTGTGCCTCTTCCAGGAGGCGAACAACCGTGCTCCCGACCCCGTCACCGCTGCCCGTTCAGGGAGGAACAGGCACACGAGCGCACAGGGCGGTGCCTGTAAGGGGGCGGCGCTCGGGGGCACGGCGACGGCCGGGAGCGGCTTTCCCACCCAATCGATCGCTCCGCACTCCATCGATTTTCTCGGGCAGCGGCTGGTGGTGCCTGTGCCCGCCGGACGCAGAGGCGCTGCTGGGAGCGGAGCTGCCCCAGGTGCCGGATACGAACGCGGCGGCGGCGGCCGGTGAGTGACAGCCCCTGGCCTCCCGCCCCGCTCTTCCTTCGCCGGGCTCTGCGGAGCCGGGTCTCAGCGGGGCAGCTCCGGCTCCTTCCCAGCTCCCCGGGGCGGAGGCCGTCCCCCTCCCTTCGGCCTCCCCCCTTCTTCCTCCCCCGCTCCCCCGGGGGGGTCGAGGCTCTCGCCCGCCGGGCGGGGCCGAGTGTCGCGTCCCAGGCCCCGCCCCCGCGCGGGGGTGAGGGGGGAAGCGGGGCCGGAGCTGTGATTAGCGGCCGGTGGGGCGCGGGGGTGTCGCTGTCCCCCTGCTGTCCCTCGCATCGCGGCTCTGCCTCAGCCTGCTCGAGGCACCTGCCGGCCGGCCCCGCCCCGCCGCGGGGGCGAGCCGCCCGGCCCCGCTCGCCTCCCCGGGGGCAGGGGCTGCGGGAGGACGGCGGCTGGTCGCCGGGCCCTGCCGAGCCGCCTGGCGAGGGAAGGAGGTGGCGGCTTCCCGGTGCCGCAGCTCGCGTCCCTCCTCTCCCAGCCCCATGACAGGAGACGGGGCACCGCCGGCAGGGCAGGGGGGTTCCGCGTCACCTGTGAACCCCCGGGGAGGGGGGGTCACACGGTGCCCCGCTGGCGGGTGGGTGCCCGCTGGGTGACGGTGGCTGTGGCAGGCAGCCCTCGGGCCGCGGACCGCGGTGTCCGGCCGTGGGCGCGCTGGTGAGGGAGCGCTGTGCAGCGCCGGCGGGGCTGGCCCTGCGAGCCCCGGGCCGGGCAGCCGTGCAGCGGCTCCTGCCCTCGTTCGCTTTGCTGACAGCGGCCGTGCAGCGGCTCCTGAGCCCGCCTGTACACGGCGGAACCAAGTCGTTCCTGAATTAAGGAGGCTGAATTAAGTCGTTCAGCTTAACGAAGTGTGTGTTTGGGTGTGCTGGGTGGGGAAGGAGAGGACATAAGGGAAAGGTGAGCTCTGACCTCTGAAGAGCTGATTACTTGGAGGTCTGATTTTATTATTTTTTTTAACTTTGCATTCAGTGCTACTGTGAAGTTTCAGAAATAATTGCCCCAAATGAATGTGTACTTAGGCAAGTGTAGTAAGAAAGTACCGTAGTAAGGAATGTGGAACAAATCAAAATAACATATACTGGTTGAGAGACAACTGTTTTCATTGATATCTAACTGGAAGTGTTACACTTCCTCTGTGACTTAATTTCCCCCCCCCCCTTCCTACCCATTTCTGCATTTCTCCCTCCTTGCAGTCCAAGAGTCTGTGAGCTGGGTAACCAGATATTTCTTCCTTGTCTCTTCTATATCTTAATTAGGAACCTCAAAAAGATCTCTTACCAAGAGGAGTAGGTGTTTGAAATTGGGAATGATCCCATTTCCAGAAGGGAGTTTCCCATTCTGTCCAGATTAAATCTAGACTACAAATACTCATTCTTTAAATTGAGTTTAAAATCCTAATCTCACTTCAACTTTCCAGGCTTTCTGATCATTCTTAAAATAAGTAAACAATCTTCTCCTGTTGTGATTTGTGTGCATTTCATTACTGTAAACTTTGTGGGGTTTTTTGCTTTTGATAAAGTTGTTGAAACAGTTAAAGGTTTGTTTGGGGTTTTTTTATGTAAACTGCAAATAAACAAACTTGTGGCTTAGGAAAACAGGTCTGTTTTCTTCCTTTACCTTTTGCTTACCTGAAGAAGAAAAGCTCAGTAATTCTTGATTCCCTGTTTCTATGGTATTTATCACAGCTTGCGCTGACCTAGAAAGAAGCAGCAAAAGGCATCTCCTGCTTCTGATTTCTTTCCCATGGATAGCTTAGTTTACAGTTGTAGTGATTTATGCCCACCCTTGGACAACAATGTTTTTACTTAGATGGGATTTCTGTTGTCTTAAACATCATTTAAAACAGGATGCAATTATTTTCATTATCCTGGTATGACTTATGTCAGTGAAAATACCATTCACTTACACTGTAATGGTAAGGGGTTTTTCTATATGGAAAATATAACTTTTTTTTAGTATGTGTCAGAGGTGAAACTATTTAATTAAAAGCATGTTACTAATCAAACTTATGCTGATTTTTAATTTTTTCTGTACAAACTAAGTGTAAAGTTGTCTTGTGTTTTCTTGGTCTTCATTCAATAAATTACGATATTTTCACTGACTTGATAGCTTTTTTTAAAAATGCTGTAATTGCTTTATCAGATATTAGCGCTGAATAGCTAAGTTAATAGACTTTCAAATTAATTCTAGAGAAACTCCTTAGAGTTCTAAGTAATGAAATTTAAAAACAAATAAATTTAAATGAGTCTTTAAAGTAAAATTTTTAACACCTTGCCCTTTGAGCAGTGGATACTGTGTGGAGAAACTGTTTCATCATCAGTACAAAAGGTACTATTCACTAAGTATTTTTTAATCTGTAGTATTCAGATTTTAATTTTTTTTTTTAGTTGTATGATTCCTTGTGAATATAAGCAGAGGGTGTTTTTCTAGCTGTTGAGAGCATTTGAGGCAAAACTAGACAATAAAAATATTTTAATATGTAATCCATCTATTGTTTTCCTGAGGTCCTGTTAGAAAGAAACTATATCCACTGACAGACCATTCTTTATTATGCTGCTCCTCACAGTGAATCTGGACTAAAGCAAAATAAGTGGGTTGACTAGAAAGGCAGAGGCCACTGACTTCTTTTGGTGATGAAAACTTTTAGATATGTTATGGTAAACCATACTTAATCAATTTCTTTCAATGTACTGATCTGTTTAGTTGTAAATCCAGTAAGTCTCAAGTACTGTACTGGAAACTAAACATCAGTTTTGAGTTATTTTAGTTCTGTTTACTCTGTGCTTTTCTGCTTTCCTACTTAAAAAAAAAAAAAAATAACATCTCAATAGGATGGTGACAGAAGACTGAATATGAAAAGCATTCTTAAAAAATAGATTCTGACAGCTATTGAAAGTACCCATGAAATAATCCACAGTTACAGTTTTGTACTCCAGGATGAAACAGCCTGCGCAGCACAGACAGACAGTACCTGCATGTATTTTGAATGGCTGTACATTACTACTTAATTATGCAAACAGGCACAGATCTTCCATGGGAGAAATCAGTAGTACTTCATTTTACAATGAAGGGTAGAAGAGAATACTCAGAAGACCGTACATGTTACAATGACTTGTATTTTCTATATGAGTTTTTCAGTAAGAGTAGAATCTGCTGCTGTACATAAAAGTACACTGAAAGTTCAAAATCTGAAAGCAGCTAAATTAATATCTTTTGGCAGAAGTCAGATGTTAGCTCTTCAGCTTAACTTTGACCTTCTGTCTTGGACCACCTACATTCTGTAAATCTGTGCTGTGCAACATTGTCTTTCAAATTACTTTTCCCAGAGGAGAAATACAGTGCTTGGTAATGGGGGAAATCTTGTTTGTAAAGGTGCTTGTAGGATGGGGGATTGATTAGGCAGCACATGCATAGCGCAGTCGTCTGATTGATGTTTCATCTTTTGCGCTGAACATGAAAGCAAAGGTCAGTGTTTACAGCTTGCAAAGTATCAATTTAAAAATAAAGTCGATTAAAATTTTTGTATCTCAACCCAAAATTTTTCTAGAATTCCTGTCAGTATTTCAGTTCAAAAGCAGTTAGATTGCTCTCCCAGTGTCAAAAGTCAGAGGAGGAGGGAAGGGCAGGAGGGAGAGCTCGTGGTTGTGATCTCTGAGGGTGGGGGGGAACCTGAAGCAGTTTTCCTAGAAACTGAGTAATGAGGGAAATACCTGAAAAAAAAAGGATTAATTGTATGATTGGTATATTACATGCTTTGCAGAGAAAGGTAAGCTAAGTATTTAATATTTTAAACTACACTAAGTCAAACTCCTTCCCCCCCTCCTGTGGAGAAATTGTAATTGTACTTTTTATATTGTTTTGGAAGTATTTAGTGCTTTTTCTTCAAAAGGAAACTGGTCTGTGTAGCCTTTTTTGACAACAGAAGTTGTTAATCAATCTGCAGACAGTATGTTCAGCATTTTCAATTAAAAATACTGTGATTGCACTCAGTGATGGGTGTGAAAGGGTTTCTAATTTTGGGGGGTTTATTTTTAAGAAAAAAAAATTCTGAGACACCAAGCCCTTAATGGATCTGCTTTTCTCTTGACCTTCAGGGAACTACAGCTTCCAGATTTTCAGCTTAATTCTCAAAGGCAGACCCTAGGCTATATTACACAGAAGCCAGTGGGGATTCTGGCAGTATAGAAACGTCTGGATCAGATTACAGTATAAATCAGTGATTTCTAGGTGTATTTAGACTTGTATTTTATTTTTTTTTTTGTTTCCTTTCACTTCATGGATAATCGGAAAGCGATGTACCCTGTATTTGGAAGTTCATCAAAAAGCCTGTAGTAGGTAAAGATCTAGGGCTATGCTGAGCAAAATCTCCCTTTTAAATGCCCACCTTTAAATTAAGGACAAACTAAACTGATTTTCTGAAATAATCCTAAAATGTGTCAATTAAAGAAGCAATAACTTTACATTTTCTATTTAAGAATTATGTGAATCCTGTGACATTTTGTATCTTACTGTGGCTTTAGCATGTACCTTGCTTATTACTGGAAAACTGAAATCAGATTTTTGGTAAAAAGTTAAGGAGCTCTGTGTATAGCTGATGGGTTTTCCCCACATTTCCTTTTCATCAGCATAGAAGGCAGGGGATCTATTGTTTCTGACAACTTCACTAATCTGAAAGCATGGTAATTCCATAGAGGAGGTGGGTTGTTAGGCAGATGAGTGGAAATGAAGACTGAGAGTATGTAAGGCAGAGTCAGGCTGAAATATATCAGAAAAATACCTGTGCACACAGGCTCTCAGACAGTGAAATACTTGAGTGCATTTGACCATGTGAACAGAGAAGGATGCTATAGCATGTACCTTGAGTATTCCCTGAACAGATGCCAGAAAGAGGTGTTCAGGAGACTGCATTAAAAATACAGGAATCTCAGTAACACAAGTGCACGTCTCATCTTTTAAATATTTTTGAAACAAAAGTAATTGCCAAAAAAGTCACACGGCAAATGTTAAATTTAGTGTTGCAGTCTTACCTACGAGCACCCAAGTTAAAACTTCAGCTATATGAACTGTATAATTACAGTGGTTATACAGTGTTTTTATAAAGAATATTGTGTATAGTTACAGGGCTTAGAAAAAAACCTATGGTGTCTTGTTTCTTTTCTCTAGGAATAAAAAAAATGCCATCCCATTGGGATTTATTTAGTTTATTTTCCTGAACTTCTGGATCTTTCTGAATACATTTGCATAAACGTATTTGAAAGTTTTTGATGCCTGAAGTATTGTTTTCAAATTTCTGCCTGTGAATAACGTAAGAGGGAGGGATAATGAGGGTATTAGGATTCTT
Organism: Falco peregrinus; assembly: GCF_023634155.1. NCBI lineage: Eukaryota > Metazoa > Chordata > Aves > Falconiformes > Falconidae > Falco > Falco peregrinus. The sequence goes on from NC_073723.1 coordinate 92,769,704, forward strand.
TATGGTCTTCCTAATTGCTAAAATAATGCACAGAAAATGATGAACAATTTTAGAACAAAAGAGGTGCAAATTGTTTAAGTGGAGGACGGTAAGGCGAATGACTTGTAGATGAAGCAAACTGCTGGATGTTGGACGTGGAAGCAGATGTAGGAAAGCATGTGCTTTGTGAGAATTTAGAAATTAATGGGAGATTTATGGCCATCTGTGATACGGTTTTGTGTAAAGCTGAGTTAATTTTTTTTCTGTGTATGTGTTTATATATAGATGTTTAAGCCTTTTCTTCACAACTTTGGTAGATTATAGTGATGTGTCACATAATAAATACAGACGCTTTTAACCAAGTAGATAACTTAATTTCTGGGGAGTTTTAATGCAGCATATAATAAAAATAGTGGAAATTTTGGGGAGAAATGTCTGTGTTCAGACTTTCTTAAATTACATTTTCTTCTATGCTATCACCCTTTTCTAGCCAATTCGATATGACTAGAACAGACCTTCAGAAAACCTAAATTGGTTTGACTTGAGTCTTGGTAATGAATAGTTGCTGTAACACTGAATATACTAGTGGAAATGTTCGTTTGGGAACTGGTATAAACCAGTATGCAGACCTGACTAATAAATTGGGGGAACAATTAATTTTCAGTGTGAAGTTATGGAACTTTGAAGCTAACTTTTTTTGAAAATGTGTTTGATAAAGTGAAATATTTTTAGGATTTTTTTCTTAAGGTTTTCCTAATCCAAGTTTATAGGGCTAATATTGATGTGGATTATTGTAGTATCAATGGTTTTGTTTAATAATGCCACTTGGAGATTGTCATTGTCACTTAGGTAAACAAATTTTGTGCTGAGGTGAAAATGTGACTCTGGCTCTGGGCTGTTCGGCCTGTATATGTGGATTAAATTAAATTCGTGTGCTGGTGAGTTTGATGGAGGAGGTATGTGTGTTCACTGTAGCAGAGTGGAGGGAAGGGAATTTTTGTTTTCTGTAAAGTAGACTGACTAAAATGGATTTAAAAATTCTTCACAAATTTTATTCAGCTTTTTCTGTTTGAGCAGGTGATATAATTGGCAGATGAAATGGTTTTCTGAACTAAAAGAAACAAAGACCCCCCCCTTTAAAAAGTATCTGTTCATGTGTATTATAGATTAATGTTCTTTTTATTCTATTTTTAGAGGTTTGCTATTTTTACTCCTTGCTGATAGCTCACAAACTCAGTGTTGTACGTAGGGTCATTTATTTCTTCCAAGTTGTTTATAGTATAAGATACTAATGAACAAAACTTCATATTACAGTGGAATGTTTGTGGAAAAATTCAGCGTTTTGATGTAATGGCATTTGTGTGGTTAAGTGTTCTTTGTGGGGAATCTCTTCCCTCCCCAAATAAATAATGTGCCAGAAATCCTGATGTAGATATACATCAATATATAGGTATGCTGTTCATCATAACTGATAAGATGCTGTCATTTAATATGTACAAGGAAAAGGATTTATACTAGTGTAGATTTTTTTGTGACATGTGATAGATAGAAGGTTAATTGATGTTAAATGGATGCTTTGTTAGCCCTTCATCAGCTACTAAACTAGTACAGGGGGAGTGCAAATCATTACTACAAAAGGCCAAGACCAGTATGTTTTCTTAGTGAGGTTTACAGGTCTTTTTTTATCCCTCCCTTCTTTCCCTCCTTCCCAACCACACAAAACATAACCAGCTGTAACGATAGGAGGAGAGAGCAAGCAGCTTTCCTAAACCCACGCACTCGCACTCCTGCCCCCCTTTTCCTCCTCATACCTCAGCAGAGTGACAGCTTCTAGATGTTGCGTGCGAGTGAGTTCAGCTGGTGCTGTGTGGTCTGGGTGTGTGGTCTCCAGCTCAACTGAGAGGCTGCTAACAGAGTGGATGAGAGAGAGCAACACTGTTTACTTTAATTTATTTCGGATGCCGGAACTGTGCCCGGAGTTTCTCCTGAGCTGGGTTCCACAGTGAGCGGTGTCAATCCCTCGCAGCTGCAGCGGGCGCTGAACTCCTCTGCCGAGGGCTCTCGCAGCGTCTGCCTCGGGTCCAGCCTTTTAATCCCTTGTGACTCCGAAATGTTAATGGCATCGCTGAGTGCTGCGATTATTTTGCTTTCGCTCTGCCAAGATATATAGCCATGAAGATGTACCTTGCTGGGTTAAGGAAAGCAGGACTTCTGCGATAACGGAGGAAACAGGAGAGCACGGCTATTGTGAAAGCAAAACTGCTGCGCTTATTCCTTGGCTACCCTAAAACTAAAATTGCTATAATGTATAATAATTCGTGACTGACTGGAATATTCATGAGCCCTTTTAAAAAGAGGAGGGTGTCGTATTATGTCATTTAATACTCCAAATCTTTTCTTTTTGTGCTCTCCATTGCAAAACTTGCACATCTTCCCAAATTGAAACTGATTTTGGCATGTAATGTTGTCCTGTAGGGTGATGTGTTTGTCAGTGTTAATATTGGCTTGAATCAACATGCCGGATATGACAGGGCAAGACAAATGAGGCTTTGTTTTTTTCCTCTGTGACAGTGAAATTACCCCCTTTCTTATGTTTGTTCATCTTTTCATTATAAGTAGCTTAGTGGTGTTTTGAAGAGGTTCGCCCCCCCTCCCCCCAAATGTAAGATTCGTGGGCACTTCTTGTTTAAATTGACAAGTCTTCTTTTATTATTTAAATAAACATGCATAGATTCTTAATATCACTTGGAATTTCAGCATTGTTTAGCTTATTCACTTCCCAGTCTTTTCTGGCAGGCTTGCAGAATGGACTTTGTATTATTAATGCAGTGTTGAAGGCTGTGGAAATTCTAGGGCACTTCAGATCTCCAGAGGGGTTAATAAATGTCAGTTATTTTCACAGTGCTGCTTTGTGGATGCTTTCAAACCTTGGTTTATGTGGATTGTCTGTCTGAATTTATATTGTTGGGAAGATAAAGCACAGAAAAGGTTGCAATAGTGTTTTCCATCATTTTGTAATGGTTTTGAGTACAAACGCAGGAAACTTTTTGCTTTGTCATCCTTCTTGGGGTCATTTGCTGTGTCCCTTCACTGACTCTGTCATAGTGTGTTGTACTCAGGGGACTTCTTGGGTTTTCTAGTGAAAACAAATTATTATATTTATTTAGTGGAAGCACAAGTTTGTGTAGTTTAAGGTGAAAAGGCCAGCACCTAGGTTCTGGAATCTGCGTATTTATTGCTTGTTTAAAAAAGGGTGTTTCATAAATCTATTCATTTGGAAAGCATTTAATGCTGCAATGTTAGTGTGAGAAGAGTACCTTACCTACTGTTTTCAGGTTGGTTTGTCTTTTAGAAAGTAAACAACATCATCTGAGGAATACTGTAATTTGAACATGGGTGATGCTTTGGTTGTTCCTGCTGTTCCTGCCTGAAAAATTTTGAATTTGTATTCTGTCACGTATATATGAGTGAGAACAAATAAATAACTGTTACCTGAAGACTTGCATGCTTGCTTGTAGCTTTAGACTTCCTCAACAATTACAAATAGGCTTTTTCTTTCCTCCCTTCTTGACAGCTTAGATTCCCTTTGCTAGATGACCATGGCACTTGCATTGACCTTGAGTCTGTCTTCCTCCGGGAGAGTCTTTTACATTCAGTGTCTATGACAAACTACCGCTGAAAACTTAACTGGATTTTCAGTCACTGGAACCAATTTGCTATCTTATTTTTGAAGTCAGAAACTCCTTCACTTCAACTGCCAATTTTTCCACTGGTGAAATTTGTAAGGTGGCACCTGATTGTTACTCATCTTCTGAAGTTCAATGTCTTCATGATGTTTGTTGTTTTTCTTTTGCGTTTTGAACTTACCAGCCAATTTAATATCCTTACATCCTGAACTTCTGTTGTTTGCTTATTTCATATTCTGGTAGTACTTCCAGAGTGGTAAGCAGTACTCTGCTTTACAGAACAGATATGGTAGCTATTGGCACTTTGTGTTTCTTTTCTGCTTGCCATTGAAAGTTGAATGGGGAAACCTGTTTAAGAACTTTCCTTTTAAACCAGACGAGGGTTTTCAAAAGTCAAAAAAGCAACTAGACATGTATTTTCCCGTATGTTGGACAATATTTCATTTTTTCATTATTTCTTTTTAAAGTGGCTTTTCTTAGGATAGAGTGAAGGTGTCTCCTCTTTAGCAAGCTTGTAATGTTCAGAGTAGTCTGGTTTTCTTATTTTTTTTTAACCAAACCTTTGTGAGAGGACAGTTTATTTGAGAAGCTCATGTAAAGACAAAGAGATGTTTATGAAAGGCATTTTTCAAGATGGCTTTGTAGTAGGTGGTCTTTGCAGAGGCTTTCTAATTCCTTGCACTTTCATAACAAGAATTATGACAGAATAATATAATAATATGGGTAAGATCATGGGAGCAGTCAAACAGATGTCATCCATGTTAAACTGTTGGGGAGATATTGTGAGGAAATGAAGGTTTTTTGCAAAAAAAAAAAAAAAAAAGGTGGGGAGGACTAGGAGGGAGAGAGACCTCGGTTAGTGTAGAATAACATTGCCCATTCCAAAAAAATAGATGTGTTAACACATTTCTTCAGTGAGCCTGGCTCCTCAAAGGAAGTATCTTGTATAGAAAACGTATGCAATTGCCCCTAGTCCGTATAAGAAGCAGTCTTTCAGTACGAGGGCTGCTTGGTTTTGTATTATTTTACACATAATACATATTTGTAAAGAATATAATTTCTCTTTAGGGCAGTGCATAGAATTGCAACAAAACCTCTTCATTAGATTATTGTATCTTTTCATGAAATGAAAAAGTAATTATTTTTTTCAGCTTTGCTTTGAAAAAAAATTTTTTTAAAAATTAGAAACTTGCTTTTGGGCTGCAGTAGTATACTGGCTAGGCTTCCCGATAAGCAGTTCAGTCATTTTAACTATCGGCATGTTTGTCAGGAGGAGGAGGAGTATAAATGAATTTAAGGCCCCCAAGTGTTTGTTTGATGTTTGTAGTAAGGACAGATTCCATAGAGTTCCTTCACTCACTCTTTGAAATAAATGAATCCAATTGCTGTTTAATAATAATAGAGCATCTCAGTGCCGTAGTGCTTTTGTAATGTGTTGAGATTTACTGTGGTATTCTCATTCCAGTCAGGTATTTTAAAGCAATTCTGCAGTAAGTATGGAAATACTTTAGAAGAAATATTAGACCTTGGGAGGCTCAGCATTTTTATTACATTTATTTAGCTCATCATGAAGGGGGATCTAGTGCCAATTTCTGAAATCCAGAAAAATATGTTGTAATATTAGTTTTGAGTTTTGGTATTGATTCAAGCCAATTACCTGTGTGCCTAGGTATTTTGAAAGAAAGAATGGTTGCAATGCAAGGGAACTGTAACTTTTTTTTTTTTGGCAGGGGGAGAGAATCAACCAAATAATACCAAAGTAGCTTCTATTTCACTTGTTTTCCTCAAGATTTCTTTCTCTCCATATTACCACTGAGTTCCTCAAGATGGCTTTTTTACATCTGTGTTACTGACTAACATTCTATAAAAATTTTTACAAAAAATTGCTCACAGAGGTGCTTTATGTTGTCTTACTGGTATCTAGACACGTGCTGTTTCCTAGCTGTGTATGTGGGGATATGATCCCACTGTTTCTTTACAGCTGTTGTATATCCTCAAGCTTTGCTGAGGATCTGTGAGAACAGCTGCAAAGACCGTGTAGATAAGATTACAAGGAAGAGATGCAGTTTGTCCTCCTTGCTGTAAGTAAACTTGGGCACCTGATGCTTCTCTGAGATCCTCTTTGCACAGGACTGCAGAGGAAACTTCAGACTGAAAGGTCCGAACTTCTGTGCATATGTGTCTTGTACAGGAATAAACAAGACTTTCCCTGCATTTTTTGGATTCTGATTGCTCCAAGTAGTAATATTAGGTATAGCAGTGGGAATTGGAAGCTTAATTTCTATTGTGCTGCCCATTGTTTTGGCAGGTGATGCTGTGGTAATGGCAGAGTTAAATGCAGCACAGATGAGAGGAGAGCTGGGCAAGCATTGTGGCTCCAGGACTATCTGGGTCTGTCACTTTCACCTGTGGCAATGACGTGGACCAACAGTAGTGCAGGTGGGCTATCTAGACAGGAAGGCTTGGGGTAAGGAATGGGAGGTAAGGAAGGGGAATTACCAGGGCGTCTGGATTTGAAAGGAGAATTGGGATATTAACACTCCTCTCCCTCCCTGCTTGAATTTACGGATAAAAAGTCAGAGGGCGAATCGGCAGGACAGGAGCAGGAAGTAGTTCAGCTGCAAGACTAGGACCTGGCCTCGGATTTGAAGTGAGGCAAAGACTGTCTAGATGTCTCTGCGAGGAGGGAAAAAACAGTGTTGGGAAAGAAGGAGTAGGTTATGAGGGAGCAGGAGGGAGGGGACTGCCTGCCAGAGCACAGCCTTCTCTTCTGTACTGGAGATGACTGTCAGCAGATTTCTTTGTAATCTGCTGGTAACAGTCCTCCTCTCCTTCAGTGCTGTTATACCCACAAGGTTATAGATTGCATCTGTTGAGTACTCAGTTCTCTAGCCTCATGTTGGGTTCATGTTAAAGGTTCCAGTATTTTACATACAGACTTACGAGAGCATCCATGTGGCACTAAATTCCTGTTCTCATCAGTTTGTTTTTGCGAAAAACTGGGGAATTAATGTTTTACTAAAAACATAATGTAATTTTTAATGTTGTGAAGTCAACCAGTCAAGAAATATTATGTTTGCCAGTTAAAAACACAAAACCAAAACAAACCACCTTAGTTCCCGGCATATGTTGCGTGCGTTATCATGGGCTCTTACCAGACTTCCTTCATGTACTGGACATGGCTCACATACTGCAACTTACTGTGTTCTTGCTTGTTCAACAGGAATCTGCGTCTCTTATGAATTGTGCACTCTTCAAATGTAGTCTCAAAAGTTCTAGTAGTTTTATGGTGTTCAGAGTACCTAAATCCTTCTTCCATATTAATGAATTTGTATGTGAAATGGGTATTTAAGATCAAATGTATTTTTAGATTTGAGGTGGTTTCTCAGGAAGTGAGTATTTTGGAGCATTGTACAGCATTTCCGATGTTCAGGCTACATTTCACACTGACTCCAGCTGTGACTTTGGGCTGAAGGTGGACACCCAGAAACTGAGAAGAAAAAAAAAAAAAGTCATTGTAAAGTTTTATTATAAGTGACCTGCTATGTATCTGTGATATAGATAGAGACACGATCATGTCCTGGGGGCACTATTCGGTTACTTTCACCACAAGATCTTCCTCCTTATTCCTGCCTTTTTGATTTCTATCTTCATTTTCAGTGTGCGTTCCAACTTCAGAACATGAAGAAAGAAACCCATCGATGGGAGCTTCTTTGATCCCCATGGCAGATCTATCTAGTAATGATGAAAAATTTGGGGAGGTTGTGTGGAAGCAGGGTGTATGAGGATACAATGAATCTATTTTGTATACGCAGAAGTGGCTGAAACAAAGATATTCTGGTATTTCCTAAATGTAGGTGCTTAGAAACTGCAACTTCACTGCAGTTTATTGTTAGGGATGATTTACAGAGGTTCTGGTTTTCAGGGACTTAACTATTTGCAAGTAAAAATAGAAAATATACCTTGATCCAAAATAAAAATAGGTTAGAGAAGCCTTATGAAGCTTGGTTATATTCCGTGTTGATTTTTTTACCAACCTGAACTTTTAAAGTTGTGTACACTAAAGTGTTCTATATGTGTACCTAAGATTTTTGAATGCTGACCTGTTTCATCATTCCTGAATTTTCTTAGAAATAAAAACATTGCTTCCTGTAGGTTATTTTTGGTTCTTACCTTTCCAATCCAGATGAATTCCTATTAGAAACTGATTATAGATAGCTAAATTCCAGAGTACCAAATTAAATTTTTTTTACTAGGAATGTTAAGGATGATGTTGTCTCTTAGCAGAAGAATTCAGGAGTCATGAAATGCAGTAGGTGATGCAAAATTACTGTGGAAATCCTTCAAAGAAACTTTTTTTGCCTGCCTTATGACTTCTGTAAGACCTGTGTACCTATGGGCAGGTTCTATGTTCAGTTGGTGATGTAAAAGTGGAGAAGTTGGTGGGATCTAACGTGCTTCAGGTTCTACTAGTTTGCATCTTACAGCTGCAGAGCTGTACAAAGGAAACTGCTAATAAGCCAAAGGAATTTGTGATCAGTTGCATAGTAAACTAAATGTAGGCTGCATAACATGCCTGCCCTGTTGGTGTTTGTATTACAGAGCTAATTATCCTGACTGGAGTTGACTCCTGTAATTTCAGGTGCAAAGGAATATTCTTCTGGAAATGCTTCTTCAATAATTTTATGTACATTTCTGTTGGGATATTATTTGTTTTGTTGATGTTCTCTGCTACTGTAGTGTCTGTAATGTTTTAATTTTCTCAGTTTACGTTAAAGTTAATGCTTTGTACAAATAAGTGCTGGGGGCTTCTTCCCATGGGACTGTCTGTGGCAGTAAGTCTAATTTTGATGGGGAAGTTATCCGAATGTTTACTCATGGTCTATTACTTAGCTTAGCAATTCTAAACTTTCCAAGGAATACAATAATAGCTTTCTAATAGAGGATTGAATAGGCTTATTAGAATTCTGACATAAGTGATTTAGAGTGTGTGTGATAGTTTCATTAAGCATTTTGAGGGTTTAATATTTTTCTGAATATATTTTTTATTTATAGTTCAGAACTAGAGCTGTAGTTAAAAAAAAGAAAAGTGCAAAGGTGCAGGTATTCTTTGGAGCAAAAAAGACTTTGAGGGTGATGTTCCACACTTCCATTCACATTTCTCTACCATTTTAAAGAACATTTTAAAAGTTTTTAGTAATTTTTACATAATTACTGTTTCTTTAAATGATTGTTTCTTGCTGAACAGACAAAAGCAACTCGGTTTTCAGTAACTGAGTAGACATCATGTCTCGAGCACGGCAGCCTCCACTTGTAACTGGCATCTCTCCCAATGAAGGCATTTCATGGACAAAAGTGACAATTAGAGGAGAAAATTTGGGGACTGGGCCTACAGACCTCATAGGTAAGTTGAGGAAAAAAAACTTCTTTTGAGACTGTAGACTATCACATTTGGAATATGATTAGAGATTTATTTTTTTGCATGGTAGTCATCTGTGTTGTGTGATATGAGGAATGCCCTTTTCACAAGTATGTGCTTGAATCCACAGGGATGCTGGCCGATGTATAACTCATCAGAATGATCATACTTTGCTAGATGAACCCCTTAGCCTGACTTGTCTCATGCTGAACACCAAGAGTGAATGTCTATGCAAGCATACTAGAAGAGGGTAGATGTAATGACATTATCCTTTGTTACTTTCCCTTGCACTGAGAATTTCAGCATGAAGACTTTCGTATCAGAAGTGTTTTCAACATACTGCGAAAGTCACTGAGTGTTGCTATTCCTTGAACTAGTACAAAGGTCAATTTGTGTAACCACAACAGCTTTGTCAAAGCTACACATTATATGAAGAACCATTTCTTTTGCTGTTTTGATTTTAACAATGTAACTTTATTTGAATCATCATAACTTTTGTGTTGAAAGAGGGAACAAACAGTTTTCTCTGATTCTCCTGACCATACAGATCTTGATCATCACTGCTCTGTTGCTTTTTTTTCCACACTGAAAAGTCCTGGCATGTTTAAATTTTCTGCATGTATCTTTGACCCTTCTTGTTGCTCTTCAGTGAATCTCTTTTGGTTTCACTACCAGTCATGGGTGAACATCATTTTGGTTACATGCGGTGTGCAAGATGTGAATACGCTGTGGCATAATACTGTACTTTCACTTTTGTTTTGTATTACTTCCATAGGACTCTGTTTTATGTATAGCTCCTGCTAAGCATTGAGCTAATGTTTTTCATTGTTCTGCCTATTAAAGGCCCATGATTTAATGCTTGAGGGTTAGTAGTTAGTTTGAGCCTGTCATCTGTGAATTTAAAGTTTTGCCTGTGTGTATCGTGTCTTTGTTCACTAAATTTCAGCTGTGGTTTTATAGTGCATCCAGTCAATCACACAAGGCCTGTTCCGCATTTTTTCTAGTGTTTACGGTCTTTACATTTTGAATAAATCAATGTCATCAGCAAACTTTGTAACTTCTTCATGTTGTCTTTTATGAATATCTTGAACATAAGTGATCCCAGCCCATGCCCTGTGGAAACTTTCCTCAGTGAAAACACACCATTTACTGTAATCCTGTTTCTATCTTAACAAGCTGTTTATCTGTTTGAGGATCATATCCTATAGCTGCTTAATTTTCTTAAGCCTTTTGCGAAGGATTTCGTAAAATCTTCTGGAAATCCAAGTTAACTATTACTACTGGAGTTTCCCTTATTTCTTTTGTAAGTTAAGCATATGAGTACTTCAGTATTCATGTTAGAGACAATTTATCTAATTTGTTGTGGAACCATGACTCCTTTGAAGTCCATTGGAATTTTGTTTGGCTTTGTTAGAAACAATATTTCACTTCATGGCTGTAAACCAAGATTCCTGAATTCCATTCATGGTCACCACAATGAACTTTATGGCCAAGCATAAGTTACTACAATTTTCCCCTTCACTTCAGTTTGCTGTCTCTCAGAAGGGGAAGTACTGTTTTCCTGAGCTGCTAGGCAAGGTTGTGGTATACTAATGAATCTTTATTGAGAAATAATCAAATAACTGATGATGTTAAAAGGTGAGTATGTTTCTGTGTATTTGTGTAGTTGATGTAGTTTGATAACCTCACTAGTTTGTTGGTATGATCCTCTTAGAAGTGATCAGTTCTGGGTTCTGGGAAAGAAGACATCTTCTGTACTGTGCCTCAATATTACAGCTGACTTAACTGCTAGTGTTTTTTTCTCTTATGTTTTTTGGAGTAATGCTTGTAACATAGAGCTGCTAATAACCTCACCCTTGGAGGTAAATATAAAAAAATAATGAAATGTCTTTTTTTTTTTTTTTTTTTCCCCTTAGTTCAGTTCTCAGCTTTCTCCAGTATAGTGACTAAGGCTTAAGACATGTAAAGATTTCTTTTCATGGTTGAATTAGGCATGTAAATATTCCCTGTGACTTGAATGGAAACACTTGCAAAAGTGAGCCTTTGTAGGCACAAGATTTAAGCAAGTTTGAGTGAGGGTTTTATAATTTGTTATTTGAGATGCATTAGAGTAAAATGAAAAACAAGAAACTCTTTTATGTATCATAGAACAGTTTGGGTTGGAAGGAACCTTGAAGATCATCTAATTTAAAGCCCCCTGCCATGGGTAGGGACACCTTCCGCTAGACCAGGTTGCCCAAAGCCCCATCCAGCCTGGCCTTGAGCACTTCCAGGGATGGGGCATCCACAGCTTCTCTGGGCAACCTGTTTCAGTGCCTCACCGCCCTCATAGTGCAGAATTTATTTCTAATATCCAATCTAAATCTACCCTCTTTCATTTTAAAGCAATTATCCCTTGTCCTATCACTACTTCATGCCCTTGTAAAAAGTCCCTCTCCAGTTTTCCTGCAGGCCCCTTTTAGGTACTAGAAGACCACAGTAAGGTCTCCCCTGACCCTTGTGTTCTCCAGACCGAACAACCCCAACTCTCTCAGTCTGTCTTCGTAGGAGAGGTGCTCCATCCCTCTGGTCATCTTTGTGGCCCTCCTCTGGACTTGCTCTAACAGGTTCATGTCCTTCCTACGTTGGGGGACCCCAGAACTGCACACTGTGCTCCAGGTGGGGTCTCACGAGAGTGGAGTAAAGGGGGAGGTAGATACCTGTTTATATATAAACAGAATATCAAATAATAGAACATGCCTTTTTCTTTCTTTTAAGAGAGAGCCTTCTAGTAATCTCTTTGTATCTTTGTATCAAATAAACTTTTTTTTTATTTGTAACTATAGCTTGGTACAAAAAGTCAAATCCAGGAGATACCTGTAGCACTTGTTCTCTCAGGGTTTAGTTTGTCTCTTAGAACATTTGCAGCTGCATTTTGCAGGCATTGTAAAATTGTCAATATATGAACTTAACCAAAATTGAAAAGTCTCAGTAAGAGAATTACTTGTGCCTACTTACTGAAAGGCACATGAAAGATTGAACCCAAGTGTGATGTTCTCAGAGATCTTTGTATCATGCAAAAGATTAAAACGAAATTTTATTTTAAGCAAGTTTTCTCTTTCTGGAGAAAACAATGTTGTACCTGTACTATCAAAAGGTCTCCTCCAACATACCTTTATTTGTTTTAGAAATTGTGCCATTACTGTATCTAGTGCGGTACATGAAATGTTAATAGAGACTTACTTTCTTTTGCATTTAAGATGCAGACAAAGGCTCTTACCTTCCATTTCAGAACTGTCAGATCTTGTGATCTTGTTTTCTTGGGAACCGTACAAACCTTCAATGAGTAGAAAATAATTGGTACAACAATCTTTAAAACATTTGTTCAAAGCTTTTTTACACTGTTAAATTGCTATAGCTCAGATCTTGATTTTAAAGTAGTACTTAATTCAAGCATGAATCCAGACCTTTGAAATTCCAGGGTGAAAACTTCTTTATGAAGGGTTCAGACAAATTCTTTCAGGTAGTCTCAGTTCCTACCACAACCTTTTTTTTTTTCCCTCAGAGAGGTTGCTAGCATAAAACCAGAAGAGATGTAATAATATAACGTAAGGTTAAAAGCCATGCATCATAATTGTGTGGGTTTTTTTATTCCCCTCTGAAAAATAAAAACTGGCCTGATTAGAATGTTGTAAATAAATAACAACACAAACTTTTTTTTATTATTTTAAGGTTTTTTTAACGTGTGTGTATCCTATTCCACCTTCGTGCGCACACACACCCCCACACCCACCCACCGTCTCCCTTTATTCAGGCATCTTTTAAGAAACAAATCTATTGTCCTTGTTCAAGTAAAATTGCTTTCAGTTGTAATAAGATTCAGTGCCTTTCTGTTTTTTGGGGTTTTTTTTTTGAATTTCATTTTGAAAGTAGTTTTTGGCAGGGAGTAAGGCATTTTTACATCTGACAACTATGAAAACTGCCAAATTTGTCTGCTGTATAATGTCAGAGACTTAAACTGTGAGAAAAAGTAAGTGTGAAGCTTTGGTACGGAGCCACATGTGCTGACCCTTTTGTCTGTAAGTATTTTTGAAATTGATCAGAGCTTTCTAGAAATTAAAAACAAAAGCCAAGCCAACAGGGGAGGAACTGCTATGCCTGACTAATTTATACTCCAGTACAGCCTTGTCCTTTTGGACATAAGGCAAAATGTTTCTAGGTAAGGGTGTTACTCAAGAAGAATCTAATGAAGTTCTCCAAATCGATGCTATAGAAATTGGGGTCTTGCCAATTCTTCAAATCAATAAAACTCTGATTAGGAATATGGAAATTGTTGCTCTGGATATGAGAAAACAGTCCATCTGTTCCAGCATTCAGAGTCTTGATCTGACCAGGATTGGTCACATTGATCAGTCAGCTTGATCAGCTGGTCAGACTGATTTAACATGAAACCCCAGGAAGCGCTGGACCTTATATTAAGGTGTACCTTGAAACTTAAGTGTTAAGAGGTGTTCTAAAACACTAAAGCTTGAACATACTAAAATATGCCACAGTCTTCCTGTGAGAGAGCTTCATGGCCAAAATGTATGTTATATTGTTATTTCATGACTCGTCATTTGTACTTCTGTTACGAGGAAGTTTAGAAGAGGAAATAGATGAACATTACATGACTATTCTTTTATAAAACAGGGGTAGTTTATTCGGCAGAATCAGTCTTGCATCATGCATTTTGAACAGAAAAGACTGGAACAGACTATTTGTCAATTAATACTTTTCTGACCAAAAAATGCCTCCTGTGTCCACAAAAGTTTAGCTAAACAGATAGGGTTGAAAAAACCATTTTTAATTCTGAATATTTTGCAGTGATTCTTTTTTTTTTTTTGCTATTCAAAGTCATATGGAGTGAACCTATGAAAGATTTTTTGCATGCAGTTTTGATGAAAGTTTCATAGAAGTACAATATGGAACAGTAGTCCTCTAGTGTCTTGTAGACAGAAGGTCTATTGTATAACATGAAGTAAAAGTTGCAGTAGAACAGCCATAACTGGTGGAAAAGATTAAAATAAGCTTCAGGCAGCGCTTGTGTGTATCATATGAAGTGTCGCTACGATAAAAGACCTGAAATCACTTGGGGAACATCTGAAACATGTTTTTGTGACTTTCACTGTAGTTGGCTGTAAGGGATTCGAGAAGGGTCATATGTTTATGTAAAGTATGTGAAGCATCATAAATGTACTTGTGTTACAGAATTTCAAAAGGTACTTCTATTCACGGTAGCGTATTACTTCTTTTCTTTTTCCCAGGTTTAACAATCTGTGGGCACAACTGTCTGCTAACTGCTGAATGGATGTCTGCCAGTAAAATTGTGTGTCGAGTTGGACAGGCTAAAAATGACAAGGGAGACATTATTGTTACTACAAAGTCTGGTGGCAAAGGAACTTCAACTGTTTCCTTCAAACTGCTTAAACCTGAAAAAATAGGTATTTTTCTTGTTCAAATTCACATCTGTTTTCTTTGCTAAACAAATACATGACTGAGTTCCTTTTAAAATAAAATTCATGTTTAAAATGGATCCACCTCAGGACAGTTCTTCAATTGTCTAGAAGCAGAGTGTATCAATAAAATGTGCAAATATATACATAGATAAGCTCATGGTATACATGAAATTAATCCTGCTATCTCAATATCCTGCTAAAGCCCTCAATGACTAATGAAAAGTAGCCCTTTATTTTTCTGTAAGGAATAGCACTAAGCTTCTAAAATTTAAGAATTTTTAATTACCTTAGGTGTACTAGATTAATACAAAATATAAACCAGCTCATGAGCTTCACACCTGAATCCTGAGCTGACAGTTAATCCTTTAAAGAAACTTGAATCCTCAGTGCCATTTCTTATTTGTAATTCAAACCATCCTGAAAGATGGGAAGTCTGAAGTATTTCTCATGAGATGCTTAACGATTGAAATGATGTGGCCAAGCAGACCTCTGCTTAATCTAGAATCCAGTCTAAATACTCTCTGGATTGAAAATATTTCTTTCAGAACACTTCATTGTTGAAGTTGGATGGTTATCTTTTCTAACATAGGGGTTCCCACAAGAACCATTTTAGACTTTTTTCTCTCAGTTAAATAACACCCGATTTCTCCCAAGCTGTACTAAGATCTTAATAATAGAAAGGTGAATCAAGTGCATATGTCACACAGTGAAGCTTTTGGTGATGGGCGAGGAGAATTGATATTTAAAAAACAGGTAAATGGGGTAATCTCTGGTGCTGAGCATCTGATGGGTATATTAGAGAAGGGCATGGCCAAGAGTAAGGCTGGCTGCACTTTTGGCTGAGGGCCAAGACCTATTGTGCCTCACCTTTATGCTTTGTTGTAAGTCAGTCCTGTGTCCTTTGAGTCATCCATCTTGGCATGTGGCCAGAGTTTACTTACTTTTTGGCTAGTGAGTGGCACAGAAAACCAATCTTCCCTAGTATATGCAAATAAGATGACCTCCAGGTAATTGCTCGGTTTGAAAGTAATAGATGACAAAATTTGGACAGATATCAAAATAGTTTGAGGAATGAAAAAATATTAATACTCTGTGATTAGGAAAATGCTCTTTAGGTATATGAAACTATGTGCTCTGTAAGAGGGTAATATTTGATACCCAGCCATGAATACCTTTTCAGCAGCTATAATAAAATAATTTAGCGTAATTGCATCCAGGTTGTTTTGCCATGTATCTTCCAATATATTACCTAGGCATGCATTTTATATTTATCAGGATTTTTCAAATTAATTCAGTATGTCAGAAGTTGATGGTGCTGGACTGCCCTTGTTGTTTTAAGGATCTGTGCTTTGTTTTCTCTAGGTATCTTGGATCAGTCTGCTGTCTGGGTGGATGAAATGAACTATTATGACATGCGCACTGATAGGAACAAAGGGATTCCCCCCTTGTCCCTACGTCCAGCTAATCCGCTTGGTATTGAGATAGACAAGTGAGTACCAAATGCCTTTAATCCACATTTTTAGTGGTTTTCTCTATATGTGCCTTAGTGAATTCCAGAAAAGTTTAATGGTTTACAGGGTAGGGAAAGATTTAAAAAACCCCATACGTATATTAGCTGTTGGTGTGCTCTTTGGTGCTCAGAAGAGTTGTTAGTGCACATTCTATCCTGCTTCATAATCCTCGTTTTTGTACCATCAATTAGAACTGTAGATAATCGAAAAGCCTGATATATTGAACCCCAGTGATGTTTAGATTTTGAGGATTGGTAAATAACCTAAGGCTTTGGATTTATACATTGTAGCTATGGAATACTTACTGTTGCATTTGAGTTTCATGGGGCTTTTAAGGATGTTTAGATTGCTATCTGTTGCTAAAATTGCACTGTAAAATGTGATTTATTATACCACATCAGCTAGTTTATTGAAATATTAATACTGTTTTCCAACCCACAGACTTCCTTACTTTTGTTAGTAAGTACGGTGGAATTTACGACATACTTTTTTTCTGAAATAGAAACTTTATAGTGAGTGATAAATGGAATTAGAAGGCTTTAAATGGGACACTTTTTGGGCTCCAAACCTGCCCAACTCCTAGAAATAGCATCAGGAATAATATTTCTTTTGATCAAGATACCAGCTCTACCAAAACCAAAGGGTATTTAAAATTTAACTATTGCTAGGGGTCTCCTCTGCTGAATAGTCTGTGAGGGGGAATGCATTGGAGAGAATCTGCAGCATCTGTTGTTACCTTGTTCTGATGGGGAACCTGCGCTTTCTCAAAACCCATATGGGATTTCCAGTGGATCAGTCATCACCTTCCAGCCTCTGGCTGTACGTTTTTTTTCCTAGTTTGAGTATGTATATTTCTTTCTTTTCAAAGTACTAACCCAATTTTTTTGTACTACATTGAAGATTTTGTCTCTTTGTAAGTATTTTTCTCCATCTCGTGATGTAACTTCTGACAGGTACTACTTTCATCTTCTCCAGTTTTCCAGTCCTGTTAAAATGTTGACTCTAGGACTGTGGACAATATTCCAGTATCTTACTAGAAGACTTCCTGTCTCTCCTCCAGTCTCCCTTTCCTGTTCATAAACTAAAAAAAACAGTAATCCTTTTTACCACAGTGCTGCACTGGTAACTAGCAGTGAGTGGCTTGTTAGCTGATTCTCTGAGTTGCTACTTTGCTGCTGGCACAATTGCTCGTTATTCTGTAGGGATGGCCTGGATTCCTTTATCCTGACTGTTTCTTTTTGCATTTGACTGTGTTCCTCTATTTGTTTCTTCGTTGACAAGTCTGTCATCTTAGTTCAGATGACAGTCTTTCTACTTAATGTTTTTACCAACTATTTATAAAAAAAATCTTGGTCATAAAGGTGTTATTGGTGATGATGCAAATACTGGTGAAAGAGTAATGTGGGCTTTAGTAAAACTTTACCTACATATGTTCTCAAGTTTGCTTCTTCAAGTATTGGGTGTTTTGGTTTTTTTATAGTTAGTACTTCAGTCCATGTAACGTACTGTTCTATTGGCATCGCATAAAACTATGTCTGTAATCAGTCTTATGGTAGCAAGTCTCCTTTAAACTGATATACTAATTTTGCCTGGTTACTTTATTCAATGAAGCACTTAATCTCAAAGCCAATATAATACGTTCTCAAACATTGTAACAAACAGGTGCGACTGGCTGACATTAAAACTGATTAGTTGAATTAGTTGAACCCTGCAACAGCTTTTCCAATATTTTATCTGGGATTTAAGTCAATATAACTAATTTGATTATGTAGTCCTCTCTCCATAGGTTTCTTACAATACTTCTTTCTGTAAATACAATGGTTATGACATAGTTACTTTTAATTTGTTCTTATTTTAACAAAATGTCTAATGTACTATTTGGCATCATAACCAAAATTGGTAGTTCTTACAGTTCAGACAGTGTTGATGTGATAGATTAAGGATTGTCTTCCAGAAACCTAATAGCATTAGTTTGAGATTTGTTTAATTTAGTAATGTTTGGATGTTTGTTAAATAGAAACCCAGTGATACTATATTTTAAATGTTTCATCTAAAAGCATTAGAAAATACCATGTTAATGAAACCTCAGATTTTATGTGGGAAAAAAACCCATCAGAAATGTGTAAGTACAGATAGGAAATAACCTTTTTGTAAGGGGGGGAGAAATAGGGAAATCTTTGGGCAAGTATAGTATCAAGCCTCGTTTATTGGAGGTGAGGTGTGAAGATTATTGCAAGCAGTGGTGTTGAAAATTACCTGTTTGAGAGAAGGAACACTAGGCAATATAACAAGTAATTTTATAGAGGGATTGAGGAATAAGTTATGGAGAGGGGGAACTGGATGTCAATTGGAAGTCAAATACTCTCATTGGGAAGGAGAGGAAAAGCCTGGTCTGCCCTTGTGCTATGGGTGAGCATGGTATTAATACTTGTGACTGTAGATGGAACATCCTGTGTTATTAATTAGAAAGTGCCCCCTCAATGGAAAAGCTTTCATAATTTCCTTGAGAAATAGGAGCAATATATTTACTTTTATGAAATAATCTCTACTACCATACGGTTTAACTAAACTTACATGTTTGCAAATACTTGATGTGATGGGTGAGTAATGAGAAGTTGTACAAGGTAGTGAAAAAAAGCAATTATAAATTAAGAAAGGGAGTAGATAAGCAAGATACTAGCATTTACTATTGCTAGACATGGGAATAATCTGTCACTAAAGTGATAAATTGTTAGAATTTTGGTGCTTTAACAGAAGGGGATGAATGATAGTTGCGTATACAAGGAGATGGGACTCTGCAGCATAATGGATCTCTCTTTTGTTAATACCTTTGGCTTCTTTAAACTATTTTAAAATGTGTAAAATTTGGGGTGTATTTTAATTTTGAAGCTGAAGCATTCAGCATTGATCTGACTTGGTGGGATTTACAACCCTTGCACCCTAATGGCTGCTCAGGGAAAGGAGTGCCTTATATTAGTGCTGCAAATAGTAAACAAAATAAACATTTGCAGAGAGGACCAGGGAGAAAAACAGTGAAAAACAGATGTGAGAAAATAGGATAGGAATAAGCTAGATAGGAGCATGCTGAAGAGAAGGTAGGAAGTGGCTAGACTGCAGACTGAAGTAAGTCCTTCCTCTAGAAAGTGGTTGTCAGTCATCAGCAAATGATACAGAAGAGACAATCTGCAGCATGGGAAAGAGGTGTATCACCTATCTGTTGTGATTTTTTTTAAAGTTTTATTTCTTTTTAATATGGGTTATGCTTAGTTCTAAAAGTTTCTTTTATGGCTTTTTTAAAACATTGTTCATGTTACTTTGTCCAAATAAAATGTGTTTTAAAGTTAATTGTGGCTTTTGAATCATTCAGATGGATACTTTCAAAGTGTTGCAAATGGGACATGGGTATACTGCAAAAAAGATCTGGTAAGGCGCAGAAGTGCTTTAGTACAGCATTTCATTAAACTATTGGGCAAGCACAGAGACAAATACGTTTATGCTGACTCAGTAGACATAACGATTGGAATTTAGTTGCAAGTGACTGGGATTTAAGTGAACAAAAAGTTTCGACAGTAAATTAGATAACAGGGGGTCTAACACATTCTATTAATTAGAATACTGCCTGTAGATGCATTGTGGAAGTAAAATATATTCTCAAAATAGGCACTGGAATTTTCTTTTTACATTCAAATGTTGCAAGGATGCAAAGTAAGAACTATGGGTATATACTCATCCTCCTGGTTGTTTTTTACACAGTCAAGTTATTTTAAATATTATATTTATATGCAATGTACAAGCCATTATATCTTGCAGCCTACATGTTTAACAGGTAGTAGGTATATGTAATTTCTGGCTGATAGGTTCTTCATATTTTCTAAGAATCAATTGTTGTTCTCATGCCATACAACTAAGAATCTCACTTGCTGAATAGTATCATTTCTGTTGTAATGAAACTTGAACTTGCTGGTTATTATGTGTCAGTGGTGATCCTGAAGTCACAAATGTTTTCCTAGAAGAATGTTTGCACACATTGGTCTCCTTCCTTGCTTATGGTTCTGCGTTCATCTTTCAAAACACAGAACTGATTCCATTAGATGAGGTTTCTTACATTGCAGTCGCTTACTGCATATTGTGTGCGTGCTATGAAGTATTTCATTCACACCAGAAGATAGATACTTAAAATATTTAATCTTTAAGTTCTAGTTTTTTGGTTTTCAGAGTGGAGTAAAGACTGATACAAAGCTTTAGTTTTCCGTCACTATCTTTATGCTGGCTTTAAGTGCAAAGCAGGTCTGTGCCACCTTCCTCCCCAGGGAGTGTTCCTGGCTGTGGTGTTAAGCATACGTAGCCAGGAACGCTTACGGAAAGCTTAAGTAACTTGCAGGAAGAAAAAGAGTATACAGAGCAGTCGCCTCAGACTGAGAAACGTGGAAACCTGGTGTGAAAATACTGACATTTACAGTGGTGTTGCAGTACTTTGGTTTTTGCAGTTTAGAGCTGTTACAAGAGCAAGTTGGTAGTTATGTCCTACCAACATAGGATTGTTCAGAATTTTGAGTGGTTCTGGGAGGGAATATGTGATGCTTGTTTCGTAACGGCACTGGTTGAAATCTGTTGGTGGAAAATTTAGTTCTGTGTAAGACTGGTGAATGAATTGCTTGCTCATTTGTACCACATACTTTTCCTCTCCAGCACAAGTCCTTGCTTAATCAAAGGTTCCCTGCCTCTTTTACCTACTCTGTCAGACCAAGAAAATCCATTCTCTGCAAAGCGGTAACAGCAGTCAGACCTAGTGGTGGTTAGAAAATCTTTGAATAGTGTTTGTTGTTTTGCATGTAGCAGAGGTCATTATGGTGGATCCATCTCGTACATGAAAGCAAATACTGACATGCTAAGTACATTCCACATACTTCTGTATCCACCCACTCAGTACAGATGCTTCCCTCTTCCCACGACGGCTTCCAAAACAGTTCATCTGGGAGGAGGGAACAGATGATCTTACGCTGCCACCTAATGGTAAACATCAGCTTGCTACCATGAGATCGGAAAAGACTTTCTGGAGACTTTGATATTTATTTATAAGTGGCTTGTATGGAAACGCAGTCAGTTTCATCCTTCAATGCGATGGGCTTGTGAAAACGTTTATCAGAGATCCACGTGGAAAAATTATGAAACCTGCAGGTGTACACAATATATATGTGTACATATGTACATATGTATATGATGCTGTACACAGTATATAGTCCTAGTTTTATGACTTTAAAAACATAGTAGCACTTAACTGCTTGTAAGGCTGATGCATCGCTTGCAGCTACCAGCCTGTAACCTCTTAGTAGATATCTCACATTCTGCCATGTCTCAAATATGGTTGTCATTTTGTTGTCGTATTTCTGATAAACCCATGCTACTAGGGAGTAATTGCCAGAGGGCATCCTTGTCTTTTTGCTGTTGGAGATCTTTGTTAACACCTCCTGATTTGTTGTGTTTAGTCTACTCCAGGGTCCCTTATGCTGGTCGTCTTGCATGCATTATGAGCACAGTAGAGCTACTACAAAGCCTGCTTCTAGGAGTCTGACTGGTACCAGACAGAGGGAGGAGTGTACAGCAGCTCTAGCTGGAGCTTGTTTATGCTGGTTGCTATTCAGAATCTGTGTTTATTTAAAGTTGCTCCTTTTGACCTATAAACTCCTGTGGAATTGAGGTTCAAGTTACCTTTTGGTGGCTGTATCCTGTTTTGGGACCTGCGTTTAATCTGCAAATGTTGTCATGTATGCTGAAAAGCATACTATGAGATTTTGAAACTCTGGGAGGAAAATAATCTTGACAGAAAAATCACACCTTGCTAAGCTGCATTCATAGTCAGGCTCTGCTCATGAGTATCCATTGCATTCTGTTGTTGTTACTCAATTGTGACTACTTGGAGGTTGTGATTTACCCATGGAGATACAACTAATCTTAAACCTCTGCAGAATATAAGTGCTCTGTATGTGCACAAGTTCTGCAGTAGAATTTGTAAGAGCCAATATAGACTGTGATGTTAAATTAGATTTATTGAGTGTCAGGCTATAGAGAACCTAAAGTTTGGGCTACTAGAGGGAGTGCCTTGTATTGTTGGGCGCGTGCGGTGCAAGTGAATTGATTGTACCCTGTGTGTTTTGAATCCAAAGCAGACATGCATGGCCTTTACATGGAAGTAAGGACCACTACATTTAATACCGCATGACTGTATTAGCTATACTTAAAATATGTTTGAGGGAAGTGAAAGTGTGTAGTGGACTGAAACCAAATTTATTTTAATTCTAGTTCTTATGAATATAAACAGCATGTGAAATCTTAACTACTTTTATATTTAAAATCGTTACTGATGGATGAGTGAGACTACTTAAAAATGTTAACTACGTGTCTTGTACCGGGTCTGGTTCTGTTTTAAATAGAAGTCTACCTAGCAGAAAGCACTACTATGTAGATCCTATATGTGTACCTTTGCTGAAATTATAAAGGTAGTGAAATATGTGGAGTTATCAAGGATGGTGAACTTCTCTCTTCTTTTTCTGAGGTTTTCTGAATTCAGTTTGTGGTTCTCAAGTTTCTTTTACAGTGATTGCTTTCTAGTCAATGATTAAGTATTCAGAGTTGCTTCCTGAAGTGATTCTTGTATAATGAGCAAATCAACAGAAAAAAGATCAACAATTTCATTGCATGTCAGCTCAGTCTCGGTTTTTGCTACTAGTTCATATTTGCCCCATAATGTTGAAATGAGTAAAACAGAAATACTTTCTCAAGTCACATATGTGCTTTTTTATAAGTAAACCGTAAGCAGATTTTCATGAGAACTTCCAAGGACTTATTTAATTTACTAATGGAAGTTAATGAAACAAACTTGTGTATATGTGGAATCAGTCTCTTTTTAGATGCATCTGGCCAGGCCAGACATTTTAGAAGTACAGTTGCTTTCAGTTTGAACTTTTTAGTGAGCAGCTAATTGTGAAGACAGCTGTACCAAGTCATTACAAGCTGCTTCTATCTGTTAGTGGAAAAACTACTGGTAAAATTTATGATAAAAATGAGGATACTACACCACAGAGTATAATATATTGTTAACAGACTGCACACATTCACATTCATATTTCTACTCTGTTGTGACTATGTCTAAAATATGTCTGCACAGATAAAAGTACCCATAAACGCATTGATAATTTATGGTTCTGCACAAGTACATCTGCTGGGAAAAAAGCTCCTAATAACTTTTCAATGCAGCGAAACATCGCACTGAAGAAACCCCACCCTTCATTTCTGCCCCACTGTCTGTGGGCAAAAGTAATTTGCAGGAATTTATTACATCCCTGGCTAAATTATTGGGGTTTCTCTCCCCCTCTCTCAAATAGGGTTTTTTCCCCTAGGAATTGTATAGCTCATGCATAGGCTTAAACTGCTATGCGTACGTCTTACAATCTTGCAATGAGTAGCATTTGGTAATGGTATATTTGTTGAGTGAGTGTGTGTGCTTTTTGTGTTATATCTATTCTTTTGTCTTCTGAGAAAATGTACTGATGTTCTGAAAAATATGAACAGAATTCTGCTTCTGTATTGTGTGTGTGCACTTATACAGTGCTTGTACTGGAGATCTGAGTCTCTTCTGAGGTAACTGTAATTTTTTTATTGTTTCTGGGTTTTAGCATTAAAAAATGGGTTTGACCACAAAGGTGCCACCATGTGTGGATTTAATAAAAAAGCTTTTTTGGACAGTCATGCCAGGTATCACATGTGAAGTACCATCCTGCAGATTCATGTGCCTGCTGGGCACTTCTGACTACTGTGTGTGAAAAGTAAGATATCTTTACATGTCTTTAAAGGAAGGATAAATTAAAACTTTCTTCGCCTTCTTCCATGCATTGGCATTTTCTGTGCACTAACTGGCATTCATGAAATGCAACGTCATTGGTAATTCTGAATCTTACTGCTTATGTTTATATATTTTTATATTAGTATTATCACTTTTTCATTGAACAGAGAGAAATGTTGGGACCCTCATTTTTAGTTGTTACATTTGCTGCACTAGTTGCTACACTAGTTTCCCCTGTCTCTCTAGTTTTCACATGTCATTGATTTTCCTTGCATCTAATTTGATTTTTTTCTTGGTTTTAAAAAGTATTGTTTAATGCCACTGCTGTAATCAAGTGCTACTGATGAAAGACTTCTGTGCCATGTCATTATATATGTAAGTCCTTTGTATCTGGTTGTGCTAATGGCCATTTGGATATGAATAGAAACTTGTACAGAAAACAACTATTTTTTTTCTGTATAATTGTACTTTTTAATGTGCCTGCCTTTAGATTTGCTTCACTTCGTCTGCTGTTCAAGATAGCTTTAGCTATCTTGAAACATGTTTAGATTACAGAAAAATTAAAACTAACAAATCACTGCCTTCGTGTCCGTTGAAAATGGCTTTTCATACTATTAAATGTATTTCCAATAGCTGACTCCAGATTGCTACTCCCACCCAAGTTTGATCTCAGATGCAAAGTATGGCAGGTTTGCATTTGCATACAGTGTGCTTTGTATAGCAGAGCTCACCTAGCTTGTGAGCATCAAGGAGGGATTTTTATTGACTTGAGTTTGACATTTGTAATCCAAAAATCCAAAAATTTTTAGAATAGAGTATTTCATTTGGAAGGGATCTACAGGAATCATACAGCCCAACTGCCTGACCAATTCAGGGCTTACCAAAAGTAAACTTTTGCCACAAAACCAAAACCTTGTTTGCCACAATTAGTTTCTGAAGATGGGATGCAGCTGTGGGTAAAGAATAGAATGGTGAGTGCACCTGGTGATGTACTGGGAGCACACGATGGAATGAATGTAGCCAAGTGTTAAGTGTGTGTCTGGACTGCAGGATGAAGATTGTCATGTTTCATGTTTTCATCAAAAAGTGCTTTAAATATTTTTATTACACTGACTTTAAATGGAATACATTTTCTGTATGAGTATCTTAGAAGCTACTTGTAATGTCAAATACACTGTTATAAAGAATCTGCTTTTACAAGGAATTGGCTCGCATGCTAGCTTTATGCATTGTAAGACTGAATAAAAACAAACAAAACATGCTGTTTCTCACTCGAGACATGCCCACTTTTGTTTTGTGTACTATGAACAGAGATGGATCAGTATATTCTGTTTTGCAAGAGGGTGATTTTAACTCAGGGTGTTTGTATATAATGGAAGTATGTTCCATGTATCTTCCTTTGTGTTTCCGTGGGACTTGGGCTGCACATGGACCAATAGACAGTGATGGTGCGAGATCAATTACTAGCTGTCAACTGGTGATGTCCTGTCATTTAAAAGTTAAAGATACTGTTCCATGGCTTATAGACAATATTATTTCTTATTTACTTGGTTTGATGTACTGATTTTCCTATTTAAAAGGTAAGAGTTGACTCTGAGTACATCCAGCATTAGTGGTCCTGCATGTGAATATTAGTAATACCATGGTGAGTCTGTCTAGTCTCATTTTCTGAAGGCAGCAGTTCTCTTTCTTTAAAAGCGTTTTGTACAGGCAATATTTCTGTCATGTGTAAAGGTGA